>NW_020837952.1:55467686-55875752 GCF_003676395.1 Aethalodelphis obliquidens
GAGAGAGAGAGAGAGAGAGAGAGAGAGAGAGAGAGAGAGAGAGAGAGAGTGTGTGTGTGTGTGTGTGTGTGTGTGTGTGTGTGTGTGTGTGTGTGTGTGTGTGTGTGTGTGTGTGTGTGTGTGTGTGTGTGTGTGTGTGTCAGGGCCCTCAGAGACTCCAGGTCTAGGGCAAGAGACTCACAAGGTTATGTAAGCCATCCTCCACGACCAGTCCTTCCTTCACTAAGAAAGTACCGATAAGTCACGTGCCAGCTGCTTAGGGCTACGACTAGGACCACACATGGCTTCAACCCCTAGAGGGCTGTGCTCCACGCAGAAGACAAGTGACGGGCAATTAGGGTGCAGGGTGATTCCATACAACAGAGGAAGTACAGGGTCCAGAGGAGCACAGATTAGGTCCCAGTTGTGGAGAATGAAGCCTAAGTAGTAAAATCCTGGTCCTTCCTGAGCTGACTGTGCCCCAGGTGGCCTGCTGCAGGGGCCCTGCTGAGACAAATGGTGGAGGCAGAGAGAGCCCAGCGATGAGAGGATGGAGTGGCCAAGGACTGAAAGCAATGGCTGGACAGAGTGTAGAGATGGAGGACCAGCCTGTGTTCTATACAGATACCCTGGTTCCTGGTGGGAAGAGGGACCATTAGGTGGTGACTGCCTCCAGCCAGGTGAGCTAGGGGTGGCTGAGAGGAAGAACACATTCCCATGGTCAGTCTGTGAGCTCCCCAAGAGTGGGATCTGTGGTTTAGGGTCTCTCCACCTCCCATCCCCACAGTGCTGGATGCTTGACCAGTACCTGGGAGGTAGCCTGTACACCTCTCAGACAAGACTAGACTGCATTTGACCACAACCCCCAGAAGAGGTGTTTGTGGACTTACATGCTGAATCAGCGAGGATGTCATTTAGAATGTAGGAGAGGCACACTTTACTGCCACATGGTCCTCCCAGCCCTGCTGGGGGTTTCCTGGGGTGGCTTAGTTAACCATCCCTCCAGCCACTAGGTGGCAGCACACGTGGGCCCGATCTACCCTGTGCCAGGGCTGCCAGCTCCTCCTTGCCCCGAGCCAGTGGAGCCAGGGACTGGTTCCCTCACACCCCTTCCCAGACAAAGGCAGGGGAAAGCCAGCCTTCCCTTGGCATGGCAACAAGGGCTTTTTTGCAGGTTCATCCCCCACGGAGTTTAGGGGATTCCCCACTCTGATCCCCAGGGGTTGGTGGTTATCCTCTCTGCATGCTGTCTGAGCGGGACCTCTGTAAATATGGTTCTGCCGGAGTCCAGCAGTGATGCATGGTCCCTGGGGACTGGCAAAGAGCGCAGGCAAGGCAACGCCAGATCCAGGATGAAACCCCGGCTTAGTGGGCCTCCTCTGACCACAGTGTATGTTACCTAGTTAGCACAGTGCCTGGCACACAGCAAGCACTCGAAGAATACTAGACTATCCAAGGGGCGGGGCAGGTGCTTATGAGCAGTAATCTTTTTCTAATGTATGGTTTCCAACCTTTCTACAAAACTATTTCTTACTTTATAATGTCTAAACATTATTATTATTTTTAAAAACGGGCTGGTTCACCCTTCCTCCTCCTCTCTTCTCCCCAGGTTGAGAATTCTTTGAAGGTGGGACCTGGGTCTGCCTGTGGATTAAAACTGGTAACCACAGCCCAAGGCATTTACTGCACTCTGACTGTGTGACAGGCATGGCTCTGAGAGGTTGGCATGTACTATACATAGATAACGTGGAAGGTTAAAGACCTGGACTCTACCACTCACTCTCTGTGACCACGGGCATGTTATTTAACCTCTCTGGCCTCAGTTCTTCTATCTACAAAATGGGGATAATGCAACCTACCTCAGGGGCTCCTGTTCTCTTCAGAATAGTTCCCTGCAGAAAGTGAGTGCTATCTGAGTGTAATCTGTTTACTATACACACTTGGCCTCTTGGTGACCCACAGAGCAATGGGTTCAGACCAAGCTGATCTCCATCACCCCTTGCAAATATCTCTCTCTGTCATGCTACCTGTTTTTAAGGTCCAGATCAAGGTTCTCTCATCTGCCTCTGCATCCCCTGCCCCACCAACTCTACAGCCTTCATAGTTTCCTTTTTGTGTGTGTATGTGTGTGTTCATCTTGCTCCCTTAACCTGATGTGTACTCTCTGAGGGACAGGGTTAAGAAAAGGAGACATGATGAAGCCAGGAAGCTGGGTGGTGGGAGCTCAGGTAAATCACCTCCCCTCCCTGGGCCTTGATCTTCTCATCTGCAAAATAGGGATAATATTCCCTACTTCATAGGATTGTTGAGAGATTTAAAGGAGATAATCCATGTGGGGGTCAGCACTGTGTTAGGCCCATAGCCAGCTCAGGAGATACAGCTATTAAAAAAGAAAAGCATTTTGTGAATCAATGCTCATGGTCATTACTCACTTCCCCGCTAGAGGGCACTCCAGCTGCACTGAGAGGCTGTCACACAGCCCACTGGCCCTCCAGCTGCTCTGCCCCATCCCTCCGAAGAAGCATCAGGAGTTAAGGTTACTCCACAGATCCCCTAAGATGTGTGTAATTTGGAGACAAGGGTCACAGAAATATGTGATTCTGGAAACCATTATTTCTTTCACTTCTGCACAGTTCTTTTGGGGGGTGGGGGGCTGGAGAGCCCCCCCAAACTGGGCTTTGAGCCTTTAGGACAAATTGGAGATTCTGAGTTCTGCATTGTGCACAGCCTCTTTTCTGCAGAGTCCTGCCTGCCCTTCCCGTGCCAACTGCCACAAAGTCACAGGCTGTCGGGGTGGGAAGGGGCCCTGAGACAACCTTAGCACTAGTGGGGGGGGGGGAGACTGTGGTTGCCCACGGAGGCCCGCCTGCAGCCTTGCCTGCCACCTTGGGTCATCTCACCTTCCCTTCCCAGACTCTGTTCTTTCTCACTAAAAAAAATAGAATAAACACCAAAAAACCTCTAAGATGGCTTCCTCTGGAGCTAGGTCGCCCTCCCTCGCCGAGGCTAATGTGCCCTGCTTTCACTCTCCCACTCTCCATCCTCATTAGAGCCTCCAGAGACAGCCAGAAGTGGGCAAAACTGAGAACCAGTGGCCCAGCCTGGGTGATAAAACTCAAAGTGAAGTGATTTAAGGTCAAATTCAAGTTAGATCCCTCTGTCAGGAGGGGAGGCATACAGAACAAATCCTGAGAGAGGGAAGCTGCGGGCAGGGAGGCAGGTGCCCCCCCCCCCACAAAGCCTCTCCCTGTTCCCCACGATGAGGGAGACCAAATTCACTCTCCCCCTGGGTTCTAATTCCAGGCAGAGCCCTACCAGCTCAAGGCTGGGAGAGATGAGGGCTCTCACGTGCAGAAGCCACCCCTCCCTGCCACCCCCTCAGGTGGGCACCCCACCTGCCTCACCCACCCCCTTCCTGTTGGCCTCCCCAGACCCTGGTTTTGTCAGCGAGGATTATCCTTCCCCCTTGTCCCCATTCCCAGGCCCCTCTTGCTGAAGCTGGAGCTGGCCAGGGCCTGCTGCCAGGGGCTCTTCGGGGGCTCACAACCACCCCTTGCCCAGCTGGGGCCCCTCTGGAAAGACCCGCCCGCCTGGGCGGCCGCGGATCTGTCCCTCCCCTGCAGGCCCCGTGTTGCGCCCGGGCTGGGGGCCCGAGAGGGGCCTGCTGGGGCTGGGCCAGGTTACCTTCAGGAGGAAAGTTTTGGGTTTGGGTCCCCTCTTCTTGGGCCCATACAGCTCACGCTCCCTCTCCCTGCGGCCGAGAAACGCCAGAGGTTAAAAAGAGCCCCTTCCTGGGCCCCACTCCGCGCTGCCCTCCCCGGCTCTCCCGCTTCCCCGCGCGGCGCCCCAGCCGAGCCTCAGCCCCGCCGCCCCTGCCAGCTTCCCAAACTCACTTCTGCTCGAAGGCTGCAATGAGCCGCGAGTCCAGGATGTTCTCCTCCGGCTCCCAAGTGCTGTACCTGCCGAGTTACGCATGCACAAAATAAAAAAGAAAACCAGGGAGCCAGAGACACATGCGAGGGAGCAAATGTGCGCACCCTCCAAGGGAAAAAAAAAAGGCCCCGGTGTGCGCTGCCTCCCTTCCCCCCTCACCCCTGGATCCCGTGACACTCACTTGATGGCCCACCCCTTCCATTTCACCAGGTACTCGATGCGTCCCTGAAAAACAGAGAAGGAAAAAAGGGGGGAGTGGGGGTGGGGAAGATGCGGGGACGCGAGGAGGCGGCTGCGCGGGGGTGGGCGAGAAAGCCCGGGTTAGCGGGACCGCTTCGCCCCGATGGCCCGCGGATCTGGGGACCGGCTGCGGGGCTAGGCGTCCCGCCCTGGGAGGCGGCTAACCTTTCGGATCCGCCGTTTGATGATGGATTCGGCCGCGAAGACCCGCTCGCCCACTGCAGACAGCTCCATCTTGCTCAGCGGCACCCACAGCCCATAATACTCCCTGCTCCCGCGGCCGGTGCTGCACCGCTCGCGCACGCGCCACAGCGCCCAGGCTCGGCGGGCGGGCGCGCGGCGGGGCGCGCGCTCGCGTTCCAGCTGCGGGCCATCACGTGACCCTCTGGGCTGGCGCGCCGTTGCCAGGACCTTCTCCTCCCCCGGGGCGGTTGCTAGGGAAAGTGAGCGCACGCGGGGCGGGGGCGCGCGCTGGTTCTTAAAGGGGCCTAGCCTGGTTGGGGGAACCCGGGCCGGAGGCCGGGAGGGAGATGCTTGGCCTGCGCGAAGCCGGGCTGGGGGCGGTGCAATCTTACAAACACTTTCTCGTTCCCCTCTGCATCTTCTCGGCCCCCGCGAGCTGACAACTTCTCCCTCTGAATCCTCCCTTGCAAGTCTCTCCCGGCCCCGGGCGGGGAAGGGCAGTGGAGTCTCTGCAGCCGCTGCTCATCCTTCCAGCAGAAGTTTGCAAACAGTTAAATATGATACAGCAGAAATGCATTTGCTGTTGCCTGGCCAGGCCCTGCGGGAATTTCTTTAAAACATTGCCCCCCACCCCACCCCTTATCCATTATTTATGTATTCGTGGGAGTGTGGTTTTGTAACCAGTTCAGATGAATTAAAACAAAAACGCCACCGCAGGAAAGGGTGGGGGAGGCAGTGAATGGGGCCGAGGAAGGCCGGGGTGATCCTTTGCATCTGTTTTTCTGCCGGGGTCTTGGGCGGCACCTGCCCTCGCCCGGGAGCTCGGGTGAAGACGCGGCGAGGAAGATGCGGCCGTGGGGAGGTTCGGAAGAGAGAGGCCGCGGGGTGACAACGAACTCCCCACATACCAGATTGGGCCCGAAGCGGGTCATCCTTGGGTCATTCGGCAGAAGCCGCCCTCGCGGTCACGTCTGTATGTTTTCTAATTCCCAGGCCCCGTGCCGCGTCACCCTCCTGCGCCCTACAGTTCCTCTAATGGTTCCGCCATTGCTCACGGGGAGACCAGAGCCCAGCTTCCTATTTGGGGAGGGGCTGGGAGACCTAGGCTGTCTTGGAAGGGACGCAAAGTAGCCCTGCCACACAAAACGCTCCATTTCTTTTATTTTGTATTATTTAAACTTTTATTGTTTTTTAAATCACACCAACAGTCCTGTACTTTGTAAATTTTTTTAAAAGTAAGAAAAAAAGCAACCGTCTATAATCTCCATCAAACCGTTAACCTCTTCACGGATTTTCTTCCAGCCTCTGTCCTATGCCTATATAAACACATATATATGCACATATATACACTGTATATAGATGATATAGATAGATTTAAATTCTTTCTTTTTAGCAAAATGGGATCATATCACACTAGCTGGAATCCATTTGTCTCTCTTAATGAGATAAAGTGGACCGCTTTTGGTGTCACTAAGTACAGATTTCCCCATCATTTTAGTGGCTGTGGTGGGGTTGCGACAGAGGTGGAGAGAAATGGGAATGTGGTAAGGCTCGGGGAGTCTCTTGCGCTCATTATTTATTTATTTATTGGAAAGGAAGATTTTTACACGTCTGTGGTGCAACACCAATTTCAAGTCAACCGCGTCAAAATTTCTGCTTCTCACTCCTGCATGTCTGCTGATTTATCCAGTTATTACCTTGGGAGAAATCCCCCTCCCCCCTGAAAATCGACATGCTCTTGAGAGAGAGCTATTTGCTGGCCAGCCCAAAGTGGGCTCCTGTGTAAGGATAGAACTGCCCTCCTGGGGGTGGTGTGGGCGGATGGACAGGTAAGCTATGTGGATATGAGTGTGTGTGTGTGTTGTGTGTGTGTTCTCAGGCTGAGGGACACAGGCAGCCGGATGAAAGCGGGTAAGCATCAATCCATTTGTTAGTTCATTCGGCAGCTTTCGTGAGCCCTTTTTGAGGCTTTGTGTTAAACTGTCAGAAACAAAGGTGCCCCAGGCTTGAGGAGCTCTCAGGTGAGAAAGGTAACTGCTATGCAGTGTGATTAGTGCTGGAATAAAAAATGTATTCATTTCTTGTGGCTGCTGTAATGGTACCACAAACTCAGTGGCTTGAAACAACACAAATGTATTATCTTACGGTTCTGGAGGTCAGAAGTCCCAAGTTGGTGTCATTGGGCTCTAGGGAGAGAATCCATTCCTTGCCTCTTCCAGCTTCTAGCAGCTGCTGGCATTCCTTGGCTCATGGCTGCGTCACTCTATTATTTACTTTTGCCTTCCCTTGACTGACCAACTGCCTCTTTCTCACAAGGACCTTTGTGATTACATTGGGCTCATCCAGATAATTGAGGATAATCTCCCCATCTCGACACCCTTACCTTATCTGCAAAGTCCTTTTCACCATAGGGTAACATATTACATAGGGTATATAAGGTATCATGTTCATAGGTTCTGGGAATTAGAACGTGGACGTCTTTGGGTGGATGGAGCATTATTCAACCTGCCACAAACAGCAGGTATAGGATGCCCTGGGAGTCTAGATGTATTAGTCAAAGTTCTCCAGAAACAGAACCAATAGGATATACGTAGAGATATGTAAGAGAAGATTTATTATAGGAATTGGCTCACGTAGTTATAGAGGCCTAGGAAGTCCACTGTCTGCAAATTGAAGAACCAGGGAAGCTGGTAGCAGAAGGCCTGAGAACTAGGGGCTGCTGGTATAAGTCCCCAAGTCTAAGGGTGTGAGGAACTCCAGTGTGTGAGGGCAGGAGAAGATGAATGTCTGGGCTCAAAAAGAGAGGGAATTTGCCATTCCTCTGCCTTTTGGTTCTATTCAGACCCTCAGTGGATACCATGGTGCCTGTCCGCGTTGGTTAGAGTGGACCTCTTTATTTGGTGTACTGCATCGAATGCAGACCTGTGAGCAATAATGTTTACTAGCTATCTGGGCATCCCGCAGCCCAGGCAAGCTGACATAAAATGAACCATTGTACTAGTTAAGGGAACAGCCCACTGCCTGGAGGAAGGGAGGCTGGGAAGGCTTCTCAGAGGTGGGGACATTTAATTTGGAACTTGAAAGATGAAGAGGAGTTTGCCTGCTAGTGAAGAATGAGAAAGACCTCCCAGGTAGAGGGGTGAGTAGAGCAAGAGCTTCCACGAGAGAAAGTCCCTTCCACCTCTTCCACAGTCTGAGATTTGGTCCAACACCACAAGTGTCCAATAAATATTTGTTGGATACATGAATGGGCCATTGAAGGGATTTTTCTTTTTCTTTCTTTTTTAGTTTTTATTGGAGTTACAATGTTGTGTTACTTTCTGCTGTACAGCAAAGTGAATCAGTTACACATATACATATACCCACTCTTTTTTAGATCCTTTTCCCATATAGGTCATTACAGAGTACTGAGTAGAGTTCCCTGTGCTATACAGTAGTTCCTTATTAGTTATCTATTTCATATATAATAGTGTGGATATGTTGATCTCCACCTCCCATTTATCCCTCCCCACCTTGAAGGGATTATTTAAGAGTAAGTTTGACCCTATAACATATGTGTGGATTCAGACCCAGAAAACACCAGAGTGTCCCCTTCCATCCCTGTGTTGGGCTCTAGGAACTGAGGTGCACAGAGGGATGAAGGTGCGAACAGATGTGATGTGAGCTGTGCAACTTTTAGTTGTCAGCCTCTCTGAGCCTCAGTTTTCTTCATCTGTAAAATGGGGGTAACCATGCCTATCTTGTAAGTTTATTGTGAGGATAATGAGATAACATAAGTATGGCACCTGGAGCTCTGTCCGGCACATAGTAGGTATGTGATAGTGGGAGTGTATGTATATGCCCTAGAGCAGCTCATAGCTAGAGAAATACACATACACATACACACACACACAATGTATATACAAGTTTTTCTTCCACTGAAACTCAGTTTATTGGATCAGTTCTAGAAATGGAAACTGCATTGGTCAAAACTAACACCAGACACTTTACGTGGCATTCATCGTGTTTCAAGGCCTCCTCCAAGAGCTTTACATATGATATTAACTAATTGAATTCTCAGAATAATCGTATGAGGTAGATACTATTATTGTGCCACTACACTGTTGAGGATATTGGGTTTCTACCCAAACATGGAAGATGCTGAGATTAACAAAACTCAAGTTCTACATCCATTAGATGCCCTTCATCTCCTCCTGGTACCAGATGAGATCTGCCCTGTGATGTAATTTGACTTACAAAACTATGGACACAAAAAGCTGAAGATGTGCAGTCAGGTGACAACACGAGTCCCAGAGTGTGGAACCGTGTATAGTTCCTTCTGAAGTATTGTGCTGTGAAATTATGTGCCCCCAAAGAAAGGCTGACTATTTTTAGAAAGAGAGCAGTAGAGACTTTTGGAAATATGCCTGAATACGGTCATAATTGGGCAAGGGATACAGGGAATGCCAATTTTGGCAGAGGGATCTTTTGGAAAGGCAGTTCTGACCAAGTCATTCCTCCATGTAAGAGTTTTCAACACTGAAAGGAGCTAAAATATCAACAGGGTTGGGGAAACCCTCTCAGTGGCTCATCACTGTCTCTAGAAAGCAACCTGAGCTCTTTCTCATGGCGAAGGGGCCCTTCATGATGGTTTCCACTCCATGCCCCCCATCCCAGACAACCCCTTCCTTTGGTCTCATCAGACCACCTGCTGTTTTCTGAATGGTCTCTGTTTTTTCACACTTTTGCATCTTTGGTTCATCTGGGAAGCATCACATATCTTTCAAAACACAGTCCTGGGGTGTCCTTCTGTATGAAGCCATATCTGGTCCCCCAGATAGAACTGGACAGGCTTCCTTGGCCCCATTTGAGTATTTGCAGAGTTCCAGGAGCACTGAAGAGTTCTGTTGGGTCACTTGTCATCTCCTCCTACAAACCATGATCTCCCTGAGGGCAGGGTCCCCTATACCCCTCACTTCCCTGACAATGGGTAGCCAACCGAGTGCCACCCATGTACCCAGCACTATTCTAGGTGTGGAGATCTGGCAGAGAAAAGACAGACCCCTGCCCTCAAGAAGCTTACATTCTTATGAGGGCAGCAGACAGACATCGAACACACAAGACGAGGAGGTGATTTTCAGGCCAGACATGTATCATAAAAAGACTAAGTTCGGGCTTCCCTGGTGGCACAGTGGTTGAGAGTCCGCCTGCCGATGCAGGGGACACGGGTTCGTGCCCTGGTCCGGGAAGATCCCACATGCCGTGGAGCGGCTGGGCCCGTGAGCCATGGCCGCTGAGCCTGTGCATCCGGAGCCTGAGCTCCGCAAGGGGAGAGGCCACAACAGTGAGAGGCCCGCATACGCCCCCCATCCCGAAAAAAACACTAATATCGCGTGGTAGGGAGGAACAGGGTAGGTGGATGGGGTGCTCAGCTAGGGTGGTCAGAGCAGGTCTTTTGCGGGGCTATATCCGAGATGAGCCCTGCATGAGGAAAAAGAGGCAGCTACATAGACCTGGGAGTTTTCCAAGCAGAAGGAGCAGCAGGTGCAAAGGCCCTGAGGCAAGGACATGCTCGGCATATCTGAGGGACAGAAGGAAGCCTGGGTGGCTGACGTGGAGACTGAGGTCTTCCAGGAAGGCAGGGCACCCACGTGCAGAGGCCACGAAGGAGAGCTTGGGCGTTGTTCTGAGTGCAGTAAGGAAGCTCCAGGAGAGAACTCGCGGCAAGAGAAGGGTCCTGACACAGCGAGGTTAACACAGAGGCAAAGCCTTGGGTGGTTGGAGTGGTCCTGAGAGCCAAGCTCAAATCAGCCGCAGCCCAGCCTCCGGGATGTAAGTCCAGGGCAGAGGCAGAGGGTTGTAGATAAAAGGAAAGAGCTGCGTCAGGAATCTCCAAGCTTAGGCACCCTCTAACAGAGGTGAGCAAGGGGGAGGAAGCCGTTCCCCTGGTCTGCTGCTTCGTTAAGCTTCTCTACAAAGACACCCGAAAGTAGAACGATTTGTTTCTCTCTTCAACAACCGTCTGGCTGTTGAGGCTGGCGGC
This sequence comes from Aethalodelphis obliquidens, assembly GCF_003676395.1. NCBI lineage: Eukaryota > Metazoa > Chordata > Mammalia > Artiodactyla > Delphinidae > Aethalodelphis > Aethalodelphis obliquidens. The sequence goes on from NW_020837952.1 coordinate 55,478,044, forward strand.
CCCCAGTGAGGTCAGCAGGACTGAACTGGGGGGAGGTGGTCAAGGCCATGATTGGGAGAAGCTGACTCCTGACAATTACAGATAGAATCCAGGGCCGATTCCATCTCCTGTGGGCCCCCTGGCCCTGGCGAACCCTCCCTCTCCTAGTGAATGCAAAACAGATGAGAAGAAATACAAAGTTCACGGCTGTTCTCTTTCCTCTCCCAGCAGAGTGAAGCCAGCTCTGTGCAAACTTGCCCTTTTCCCGCTCTTCCTGTTTTGCTGAGAAACTCCCCCCCGCCTCGAATACTTTGTGGTTGTTTGGGAGGGGATGTTAATTTCTCCAGGTCCTTTTTCACTGGGAGGAAAGGTTAGTGCAACCTGACAGGTGGTGCTGGGAAGCTGCATCTCGGAGAAAGAGAAGCAACAGGCCGGTGTTCCTTTTGGTTTCATCCAGCCAGTTCTGCCAAGCCGCGTGGCCCCCGCCCCAGGGCAGTGGGCCAGCGTGAGGGCCAGAGAAGCCTGGCTGCTGCCCTCGGCCTCACCATCCTGGCTTCATCCCCTCTCCTGCTCACAGAGGGGACCAGTGTCACCCCAGAGCTGGCAGACCTGGCTGGAGAAGGAGAACCTCTCACTGTGTCCCATCACCTTTGCCTTTTCCTCTGTCTCCTTCCCTGGGATCTCGAGGGTAAGTGATAGTAAAGACCAAAATCTTACTGTGACACAGCAGTTCTGGGCCTGTTTAAATGATAAACTTCTAGGGGTTCAATTAGAAAGAATCCCTCTGATGGATTTATTGAGTTCTGCCTGTGAAATGCACGCCCCGCAGAGAAAGCTGCTGTGTCCAGTTACGCAGCCCAGATACAGTGGGAGAGGAGTGGGTCTCCAGAGCTTGGGGACACACCTGGGCCTCTCAGCCATTACTGGGAGGGATTTCCCAGGGGTGTGAGTTCTCAGGTGAGCGGGTAGGCCGCAGCCAGAGGACAAAAGAATGTGTCGCCCTGATTATGAAGTTGAGAAGCAGTCACTCTGGTAGAGGCCCCCGGCAGGGGGAGGCTGCCCCCGACCTTTGTCACCAGCCGAGTTCATCACCGTTCCTCCAAGGCTGTCAGAGAGTATTCCAGTATTGTGTGTATGACCCCGATTTGTAAGGTGGACTCTTCCACCTGGGCAGTCCTGCTGTCGGGCACAGGCCTTCACCTGGACGGGGTGCCCATGAGGACTTTGCCAAAGAGAATCTGCATCCTCATCTTCCTGTTCTGAGCCCTGGAGGGAACAGGAAGCCTGGGGCACCTCGGCCTCAGACTCTGGGTTAGGTCTTCAGGCCACCGTCTCTCAAAGAGAAATGGGACATCTCTCTGGGGGACACCGTGGGCCACGACCTTAGTTGCAGGAGGGCTGGGGACGCTTCTGTCCTCCGAGTCCTGTGGGACCCGTAACTGGCGATGGCTGTTTATAGCAGGCAGAGTCGTGACCCATGCCCAGTTCCTGAGTGGATTTAAGAGGGCCCGGTGACCAGCTCAGGGACCTGCTGGGATTTGTCCTATTCTAGATCCCGCACGAACAGAAATAAGAGGTGATGAGACTGTCTCAGGTAACTCACACATGACTGTGAATTCTTTGGCTATCCTTAAAAGCGGTTTTTGTGTGCAGAAAAGATTATTCAGGGGGTTGTTTCGGTTTTTAAAAATTAATATTCAATTTATTAAAGTTATGCATAAAAAGAAAAACCCTAGTTCATCCTTAGGCTCTTAATTTCAGCTTACATTACTTATTATTTTAATTATAGGTCTAGCAAAGTTTAGCAATCACTTTTAAGAAGGCTTTGATTAATTTTGGTCTCATTTCCAAACTTCAGCTCCTTTAAACATTTCATACTGCATTATCCGGCACATATATTTGCTTAACTTCCTAAGTATAATAGACTGACAAACCTTCTCAAGTAATTAAGCCTAACAAACACATTTAGCTTAAAACTATGGTGACTTTGAAGTTCGATGAGCTGTCCCAGTTCTGTGTATGAAAGAGTAACATCTTAAGTGCTGATCAATTACTCGATTACATATTTTAAATTGGAATCACAAGGCAGTCTAATAAGCCAAGTTCTCTTTAACATTGTAAGGATATAAAATAGCAAAACCGCCTTCACATAAAAATATGAACACTTCAGTTTTTGTTCTTTTCACATTTCTGTACCTAATTTAAATCTTCCTGGGGGTAAAAAGTACTTACTCACTAGGGAAACCATTTAGTCATTTGAAGCAATTTTTGAGGATACCTACGCAGCCGTTTGAAGTCACATAATGACCCAAGACCTATAGGCCAGGATTCTTGCCTGTGACCCTCATGGGCCATTCAGAGATCTATATATAGATGCTTATCTCAAGATCTCCCATGTGGGGTCATCTCAGAGCCCTTGGTCCATATCCTTGGGTTTGAATCATATCACTACCTAATTCTTCCCTCTGTTCATGGAAATCTGTAACTCTGACCTTTGTTTCTACATCATTGATTGGATTTTGTATCATTTTGCTTCTTAAAATATATAAAAATACCTAAAGTCCTCTGCATTTGATGATATTAGTAGCTGACGTTTACTGGAGGCTTACTCTGTGCCAGGAATAGTTCTATGTGCTTTTCACGTATTAATTCATTCAATTCTATCAACTCTTGAGGTAGGTGCTATTCATTTTCCCATTTTACAGATAAAGAAACTGAAGCACAGAGAGATTAGGTCATTTGTCCAGGGTCACATGGGCAGTTAAAAGATGATTCAGGATTCAGAGCCCATGCTTACCTGGGACCTTGCTGTTTTAAAAAAATTCTGGCAGGACCACTTAACTCTCATAACAATTAAAAGACTTCTGCTCTCTCTCAGGACTTTGACTACTGAGTCAGGACTCCACACTTAGACACGCACGTCACATGGGTCTGATGTCTGCTATTCAGACGTATCCATTCTGAGTTAGCCCTGAGAAACTGATCTTTACATGTTGGGAAATGGCCCTTGCTTCTCAGTCTGAAGAGATAGTGTGGAAACGTTTTAGCAAAACATAAACAATGGGGATGTATCAGTAAGCTTTTGCAATCGAACAAAAACACCCCAAAACTCAGTGGTTTAAATCAATACTCATTTATTCTTTTATAAATTTTATTCTTTTTTAAAAACAGCTATATTGGGCTTCCCTGGTGACGCAGTGGTTGAGAGTCCGCCTGCCGATGGGGGGGACGTGGGTTCGTGCCCTGGTCCGGGAGATCAGGCTGGGCCCGTGGGCCGTGGCCGCTGGGCCTGTGCATCCGGAGCCTGTGCTCCGCAGCGGGAGAGGCCGCGGCGGGGAGAGGCCCGCATACAGCCAAAAAAAAAAAAAAAAAAAAACTATATTGAGATATAATTTACCTACAATAAACATATATATTTAAAGTGTACAATCAGTGACTTTTGACACATGCATAAACCTGTGGAACCATCACCACAGTCAGGAGACTTTCGAGGAGCCTTCCCAGCAAGACCAGCCCCACAGTCGGTTTCTAAATCCACTGGTAAATCACTCAAAACAGTATTTTCAAGTTCTTATCATTTTCCAGGTACTCTTCCGGGTGCTAGGGACCATATTTTGTTATCATAGGAACTGGACCACCTTTTATCATCGTTGGAATAGGTTGATGATAATGTCGGCCTTCCTCTGGCACAACCAAAGCACCGGCCATCTGGAAAGGCAGGACACTTGGATGCCCTTGGACCTGGGCAACGGGGGCCCCAGGCTTCAGAGAGCCCCAAAGCAATTATCCTTTATAGCTGTTTTTCTAAATTAGGATCCAGGGCCCAACCTGTTTACATTGTAAATCTCTTAAAATTTAGAACAGTTCCTATTTTTCTAATGTGAATTGAAGGAACTAAGCTATTGTCCTGTAGGATGTTCTACTTTCTGGATTTGTCTGTTTGGTTCCTTGTCATGACGTGAGTTCAGCTGGTCCTTTTGTCTTCTTTTTCCCCTGTGTCTAATCTACCTCACTCAGTAACTCAGATGGAGCAAGCAGCCCTCCACCCCCCAAAATCTATGAGGATAAGAAGATGAGAACTATGGAATTACAAGTGTCACTTCATGGGAATTTCTAGAACATTTCACCAAGTAACTGGAGACGTGAACTTCTCTTCAAGCACACCTGGAATATTTATGCGAATTGACCATCTAGCTCATCAGAAAGCAATGTTCGGTTAATGTCAAAAAGTTGGCTTGAACAAATAACATTTTCTGACCACCATGTAATTCAAGAAGTAGTTAGTAACAAAAAAATATAGCAATAAAAAAACCCTCTTTAAATAATTCATGACTGAAAAGAAAGCATAATAAATTTTTGAGTATGCTTAGAAATGAATGATAATGAAAATTCCACACATCAGAACGTATGGGAGGCTTCTATGAGATAAAAAGGCTGAAAATCAACAAGCCAAACATTCAACACAAGAAGTTAGCAAGAGAACAGCTGAATAAACTCAAAGAAAGTAGGAAGAAGGAAATGTAAAAGATAAGAATAGAAATGAACAAAACAAAGAACAACCATAAGGTAGATGTGACAATGACGCCAAATTCTGGTTCTTTGAACAGACTAAGAAAACGGGCAAACCTCTGGCCAGTCTAAACAGGAAACAGAGAGGTGGCACCCATAAACTATTGAGAGGAATTGAAAGGAAACATGACTTCAGACAAAGAATAAATTTTAAATATGTTAAGAGAACATTAGGAGCACTTTTTGGCCAGTAATCTTCAAAATTTAAATCAAGTCAAATTTTGAAAATTTAAATCGAGTGTGCACAATTTTCTACACTTACAAGTAATAAAATTTGGCTCCAGAAGGAATTTAAATGTGAACAATGTTGTAGCCATTAAAAAAATTGAGGGACTTCCCTGGTGGTCCAGTGATTAAGACTTCAACCTTCCAATGCAGGGGGTGTGGGTTCAGTTGCTGGTTGGGGAGCTAAGATCCCACAGGCCTCGTGGCCAAAAAGCCAAAACATAAAATAGAAGCGATACTGTAAGAAATCCAATTAAGACTTAAAAAAAATGGTCCACATCAGAAAAAGCTTTAAAAAAAATAAATAGAAAATTGAATTAGTTACCAAAAATCTTTATATCAAAGAATATCAGAACTGAACTTTTTAAAGAAATCAGGAGTTTCACCAAACATTTAAAGATTTAGTAATTTCAATCTAATACAAACTCTTCCAGAGAACAGAAAAAATACCAATACTCCCTAACTCATTTTTTATGAAGTTGGCTTAATCTTGGTATCCAAACCAAAGGCTGTTGGAGAAAGGATATATAGGCCAATCTTTTTCATAAACAAAATGTCAGCAAATCGAATCCAACAATACATATGAAAGATAATGCCTCATGACCAAGTTGGATGTGTCCCAGCAATGCATTAGAAAATCAAGCCATGTGATTCATCAATTAACAGATAACAGGAGAAAAACCATATGATCGTCTCAATAAATGCAGAAAACACGTTTGATAAAATTCAACCTCCATTTATGATCTTAAAAAATTCCAAGCAAACTAGGAATAGAAATTCTCTTAACTTAATAAAAGATATTTTTTTAAAAAAACATTAATTGAACATGTTAGTAAGTGATAAAATGTTAAGATCAGGAACAAGGCAGAGATGCCTACTTTCACCATTTTTATTCAACATTAAAGTACGGTAGAGCCAGGAAAAATGAATAAAGAACATAAAATTGGAACAGGAGAAACAAGGCTGCCATTACTTACAGATGATCTGATCACTCTCTCTCTATGGGAGTTGCTGAGAATTGTGCCTGGCACATGGTAGGCACTCAAAAAATATTGGTTGAATGAATGAATGCATGATTGGATGGAGAAAAGTGTGTAAAAATGATTCACTCTGACAGTGATTTGTCAATTTCTGTTTGTAGGTTTGTTAATTTTTTCTTTATATAGTTTGAAGCTTCGTTGGCAATGAAGGTTAGAATTTTTCTATCTTCCTGATGAAACTTGTATCACTTGCATCAAAGATAAAGTGACTCACTGTGTCATTAGTTATTTTATTTATTTTTGCCCTGAAATCCCTTTTTTTCCCCTCTGAATATTAAAATATGTACACCTGCTTTCTTTGGGTATTTTCCCAGTATATATTTTTTATCTGTTTATTTTGCAACTTAGATTTTGTTTTTATATCAAATCTGCCAAATCCTTGCCTTTTATAAATTGCTATAAAATTCACATAACATAAAGGTCACCATTTATTTATTTTTTCTCACTTGCGTTATTTTTTTCTTCCCGTTTTATTGAGATACAATTGACAGTACAGCACTGTATGAGTAAAAAGTTATCTTGGAAAAGTGTCTATTCACGTCCTCTGCCCTTTTTTTTTTTTTTTTTTTTTTTGCGGTACGCGGGCCTCTCACTGTTGTGGCCTCTCCCGTTGCGGAGCTCAGGCTCCGGACGCGCAGGCTCAGTGGCCATGGCTCACGGGCCCAGCCGCTCTGCGGCATGTGGGATCTTCCCGGACCGGGGCACGGACCCACGTTCCCTGCATTGGCAGGCGGACTCTCAACCACTGCGCCACCAGGGAAGCCCTTCCATTAATTTTTATGATTGGACATGAAGTACTAAGGGGCATCCCAGAACATCCTCTAGGTTTCAGATATCGCTCTCCCTGCCTCCACAGTGTAGTAGCAAACCAGTTTCCCCTCGTAGACAACAAGGTCAATCACCCCAGGCAGTAATCCCTATCTCGGTTTAGTGGCAGGGAGACCCAAAATGGCTGGTAGCAGCTGCAACTCTTGGGAACCGCAACCTCCAAACCCACAGAGCTCAGAGTTGTGGGGTAGGGAAGCAAAAGTTCTGCAAGTAGGTTATTAGGTGTAATAGTGAGACGACCCACTCCTATTTCTATCCCTTAATTCTTGGACTCATATATTCTGGCGATGAGAGAGAAAGCACCATATATCGGTTTCTAACCCAAAGAATAAACTGCATCCTGTAAGTTAGAACTCCATCCTTTCAAGTTGTTCTTTCTGTTTGGTAGCCTGGAAGATTTTCTCTTTATCTTCTAAGAGCGGGCATTTTACCAGGATGTGCCCTCATGAGTGACTGTCTCATCAATCCAGCTAGAATTCAGTGAGCCTTTAAATCAGTTGGTAGGCGTATTTTCCCAGCTCAGGAAAAATTTCTTCTAGTATTTAATTATGACTTCTTCGCCATCTGCTTGCATTCGTCTCCATCTGGAACAGCTATTATTTGTCCATCAGATCTACTGGTTTTGTTCTGCTTTCCCTCATAAATTACATTTGGGGGTGGGGTGGGGATGATCTCTGTGTTTTTGAGATATTTCCTGTATGTCACCTTCAGGGCTGCTAACTGGGTATCAGTAATCTTCAATTTACCTGTTGAACTTTTTTTAGTTGAAAACCATGTTTTATGCTCCAAGAAATCGCGTGTGTGTGTGTAATTTAAAAACTGAGATCCACTTGGATTCTATTTCATTAGGTATATTAGTTCTCTATTGTTACGGTAACTAATTACCAAAAATTCAGTGTATTAAAACAACATGAGGGCTTCCCTGGTGGCTCAGTGGTTGAGAGTCCGCCTGCCGATGCAGGGGACACGGGTTCGTGCCCCGGTCCGGGAAGATCCCACATGCCGCGGAGCGGCTGGGCCCGTGAGCCACGGCCGCTGAGCCTGCGCGTCCGGAGCCTGTGCTCTGCAACGGGAGAGGCCACAACAGTGAGAGGCCTGCGTACCACAGAAACAAACAAACAAACAAAAAAAAAAAACCAAAAAAAAAAACCCCATCAATTTGTTATCTTACCGGTTCTGGAGGTCAGAAGTCCAAAGTCAGTTTCACTGGGCCAAATCAAGATGTGAGCAAGGTTGGTTCCTTCTGGAGGCTCTGAGGGGAGAATCTGCTTCTTTGCTTTTTCCAGCTTCCCAAGGCCACCTGCATACCTTGGCTCACAGCCACTTCCTCCATCTTCAAAGCACATCATTCTAACCTCTGGTGCTGTTGCCACATCTCCTTTTTCTGACTCTGACCTCTTGCCTCCCTCTTATAAGGACTCTTGTGATTTTATTGGGCCCACCTGGATAATCCAGGCTACTCTCCTATCTTAAAATCCTTAGCTTAATAACATCTGCAAAGTCCCTTTTGCTATATAAGGTCACATGTTCATAGGTTCTGAGATTAGGACGTGGACATCTTTTGGGGGTGCATTATTCAGCCTACCACACTAGGCCTGTGTTCTAATTGTCCAACTTGATCTTCCTTCCTCTGGTGGCAGGGGTGCCTCAGTCACCTTCTTTGGGAAGCCTGTTGGAATGTTCTCGAAGCTAGGTGTTTGGCAACTGCTGAGAGGCAGAGAAGTTGTACACCATGAGTGCCAGTTCAAGGGTAGCATCTGTCAGTAATCTCACCTCCCGGAAATCCCAGAGGAAACTTCTCTGCAGTGTCTCCCAGTCTTGAGTCCGTGCAGGCATCCAGGTGTTTGACTCTTCATATATTTACTTCTTTAAAGCCATTGTCATATTGTTCTGTGATTACTTAATCTGTAGTGACTTCATGTGTTGATTTTGTTGGCTTCCTTTCTTAGCATTAGATTTCTTTATACGTTTTGGGAATTTTGGTTTGCAGACTTATTTTGAGAGGAAACTTTTGTTTCTGTTTCTCTCTCTTTTTTTTTTGTAGTACGCGGACCTCTCACTATTGTGGCCTCTCCCGTTACGGAGCACAGGCTCCGGACGCACAGGCTCAGCGGCCATGGCTCACGGGCCCAGCCGCTCCATGGCATGTGGGATCTTCCCGGACCGGGGCACGAACCCGTGTCCCCTGCATCGGTAGGCGGACTCCCAACCACTGCGCCACCAGGGAAGCCCTCTGTTTCACTTTTTTCCCCTCTCTCCCTCTAGATAGTCCTCCCTGTGAGCATCTTTCAATTGCTGGGTCTTTGAGGCCCCAACCTCGATCCCATTTCACATCAGTAGCTCAGGTGGTTACTGTTCTGGTATTACTTTGGGCAATGACTGATCCAATGACAGAGCAGTGGGAAGTTAGCACAGCCCCTGGTCACAAGGTTTCTATCTCCCTACCTGTACCCCCCACCAGCTTCCAGACCTTCTTTTCACAAGCAGGGGACAATCCACGCAAGATCCAAGATGTCAAGCAGTGAGGCCGGACCCTCCCCTCCGTTTCGTGAGCAGTCCTTGGGGGCACACCAGCTCATTTCTTGGTTGCATTTCCCTCTGTGCATATACTCCAAGCATCATCAGTTTTTTCTTTTCCATCTGTTTTCAGTCTTTCTGATTATTTTCGTCTCTAGGACCTCTCTTTCATTCTCTTCTTAATTATGGGTTTATTCCCTTTTTATTCTTTACTGTCATCTTGGAGGGGTGTCCTGGGGGGAATGGGCTGAATGTGTGTGATCACCTCATCGACTTCAGCTAGCAGTCTGTAAAATAATTAAAACCCCTGTTCTTCAGTCTACACAGATTTTGGATGAATGGTTGATTTAGAGACTTTTCTGAAGAAAGGATAAATGTCGTCACTAGCATATATAACAGAGGAGAGGAAGATGCAAAGGTGATTTCATATGGCTATAGCCTCAGGGACCAGAGTTTAAGAAACCAGGACGGTGAAGCAGATTTTGGAGGCAAAGACAGGGAGGTGAGACCTGAGGCTGGAGACAGAAGGAAAGGAGGACAGGGAGAGAGTTAACAGAGTGGCCCAGACTTCGTGTTTGTCAAGGCCTTCACTGAGGGGGTAGGAGGAGGAAGGAATGTCAGTCAAGTTTTGCTATGAGGGGTATTGCTCTAAGAGCGGACTCTCAGGAAGGGAAATCTCACCTTGCAGGTGCAACAGACAGGCCAGCAGAAAAGGCTCAGCCCTCCTTTGTGTTTGGCCCTGGGTGCCCCTTGCTGGGGCACTGCTCCATGAACTCCTGTACCTGAAAGTCGTCGACTAACTTGAATAGGAGGCTTAAAGCAGAATAGCAATGTGACTTTGCTTAGGAATTGCTCTCAGGGAAATCCACAGATGTCCCATCCTTTTATATCTGCTTACCCCAGAAGCTGACAATTGGAGCTCCCCTTTCTCATACATGGGTCCAAATGGAAAGCGTTCCTGGGTAGTTTTGGTTTTCAGAGCCGTCTTTCAGCCCTGAGAGGAGGGTTGTCATAAGCTGGTGTCCATCCAGTTACTCCAGCAGCTGGAGCCACACCTGTGAGAGGCAGGGAGGCTCTGCCGTCAGAATGAGGCCCTGGGCTCACAGGACTCACCTGTCTGGACCAGGAGGCGCCCATCTGGCGCTGTTCGTGGTCCTGAACCACAGCTGCTGGTCTTTATTGCGCTGTTATTCCACTTCCACTGGGGCAGTGGTGACTCCTGTTCAACCCCTCCCAGGGACTGGGAATCAAGTGAGCAAGGATGTAAGAGAGAAGGGAAGAAAACAGACTGAGCCCTTTGGAGAATCCTGCTGCTGAGACATTTCCAGAGAGAAGAGACTGGGACGATTGTGACCGTCATTCACAAAGTTTTACAGTTACCAAGACATCTGGGAAGTTGGGAAGCACATGACCCCACCATTTCCCACTGATGGTAAATTTGTAGATGAGGATAGGGACATGGGACTGTGAATTCCTGGAGTTCAGGTCTCATGCTGGATTCCCTTATTGGCTTGCCAGTGTATATGGCAGGTGTTCAGTAGGTGTTGGTGGAATTGATAAGATGGGTGTAAGAGAAAGAGTGTGAACTAGATACTTAGAATAAGTTTTGCTTTCATCCCTGCCCTGAAGGAGGGCAAAGGGGCTAACATTTGAGATTCAGCTGTTTCAGCCATTTGATATTAGGTTCTTTAGCTTAATCCTCATGAGAGGTTTATCACGAATCTCCCAGTCAAGAATCAGACTCATAGAGGCAAGCCTCCTGAATGAGATCCCATTGCTCCTACGTGGGTGAGTCTAGGGCTCAAACCCAGGGCTTGCTGACTCCAAAGGCCATGTGTTTCCCATCATCACTGGCTACTTTCTTCTTTTGCAAGGAGAGAGACATAAATTCCACAAGGGAAAAATGGGCTTGCAGTCGGCACAAGCATCTTGTTTGATGTCTGGAGATCACGTTAAAAGGTTAGAGAGCTGGTTTTGTGGTGGCGACTATTGCCGATCAAGGTTTGGGGTCAGGAGCTTAGGTCTAGGGTTGGGGGTGGAGGGAGAGTATGGGCTCAACCCTCAGCAGGGCCCAGGGTTTTCCCCTATCTCAATGCGTCATGCATGTTCCAGCTTTGGACAGCAAAAGTAATGAGTAACTTCCAATGACGGAAGAAGTCATTAGGAGAGCCAATAAAGACACAACAGATCTGGCAGGGGAACAAGATATGGCTCAGGTGATGTGATATGAGGCTCGGTCTAAGCTACAGCCAGGTGGTTTTCTCCAGCTCCTGGATGAATCACCTTGGCAGTCACCCAGACTTCAATCAGATCCGAAGGTGCAGCCAACTCTGGATCCGTGTCAGGCCAGCTCTGTCCTCATGTCACCAGAGAATGGAGGTTTTTTTCTAGCCTACAGGGAGCTTATCTTGATAACACTTGATCCACTTGAGTGCTGCTCTCCACCAGTGCTGGTAATCCACTAAGCATGGGCTATGCTGCCCTGTGAACTGTCTCCGAAAAGTACCCTTAGAGGAGGATGGGAGGTTGTCTTCCAAAGGATCTATAGAGAAGCTTTGAAGTACTTATGGAGCCAGTGTCCCCTTTGCTGTGATCTTCCTTCCTCCCCCACATTGGTGGGAACTGCAGGCTTCCATGGCCAAAAGGACCAGGTGTGGACACCTGATGCAAGCAGAACCAATCAGATTCTCCCTTCTGGAGACTTAGACTTAAGAGGCAGTGGTTCTCCTAGGTGAGCTTTGGCTGCTGGACCTGGAAGGTCAGAGAGCCCTGGGGCTGTGTGGGCCATTTTGGGACAGGCATGACAGTCCTTGTGCAGAGAGAGACACCAGACTGATGAGGGATGGAATGAAGGAACTGCACAAGGAGAAGCAGAAACAGAAAAGGACGAGGCGGACAGAGGCGCTGCCTTGGGCAGGACAGCCTGCAGGGAACACTGACATTGTGGAGCTGGTGCCAGGTCAGCACAGAGTTCGCAGTAACAGGATAGTGGAAAGTCAGGCCTGCCGCTTCCAGCTCTCTCCCTGCCACTTGCTGACTCCATTCCCAATGAGGGGAACAGATGAAGGAGAGTTTTATTAGGGGTGATGAATTTGTAGTAGTTGTTTAAGCATTTGCTACTTAGGAGAACACGGATTTGCAAGGGATATTCGTTAGGTATTAGATCGTTGAAGCATCCTTTTAAAGCACAGTTCCTCAAAGGTTTCACACCACACATCACCAATTTGTAGTATTAAAAAAAAAAAGCATAGTTTCATCGATGATTTTAAATTACAAGATAAAACAGTATTTTAAACGTTAAGAATAATTTCGTATCGGTAAGATCGCCTTCCTGCCCTTCCCGCTGTGCTTTGCGGGCTTTTTGTCTTTAGGCCAGGGGTGGAGCAATCAGTGGGTTCCACCCCCCAGCCACACTGTGATTGGTTTAGAAGTGGACATGTGACCTGAGCCCATCCAATCACTGTGAATCTCAGGACTTTTTCTGGGAATTCGGGGCCACAGCTACTCTGTTCGTCTGGACTGTGCGGGTCGAATGTGTGGGGACTGGTTCTGTTGTAACCATTTTCTACCACAAGGGAAGCTAGCCTGAAAAGAAGCCAATACAAGGAGGAGGACAGAGCCAAGGCACCTGCAGTGAAATGGAGCCAGAGCCCTGACATCACAAACGATCTAATTAGTTCCACTTATTGTTTAATGCACTTGGAATTGGGTTTCTGTCGGCCCTGACTAAAAGCATACTGACCTGTATACTGTTTTTTTCTCTCAGAGTATGCAGAATAGATGTGCATTTAACTTCACTGGGATTAGATGATATCTGTTTTTGTTTTGTTTTGTTTTTTACTTCCTTTAACGCTGAATCAAGGTCCAGCTGCATTTTGTTGACCATAATTGCTTTTCTGTGAATAAAGCAGCGTGTAAGAGAGCAACCTCTTTTATTCACAGAGAAGAGTCCTTGCTCATGGCAGCCATGGCTGCTTCAACTCTGGCACCGATCCCAATGTGCCATTTCTAGCACATGACTCACAAAGTAAATAATCTATAACTGAGAAGCCTCTTATCATACTTTGGCACGACAAACAAAATGACAAGCCAGGCAGCATTTTTTCCTTCATGTTTGAACCCCATATATGCCAAGGGCTTGCTTCATACCCCACACGTGAGCAGTTTTGGCTTGCTGAAAAGCAAAGTATCCCCTGGCATGTGTACGCACTAATTGCTCTTCTACTTTGTGTATTCTTAATGTTGTGCAATGTCTAACAATGTAATCTGATAAAGGAATTTTGTCAATAGTCCCTTTGGCTCTCTCTCCAAGAATAGTCTTTATCATTGTTTTTGCAGCTGGTTTATAGTCTTTTTGGTAATTTTGTGACTGACTTTTATGAGCATTTTATGTGCATTCTTAAAGGAGGGCGGCAGCTTACGGGCGATCCCTCGGTAGCTTTGGTCTCCTCTGCACGTTTAGTAACAAGGATAATTAACCTTATGTTAGAAAGCATTACTTTGTGTTTGTTCTGGAAAAACTGGATTGGTTGCTTTGGGGGAAGATAATGGAGCCCTTTTTATGGCTTCAGACTACTATTTACCAAAGTTTTAATTTTAATGGTAACGTTGAGGACTAGGAACAATGGACTGCTGGTCCAATAAATGAAATTTTCAAATAGTTTTCATTGGGGCTTCCCTGGTGGCACAGTGGTTGAGAGTCCGCCTGCCGATGCAGGGGTCACGGGTTCATGCCCAGATCCGGGAAGATCCCACATGCCGCGGAGTGGCTGGGCCCGTGAGCCATAGCCGCTGAGCCTGCGCGTCCCGAGCCTGTGCTCCGCAGCGGGAGAGGCCACAACAGTGAGAGGCCCATGTACCACACAATAAATAAATAAATATATATATTTTTTCCTTGAACTTATACTCACAATTTTCATTTATGGCTACATGTATAAAAATCATTGCCCCAGAATTTGTCTTAGAATACGCAGTTTAATATTTCATGGATACACTGGAGAACTATTTATTCATTATGCTTACTGTGTTCTTCTGATGATTTATGCTGTCATTTCATCATTACTTTACACTTTGAAGAACCTCCTTCAAGGCATTGATCCATTTTTGGGAAATGGAGATAAAATGCAACATAACAGTAACCATAGAAATTCAAAAATAGCAAATATAAACAACTTGCAAGTGAGAAGCCCTCTGCCAGTCTGATTCTCTTTCCTTTCTAGGCAATATCTCTCTTCTAACTGGTAGCTTTTAGGATTTTATTTTTGTTCCTGATGTTCTGAAGCTTCACAATGGCATTTTTTTGGTGTGTGTGAGAGAGAGAGATGGGCGGAGGTGGAAGCAGATGGGTGAGAGCAGGCAAGCCTTTCAACAAATATATCAGGATAGAGAGACCATTAATACTTTGTCTGAAGTCTCTTTCCCTCTGTTCTCACCTTTCTCTAGAAACATTTTGCTTTTTCATTGGCCAGGAGGTGGCTGGTAGGTAAGGTGTGTAAGGAACACGCCAGGCAGGTGCATGCTCTGTGCCTATGCTGTGCTGAGCTGGGACACTGATGCCAACTTCTTCCAGGCTGTGGCCTCTGTCCTTTTAAGGGGAGCTACGATAGAAAAATAATGTAGAAATAGTGTTGACAAACGTAGCCTCTTTTGAATTATCTTACCTCTTTCCCTTTCCTGGGCTCATTTATTGGCTCAGACTTTCACAGAGAAGTTAGCTAAACTATTAGAGAAATGCAAATCAAAAGTACAAAGAGGTACCACCTCACACTAGTCAGAATGGCCATCATTGAAAAGTCTACAAATAACAAATGCTGGAGGGTGTGTGGAGAAAAGGGAACCCTCTTGCAGTGTTGGTGGGAATGTAAATTGGTGCAGCCGCTCTGAAAACAGTATGAAGAGTCCTCAAAAAGCTAAAAATAGAGTTGCCATATGATCCAGCAATCCCACTCCAGGGCATGTATCCAGACAAAACTATAAGTCAAAAAGATATGTGCACCCCTATGTTCATAGCAGCACTGTTCACAATAGTCAAGACATGGAAACAACCTAAATGTCCATCGACAGATGAATGGACAAAGATGTGGTACATATATACAATGGAATACTACTCAACCATAAAAAAGAATGAAATAATGCCATTTGCAGCTACGTGGATGGACCTAGAGATTATCATACTAAGTGAAGTAAGTCAGAAAGAGAAAGACAAATACCATATGATGTCACTTATATGTGGAATCTAAAATATGGCACAAATGAACTTATCTACAAAACAGAAACAGACTCACAGACATAGGGAACAGACTTGTGGTTGCCAAGGGGGAAGGGGGCTGGGGGAGGGATGGACTGGGAGTTTGGGATTAGCAGACGCAAACTATTATATATAGAATGGATAAAACACAAGGTCCTACTCTATAGCACAGGGAACTATATTCAATATCCTGTGGTAAACCATAACAGAAAAGAATATGAAAAAGAATGTATAACTGAATCACTTTGCTGTACAGCAGAAATTAACACAACATTGTAAATCAACTATACTTCAATAAAATAAATTTTTTTAAAAAGTTGGCTAAGCACAGTGATACAATAATGTAATGGCCATCAGGGCTACTTTAGAACATTCCCATTGTCCTTCTTCCAGCCCTCGGTGAAGTTTCACTTTCTGACACCTTTGAGATTAGGTGTGAGCATGTAATTTGCTTTGGCC
The DNA here is from genome assembly GCF_003676395.1 of Aethalodelphis obliquidens. Taxonomy (NCBI): domain Eukaryota; kingdom Metazoa; phylum Chordata; class Mammalia; order Artiodactyla; family Delphinidae; genus Aethalodelphis; species Aethalodelphis obliquidens. The sequence continues at coordinate 55,493,908 of NW_020837952.1, forward strand.
AATGAGATGTTAGCAAAAGTGACACATCATTTCCTGGCAGAAGCTTTAAGATCGGGAGAGTAATGTGCAGTGTCCCTGCCAAGTTCCTAAGTGATCAGGTAGAGGCATGGTGGCATCTGCCTGCATCCAGGAGGCTGGCAAGGATGGTGGCATAGAGTGTTCCCTACCCCCTGCCATGCACGGTGAACATAAGCAAGAAAAAGCCTTCTCTGATTTTTTTTTTTAATCTTTTTTTTTTTATTGGAGTAAAATGGCTTTACAATGTTGTGTTAGTTTCTGCTGTTCAATGAAGTGAATCAGCTGTATGTATGCCTATATCCCCTCCCTCTTGGACCTCCCTCCCCCCGCATCTAGACCATCACAGAGCACCGAGCTGAGCTCCCTGTGCTATACAGCAGGTTCCCACTAGCTATCTGTTTTACACATGGTAGAGTATTTATGTCAAACCTAATCTCCCAGTCCGTCCCACCCTCCCCTTCCCCCCATGTTCACATGTCCATTCTCTACGTCTACATCTCTATTCCTGCTCTACAAATAGGTTCATCTGTACCATTTTTCTAGATTCCACATGTATGCGTTAATATATGATACTTGTTTTTCTATTTCTGACTTACTTCACTCTGTATGACTGACTCTAGGTCCACCCACATCTCTACAAATGACCCAATTTCGTTCCTTTTTGTGGCTGAGTAATATTCCATTGTATATATGTGCCACATCTTCTTTATCCATTCATCTATCATTGGACATTTAAGTGTTTCCATGTCCTGGCTATTGTAAATAGTGCTGCAATGAACATTGGGATACATGTATCCTTTTGAATTATGGTTTTCTCAGGGTATATGCCCAGTAGTGGGATTGCTGGGTCATATGGTAGTTCTAGTTTTAGTTTTTTAAGGAACCTCCATACTGCTCTCCACAGTGGCTGTATCAATTTACATTCCCACCAACAGAGCAAAAGGGTTCCCTTTTCTTCACACCCTCTCCAGCATTTATTGTTTCTAGATTTCTTGATGATGGCCATTCTGCCTGGTGTGAGGTGATACCTCATTGTAGTTTTGATTTGCATTTCTCTAATAATTAGTGATGTTGAGCATCTTTTCGTGTGCCTTTTGGCCATCTGTATAAGACTTCACTGATTTAAGCCACTGAGATTTCAAGGATTGATTGTTCCTGCAGCATAACTAGCCTCTTCTGACCCAAACAGGTGGGTGCGCATGTAAATAAAGAACATGGATCCCGTTGCCAGGTTCGCTGAGAGCTTCCCCTGATTGGTGCCCCGCAGAATCCCATGGGCGGGTCTACCCTCACCCCCCACCTCCAACTCCCCAAGGCCTTCTTTTTTACAGAGACGCACACTCCTATATTTTCAAGCTGTCATTATTCTAGTCGCCATTCTTTCATTTTCTGTTTGCCAATCACACACCCCAAATCAGGAATATTCTCAGTAGATCACTTTATTGGTATGGATTTTCATCAAGCAAAAATAATCTCAACAGCATTTTTTTTTTTTTTACAAAAACTGAAGCTAATGTTGGGCCTGAAGTCTCCCGTGGTAACTAAAATACAAGGATCTGTGCAATATTCAGAGATTTCCGGTGCGCGGCGCTGCTGCGCAGTCGGCCGAGTCCCTGGCATCGCCGCGCCCAGCGCGAGCCTCGCTCAGCCCTGATAGCGGTGGGGATGTCGCGGGGCGCGGGGAGGGAGGCGGGGCGGGGGGCGGGCTGAGGCTCCGGCTCTTTGGAGAAAGGCGGACGCCCACCCCGGCCCCCGCGCACCCCAGGGACCCGCCTGGCCGGACTCCGCGCGCTGTCCGCGCCCCCGACTCGCCATCGCCCCCCCTCGAGCGGCGGCCGGAGCAGCAGCGAGCGGGGGACCTGGCACCGCTTCCAGGCCCGAGACCGCGCGGCTGGAGGGAGGATGGAGCTGCAGCGAGAGGCTGGCTGGGCTGTCGGAATGCAGGTTTACGAAGAGGCTGGCGTCAGAGGAAAATTAGGGAGACGCCTGGGCAGATCTGAGTGGCACCAACACTCCAACTTGTTAACCTTTTAAGAATAGGATTGCCGCTAAAAATTGAGTGCTGTTATACTGCCGGAAAATCGGGGCCACGGTTTAGAAAACGAAATCTTATGCCATAAACGCAGCGCAGCACATATGTTTATGTTCTTACCGTCACTGAAATATGAGAAGATTGGGAGAGATTCTGTGAATATGGCAAAGGGTAGAATGATTCCACGTGGTCGATGCAATCACAGTTCCCGTAAACCTGGAGAGCGAGAGCTGAGTTGTTTTCGAGCTATGCAAACGCCACGCCCCCTTTCTGCAGACCGTTTGTTTGCGACTCTGCACAGACCTCAGGGTTACACCGAGTGTAAGAGGAGAGTAAGCCTCGACACCGTGCACAGTGTCAGCCGAGAGAAGCGGTTTTATTATCCTTGGCAAACATCTGAATGACACTTGCAAACGAATTTGCCATGACGGGATTTCAAACAATTTGCACGTTTTCCAGATGCTTTGAAATCCTCTTTAAAAAAACAACAACAAAGTGTAAAATATTTTAATAGGCCAAAGCCATGTGGATTAAAAAAATGTTTATGTGTCTTAACTGTGCCTCACCACCACCTTGTGTTCCTTGAGTGTCATTTTCTTCACAGCATTCAGTTTTGGGGGGTCCATTTGACATCAACCTGTGGTTTGTTTTCTAATGGTGGCTTCTCCAAGTCAGATCCACTTCCTTGTGGATACATTTCCCCCTGTTTTCTCTTTCATAGCACTTGCATATTCACCACTTCTTCTATGGGGGGAACTGGTGAAAATGCTCATTCTTGGGCCTCAAGAAATTTCCATCAATTCCAAAACTTGTTTCGTAGGGTCACCATCTTAATTCATAGATTTCAGATTTGGACTGGTGTTGTATTGTGCAGTATTTATTTTGGCAAATGATTTCTCTTGCTCTTTTCAAGAATTTGTCAACTCATTTGCCTCTGTTTTCACTCGTATTTTGTCGCTAGCTACCTCCTATGACTATTTCCTTTAATAACTCAAGGGTAATTTAACACAAAGTGCAACTCTACAGAGCTGGGGACTTTTAGGGGGGTGTTGTTAACAAAAGGCAGTTTTCATCAGAAGTTGTATTTACTACTTGCTGTCAGTGTTGTCTCCGTGACTAGTTGACTAAGTGACTTTTGCAAGGTTAGTTTCTTGCTGGCCCACTGTTGCAGACCTATCAGATTGCACAGAGAGGGACCTTAGATTGCTCCCTCTTCTCAAAACTTTTTTTTTTTTAAAGAAGATGTTGGGGGTAGGAGTTTTATTAATTAATTAATTTATTTTTGCTGTGTTGGGTCTTCGTTTCTGGCCCAGAAAGCGAGGGCTTTCTCTAGTTGTGGCAAGCGGGGGCCACTCTTCATCGCGGTGTGCGGGCCTCTCACTATCGCGGTCTCTCTTGTTGCGGAGCACAGGCCCAGATGCGCAGGCTCAGTAGTTGTGGCTCACGGGCCTAGTTGCTCCGCGGCATGTGGGATCCTCCCAGACCAGGGCTCGAACCCGTGTCCCCTGCATTAGCAGGCAGATTCTCAACCACTGCGCCCCCAGGGAAGCCCTCAAAGTTCTTGATAGATACTATTCTCACAAGCTAATTTTGGGGGCACTGTGATGTGCTCTGAATTAAGGATTTTTTTTTTTTTTTTTGCGGTACACGGGCCTCACTGTTGCGGCGTCTCCCATTGCAGAGCACAGGCTCCGGGCGCGGGCTCAGCGGCCATGGCTCATGGGCCTAGCCGCTCGGCGGCATGTGGGATCTTCCCGGACCGGGGCACAAACCTGTGTCCCCTGCATCGGCAGGCGGACTCTCAACCACTGCGCCACCAGAGGAGCCCTGAATTAAGGATTTTTTGTCTTCTTTCTACCTTTATACTTACTTGAAAGCTAGAATCCTATCCAAAATACACAGGTACCTGTTCTGAAATTCCTGCACTTCCCGCAACCAGGCTGGAAATGAGGTAGGAGGAAAATCCTTTGAATAAGGTGTGGGATGGGAGAGTGAGAAAGGTCATCCTGTAGGTAGATTAAACTTTCTGCAAATATTGCAACTGATAGTTTATAAAAAGGCAAAAATTAATATGGTTAAAATATTTTTGTCCAAGTTGTTAACCTTCTAAAAATATAGTTGCTACTAAAAATTGAGCATTGTTACACTTAAGGAAAATTGGTACCACTGGTTTGGAAACGAGGTCTTAAGCCATAAATGTAGCTGAACTAAAGATGAACTTTAGTTCACAAATTAATGCTGTTAAAGGAAGGAGTCAGGGGACTTCCCTGGTGGGTAAGTGGGTAAGACTCCACACTCCCAACGCAGGGGACCCAGGTTCGATCCCTGGTTGGGGAACTAGATCCCACGTGCATGCCGCAACTAAGGAGTCCACCTGCAGCAACTAAGACCCGGCACACCCAAAAAAAGAAAGATAGATAGAAAGAAAGAAATCTTTGGAAAAAAAAAAAAAAGAAGAAGTCAAGTAGAAAATAGCTTTTAGACATAGTTTCATTCTAAATCATCTAGTGTGTGCGATCAGATATGGTCACATCCAGAAGTCTGCAATTTTTCTTTGTACAGAAAGTGATTTATTCTGGATTTTTTTTTAAAAAAAAGCAAACATTGAAAATCCCACAGACTGACCTTTTCTATCAGTCTTTAATGGACCAAGATTTTTTTCTCTCCGTAATCCCTCAAATTTCTTTAAGATATATACCCACACAGCAGAGACACTAGATTGTTTCTGTATAAGACGGCTTCCACCTGAAATGCTGTCATAAGCACTTGGGGTTTACCTTGTACGTGATATTCTTAGAGGTAGTAATGCATGGCCCTATTTTATATACTCTTGAACTCTTAATTTGACACATAAAATATGCATAGTATTGATGTTAACCATCTCTCAAAAATTACAATTTGTTATAAAATAGTCTTTGGTCATTTGGGCTAAGTAGTGTCATTTGGGTCAGGATTTTTTCAATTCCATTGAACAAACAACTGTGTTTAACCTAAATAGACATTTCTCCAAAGAAGACATACAGATGGCCAATAGGCATGTGAAAAGATGCTCAACATCGCTAATTATTAGAGAAATGAAAATCAAAACTACAATGAGGTACCACCTCACATCAGCCAAAATGACCATCATTAACAAGTCTACAAATAAATGGTGGAGAGAGTGTGGAGAAAAGGGAGCCCTCCTACACAATTGGTGGGAATGTAAGTTGGTGCAGCCACCATGGAGAACGGTATGGAGCTTCCTCAAAAAACTAAAAATAGAGTTACCATATGGTCCAGTAATCCCACTCCTGGGCATATTATCCAGACAAAACTATAATTCAAAAACATACATGCACCCCTATGTTCATAGCAGCACTATTTACCATACCAAAGACATGGAAACAACCTAAATGTCCATCAAGAGATGAATGAATAAATAAGATGTGGTACATATATACAATGGAATACTATTCAGCCATGAAAAAGAATAAAATAATGCCATTTGCAGCAACATGGATGGACCTAGAGATTACCATGCTAAGTGAAGTTGGAAAGAGAAAGACAAATACTATATGATATCACTTATGTGTGGAATCTAAAATATGACACAAATGAACTTATCTATGAAACAGAAACAGACTCCCAGACATAGAGAACAGACTTGTGGTTGTCAAGGGGGGAGGGGGGTGGGGGGAGGGAAGGATTGGGAGTTTGGGACTCATAGACGCAACCTGTTATATATAGAATGGATAAACAGCAAGGTCCTACTGTATAGCACAGGGAACTATATTCAATATCCTATAATAAACCATATGGAAAAGAATATGAAAGAGAATATATAACATATATATAATTGGATCACTTTGCTGTACACCAGAAACCAACACAACATTGTAAATCAAAAAAAAAATTGTCTTTATGCTACTTGCAAAATTCTGGAGTCTTCTGTTCATATAAGCAACAGAAGACTTTCAAGTTGTCACACTTTGAATTTGTGGTTCTTGTTCACTATGCTTCTGGAGCCCCATTTAGCAAAGTTAGACCCCAAACAGATTTGTTTTTCCTAAGAGAATCAGCCAACAATTTCAGGCTAGAAAAGTCAAAATTACTATAGACAAACTATCTCAATCCTTCAAAATTTGCAGTGTTGGGACTGTCATTTGTGTTTTTTGCGTGGTGGCTGTGTGAAATTGGGCGGCGAATTTTGCAGTCCTAAGTGCCTCCTAAATAAAAAAACAGAAAATAATTTTTTATTGTAAATTAAGACCTGCAGACATGAAGTAGAAACTGTCCTACATGTTTTGTAAACAGGTGACATTTTTGCCACTGGAGGGGAAGGGGGAAGGGAGAGTTAGTTTTTAATGAGTACACAGTTTCAGTTTGGGAAGATGAAAACATTCTAGACATGGTCGGTGGCGATGGTCTCACAGCAATGTGAATGTATTTAATGCCACTGAATTGTCCACTTAAAAATGGTAAATTTTATGGGAGTTCCCTGGTGGTCTAGTGGTTAGGACTTGGTGCTTTCACGGCTGCGGCCTGGGTTCAATCCCTGGTCGGGGAACTGAGATCCCTACAAGATTAAAAAAAAAAAAAAAAAGATAAATTTTATGTTGTGTATATTTCACCACAATTTCAAAAAAGGCCTTCTGTGTCCTGGCTTCACTGCCAGCTCAGCCCCTTAGCCCTCAGGTCACCTCCCAGCGGCATCAGGGAGCTGTACTTCTGACCACACCCCTCCTACCCCTGCCTCTACCTGCTTCTGCGTCGCTGCGCTCGGCTCCTTGTCTGCAGTGCCTTCCTCTTCTTCACCTGGTCCAACCCCGGCCCTCCCCGCCCTGCCCCATCTTTCTGAATTAGGAAGAGGACAGTCGGGAATCACAGCCTCATGAAAATCAGCTTTGGGAATCCATTCGTGATCTAGGTTCCACCCCCGCCCCGCCCTTTTTTTTTTTTTTTTTTTTTTGCGGTACCCGGGCCTCTCACTGCTGTGGCCTCTCCCGTTGCGGAGCACAGGCTCCGGACGCGCAGGCTCAGCGGCCCTGGCTCACGGGCCCAGCCGCTCCGCGGCACGCGGGACTCTCCCGGACCGGGGCACGAACCGTGTCCCCCGCATCGGCAGGTGGACTCTCAAGCACTGCGCCACCAGGGAAGCCCCGCCCCGTCCTTTTTATCTGCAGTTAAGTATTCAGTAAGTCAGAATGTGCCTGGGCAGGTTCTGGGGCCCCTGGAATTCTTGGCATTCACCTTGGACCTGTGTGGCCCTAGCAGTTCTGATGCAAACTTCCCCCTGGTTCCAAAGCCTCACGCACTTCCAGCGCAGAGGGGGCGAGGCTCCGGTCTGTCCAGGCGTCAGGGTCCTGGGAAGTCCTGAAGGATGTTATGAACTGAATGTTCGGGTTTTCCTAAAATTCTCGTGTTGAACACCGGCCCCTACCCCCCTACCCCACCAGCCATGTGCTGGTATTAGGAGGTGGAGCCTTTGGAAGGTAATGAAGATTAGCTGAGGTCACGAGGGCTAGTGCCCTTATAAGAGTCCCCGCAGAGCTTGATTCCTCTCTGCCCTCAGGCATGTGAGGCTACGAGAAGTCAGCCGTCTGCCACCCAGAAGAGGGTCTCACCAGAACCCAGCCATGCTGGCGCCTGATCTCAGACTCCCAGCCCCCAGCATGGTGAGAAATAAATCTATATTATTTATAAGCTATCCAGTCTCTGGTACTTTGTTATAGCAGCCCAAACAGATTAAAACAACGGAAAACCATGCCATTTTGGGATACGGAGTTTAAAGAATGTCGAGTCATGAAGCGTGAGATTTGGCGCTAAGCCAGGCCCATCTCTTCTCCTAGCGTCTGGCAAAATTAGACACTGTTGATCCCCGGTTTTGAAGGGACCAGCGTCCAGCAAGACTGGGCCGTCATCACCCATCAGTCACTGCAGCCAGAAGCACAGGTTGGTAACACTCAGTCCTTAGGCTTTGAGGTATTAAAAGCAGAAGCAAAACTCGTCTTGACTGAAAAGATCCGAGGAGGGAGAAAAAAGGAGAGCGCTCTGTCTAGGTGAACGTGACTTCAGTTCTTCAACTTATGGCTCCTGCAGCCCATGTGTGGGCTGCTTACCTGGAGGAGCTGTGTTCTGTCTCTTCTTAGCCCGTGGGAGGCGCCACCTGGTCCCGGGGCAGCACTTTGCAGAGGGTTGGCCCCTACCCTCCCTGATGGGCTCTTTGTAGACGGAAGCGGTGGTTCCCCTGGTGGAGCCTTATTAGACTGTGCCTGGGGCAAGGCCCACCCTTGAGAGGGCCTGTGGAGAAATGATGGCTTTGAGACTTTTCTTTCTTAATAACTTCTGTGACTATGTAAACAACAGTCACTCATTGTAGGCATTTTGAAAAGCAGAGATAATTTGCGACACAAAACGACTCCTATTACCACCTAGAGATAGTGAGCATTTTAATTTTACTTTTTATTGTTTAAACTTCTTATTTTAGTTCAAACTTACAGAAAGTTGCATATAAAGAGCATCCGGGGGGTGGAGTCACGATAGCGGACTAGGAGGACGCAGAATTCGAGTCTCCTCACAACTAGGGCACCTACCAGGCACCGGTGGGGGACCACGCACGCCGAAGGGGACGGGAGGACCCCAGCGACCGGGTAGGACGTGGGGCCTGGGGGGAGTGAAGGAGGAGGAGAAGTGGAGGCGGGATGGGACTGGCTCCCCTGAGGGGCGGCTGGGGGAGGGGAAGGGATCCCACACCCGAAGGGGTAAATTGGGGGACCACTGGGCGGGCAGAGGATCAAAGGGGAGCGTGGCCAGGTTTCCCCCTGCCCACTTGGGCCCCCAGGAGCTTGTTGAGATCCCGGGCTTGATCCTCTGCCCACCGAGGCCCCCTCCAGCCGCGTCGGTCCTGAGGGAGTGGGAGGGAGGGAAGGGGGAGCAAAAGTAAAGGCCGGACCTCTGGGACCAGCACCCCTGAGGGGTGGCTGGGGGAAGGGGAGGAGTTCCTACACCCAGAGGGACCCACCCATGGTTAGGGGTCCAGTGGCGAGGCGGGAGACCCTGGGGGAGACGGCAGGGGAGGGGCACGAAGGAACAGAAGGGAATGGGGCCAGCGCTTTCCCTGTCCACTTAGGCACCGGGCCTAACCTCTGCCCTCGGAGCCTCCCTCCTGCCGTGCAGAGCCCAAGCCCCGCCCCTACACCTCCACCCAGGGCCCTACCTCTGCACTCGGAGACCCCGTCCAAGGAGATGGGCCTAAACCCCACCCACACACCCTCACTCAGGGCCAAACTCCAGAACTGCACACCCCAGAGGCCCTTCTTTCCCAGTGCTGCTGCTCCCCTTCTGCACAGGTCCTAAGCAAAGGCCCCACCCCACGCTCAAACGTCACCCCCTCACCCGCCTAGGTCCCGCCCCACCCTAAACCCCACCCCTGCCTAAGTTCCACCCCCACCTAAACTCCACCCCCATATCCAAGACTTTTTTCTTTTCTTTTCTTTTCTTTTTTCCTCTTTTAGATTGGGGTTCTGTTTTACCTTGTTGATTCATTGTTGTTGATTCTTTTATATTTTTAGTTTTCCTAATAACTCTTTTATTTTTCTAATTTTATTTTATTCTTTAAGCTTTGTTAGTGATCTCTCCTTTTGGCTTGTCCCCCCCCCCTTTTTTTTTCCTTTTTTCTGTTGTGGTTTTATTGTACCTTGTTGCAGTTACTTCAATTATAGTTTTATTTTTCCTAATATATTTTTTATCTTTCTAATATTATTTTGTTTTTTATTCTTTGATATTGTACTACTCTTTTTTTTCTTTCTTTCTTCCTTTTTTTTTTTTTTTACCACACCACAAAGCTTGCGGGATCTCGGTTCCCAGGCCGGAGGTCAGGTCCAAGCTCCTGTGGTGGGAGCTCCGAGTCCAAACTGCTAGATTAACAGAGAACCTCAGACTCCAGGGAATATCAATCAGAGTGAGGCCTCCCAGAGGTCCTCACCTCAGCACCGAGACCCAGCTCCATCCAACTGCCTGCAAACTCCAGTGCTGGACCTCTCAGGCCAAACAACCAGTAAGACAGGAATACAGCACCACCCATCAAAAAAAAAAAAAAAGAAATGACAAAAAAATCTGTTACAGGAGAAGGAGTAAGGTAAAAACCTACAAGACCAAACAAATGAAGATGAAATAGGCAACCTACCTGAATAAGAATTCAGAGTATTGATAGTAAAGATGATCCAAAATCTCAGAAACAGAATGGAGAAAATATAAGAAACATTTAACAAGGATCAAGAAGAACTAAAGAGCAAACAAACAGTGATGAACAACACAATTAGTGCAATTAAAAATACTCTAGAAGGAATCAATAGCACAATAACTGAGGCAGAAGAACGGATAAGTGAGCTGGAAGACAAAATGGTGGAAATAACTGCCAGGGAGCAGATTAAAGAAAAAAGAATGAAAAGAATTGAGGAGAGTCTCAGACTCTCTGGGACAATATTACATGCACTAACATTCGAATTATAGGGGTCCCAGAAGAAGAAGAGAAAAATAAAGGGTCTGAGAAAGTATTTGAAGAGATTATAGTCAAAAACTTCCCTAACATGGGAGAGGAAATAGTCAATCAAGTCCAGGAAGCACAGAGAGTACCATACAGGGTAAACCCAAAGAGAAACACGCCAAGACACATATTTATCAAACTATCAAAAATTAAATACAGGGCTTCCCTGGTGGTACAGTGGTTGAGAATCTGCCTGCTAATGCAGGGGACACGGGTTCGAGCCCTGGTCTGGGAGGATCCCACATGCCATGGAGCAACTAGGCCCGTGAGCCACGACTACTGAGCCTGCGCGTCTGGAGCCTGTGCTCCACAGCAAGAAAGGCTGCGATCGTGAGAGGCCCGTGCACCGCGATGAAAAGTGGTCCCCGCTTGCCACAACTAGAGAAAGCCCTCGCACAGAAACGAAGACCCAACACAGCAAAAATAGATTAATTAATTAATAAAACTCCTACCCCCGATAACAGCAACAACAATAAATAAATAAATAAATAGGACAAAAAGGAAAAAACCTTTGGAGCATTATGATTAAAAAAAAATTAAATACAAAGAAAAATATTGAAAGCAACAAGGGAAAAGCAACAGATAACATACAAGGGAATCCCCGTAAGGTTAACAGCTGATCTTTCAGCAGAAACTTTGCAAGCCAGAAGGGAGTGGCAGGACATATTTAAAGTGATGAAAGGGAAAGACCTACAACCAAGATTACTCTACCCAGCAAGGATCTCTTTCAGATTCTACAGAGAAATTAAAACCTTTACAGAAAAGCAAAAGTTAAGAGAATTCAGCACCATCAAACCAGCTTCACAACAAATGCTAAAGGAACTTCTCTAGGCAGGAGATACAAGAGAAGGAAAAGACCTACAATAACAAACCCAAAACAATTAAGAAACTGGTAATAGGAACATACATATCAATAATTACCTTAAATGTAAATGGATTAAATGCTCCAACCAAAAGACATAGACTGGCTGAATGGGTACAAAAACAGGACCCATATATATACTGTCTACAAGAGACCCACTTCAGACCCACACGTACAGACTGAAAGTGAGGGGATGGAAAAAGATATTCCATGCAAATGGAAATCAAAAGAAAGCTGGAGTAGCAATTCTCATATCAGACAAAATAGACTTTAAAATAAAGACTATTACAAAAGACAAAGAAGGACACTACATAATGATCAAGGGATCAATCCAAGAAGAAGATGTAACAATTGTAAATATTTATGCACCCAACATAGGAGCACCTCAATACATAAGGCAAATGCTAACAGCCATAAAAGGGGAAATAGACAGTAACACAATCACAGTAGGGGATTTTAAAAGCCCAATTTCACCAATGGACAGATCATCCAAGTTTTTTGTTTTTGTTTTTTTTTTTTTGCGGTACGCGGGCCTCTCCCGTTGCGGAGCACAGGCTCCGGACGTGCAGGCTCAGCGGCCATGGCTCACGGGCCCAGCCGCTCCGCGGCATGTGGGATCTTCCCGGACCAGGGCACGAACCCGTGTCCCCTGCATCGGCAGGCGGACTCTCAACCACTGCGCCACCAGGGAAGCCCGAATGAGTCGTTTTAATGACAGAGTTATATTTTAAACATTGCTCACATAGGCTGTAGTTATAATAGAAATAATCAGTAAGCAGGACTTAAGAGTGAATGAGATGCTCTTACAGTTGACAGCGTCGTCATAGGAACCAGTGTAACCTTGCCTGGCTACCTGGCTTTTTGGTCATAAGATCTGAAATAAGGACATTCTCTCTGAACATGTTAACTTTTAAATCCATTTCGACGTAGTTTCAGTTCCACCTCAGTCGACGTTCTGAAAGGTTAACAGGTCCAAGGTTTCCGAAAGCCCTGAAATCTGCCTACGAAGTTAGAAGGTAAGGACATGTCTGTCCAGTAGCCACAGAGATACTGGAGGCCCCAGAGCCCTTACAAAGGCGGGAATGACAGGGTTTGGCACTACAGGCAGAAAAGAATCCAGGGTGACACAAAGCCCAGGCCAGGAGCCTGGAGGGGGTTGGGCTGGAGAAGCTGATTTGGGGGCCTCAACAGAGCGGTCACAGCCGGCCCCAGGGACAGGGCCCATTCCTGGGGAGAAGGAGCCCAGAGAGAGGGCAGGCGACCAGGGCTGCTCTGGAGAAGATCCAGGGAGAGCCCAGGAGGAGAGGAGGAGCTCTCGGGGGAAGGAGCCAACTTCACCACCTAGGAAACCCGGGAAGCAGAGAAAAGATGACATTGCCCGGGAGGATGGGGAGGGGGACCTGGGCCTCACCGTGGATTCCTCATCCTCGACCACATCCTTCTACATAACATCCAATCTACAACACATCCAATACATAACCCCTACTTCCCCTTCTCTGCAACCTCTTCTTGCACAGAAGACCAGCCACAGGGAGGGGCGGAGAGTAGGGAGTTTGGACATGCTAACATGGAAATGCTCTCCAGAGCTCAGAATTTAATCTGGGTTTTACTGAAAACCCTTTGCTGGGACAACTAACAAATCCTGACTTGTCATCATTTGGGGTCCAGTTTTCAGGGGCTCATCTCCCACTACCTGTCTCCTTTCATTGTGTTGTGTGGTTTTGTTTTTCTTTTCATAACCCGGGGACAGGAGAGAGGTTTATTCTATCATACCAGGTGAAGCAATGCTTTACTGTCCTGTTTCCTATGTGGGGCGCTGACAGTTGTCTCTGGACCAGAATTCCTTCTCCCAGCCATGTATTTATAGGCGGTATTTGATGCCCAGGTGGACTTTGGCCCTGGCAGCCTGAACCTGGCTCTCCCTACCTTTGTCAGCCTGGAAACCTCTTCTTCCGCAGTGACTTTATTAGCATCTAATGATTTACAAAGTGCTTGCTTAATGCAGCGAGTCACGTAGTACAGAGACATCTCCCGGGAAAGCTTAGAGCCTCTCTCTCATCACCGACCCTCCTCCTCTCTAATCTCCCTCTTCTGTGGAGGAAGAAAAAATGTGTATTTCATTTCCCCATCACTTTATTTATTCAGTTTTTATGTGTGTTCATTCTTTTGACTAATATTAATTGAGTACCTACTGGGGAGGTAGGCTTGGTCCAAGATGCTGGGTACAAACCTGAATAAGGTGCAGGGGGCTCCAGACCACAAGGGGATGATGTCATGATGGCGGGAGACACAAAGGAAATAAGAAAATATGGGAACGGATAAGATAATTCCAGATCAAGGCAATTGCGGAAGGGATAAACAGGATGCTGTAATAGAGACGAACAGAAGGTGGGGAGCTGTTTAAATGGGGTGCTCAGAGCTGGTACCTTCTGCACCGGGACAGAAAGGATGAGAAAAAGTTAGCCCTGGGAGGACCTTGGGGGAAGAGCTTTCCAGGCAGAGATAACTCAAGTGCAAAGGCCCTGAGGCAGGAAGGAAGCAGAAAAGAGCGGTGTGTCTGGGGAGCAAAGTTTGGGGGCAGGGAGGTGGTGGCAGCTGGTTATAGGCAGGAGTTTAGATCATATGCTGAGTACAAGAGTCTGTGGGACTTCCCCGGTGGTCCAGTGGTTAAGAATCCATGCTTCCACTGCAGGGAGCATGGGTTCGATCCCTGGTTGATGAACTAAGATCCCGCACGCTGTGCGGCCAAAAAAAAAGACTCTGTGCGTGTGTGTGTGTGTATGTGTGTGTGTGTGTGTGTGTGTGTGTGTTTTGAGGGGGTAAGGAAACAGGAAGTTTCATCCATCAGCCCAGTGACAGGTGACAGCGGAGGCCGTGGGGATGGAGATTAACAGTGAGTTTGACGGCAACACCGATCACGAGGACTTGGTTATGGATTCGATGTTACGGAAAAGAGGAGTCAAGATCTTCCGCTGGGTCTGGGCTCAAGCTCACCACTCGCTGGGTCGGTAGCGATATCCTTTATAGCGCTGGGGGAATCTGAGGAAAATGAGCTTTGGGGGAAAATACCCCACAAAAAAGTCTGTGGGGAAGGTTAAGTGTGCAGTGCCGGGCAGATGTCTGGTAGGAAGCTGGTACCTGAGTGTGGAGCTCGGGGCTGCAGCAGGACGGGAGACGTGGGCCGTGTGCCCGGGGAGCAGGCTGAGTCTCCTAGGGAGGTGGTGGGATGCACAGGGGGAGGGGCCGGATCACCCAGGAGAGGAGAGAAGCTGGGAGGTGAGCAGAAAGAGGGGGAAAACCATGGGGCAGGGTGGTCACCGCAGTGGGGGAGCAGCGTGTCTCAGGAAGGAGGTTATGCTCAGCTGTGTCCCTTGCTGCTGGCTGGAGGGGCAAGAGGATCACTGAAAGATATCCCTTTCTTTTTCTTTTGGGACCTGTGCTGTGCGGCGTGTGGTCTCTTAGTTCCCTGACCAAGGATCGAAACTGCGCCCCTTGCAGTGGAAGCGCAGAGTCTTAACCACTGGACCGCCAGGGGAGTCCCGAACTATCCCTTTCTTCTGGCAACACGGGGATCATCGGTGACCTTGTCGAGAGCAGGTTCTCTGGAGTGGTGGGGAGAGGGAATGTCATGGGAGGAAAGCAGACAGGTGGGCAGGAAGCAAAACATGCAGAATAAAACATGCATAAAACTTTCTGATAGAAGTTTATTTATTTACGTCTATTTTTCTCCATGAAGGAGTGAAGAGAATGGAGGGAGATGTGACTCAAAGGAGAGTGTTTGTTTTTAAAGGTGGGAGGTATCTGAGCCTGTGGTTTGCTAATGGGAGCGATCCAGTAGTGCTGGGCATGATGTGGAAAACCACAGAAGAGAAACCCACTGGAAGAGAGAGGGCGTGAGCCCCAGAGCGCAGATGGAAGGTTGGACTTTGAACGGGTGGACCGTGGAGTCAATCTTGTCTCTTTTGCTTAAAGTTCATCCAGCCCCTAGGGTAGCAGGTGGCACCTAGTAGGTGCTCAATAAAATCTGCGTTGGGTGAATGAATGTGAGTACCGAGGCAGACAGGTTTCTAGATGGGGAGGTGAGGGGAGGGGGCCTTTCTTCTTCTGTTGGTTCGGGGAAGGCTGGGGTGGGGATGGCGGGGGGCTGAGAGAGTTGAATAGGAGCGGCGGTGTAGGAGAATCTCGCTTCATGGTAGAGGCTCCATGAGGATTTATTTCTCGTTCAGCTGACAACATGAAATGAATGATGCCCACCTTGCCCCCACAGCATTGCCACTCCACCTTTGTCATCATTTAGGTTCCCAGATATACTTGTATGTGTTTCTTTGCAGTGTTTTCCTCACGTCTATTTCGGGTCCTGGCTGACACCACACTCTTTTGATGACAGTGGCTTTATCCCTTTTCTAGTTTTTAGTATATTGCAAGGACCGCCTCCCTTCCTCATTTCTCTCTCACTTCTTCACTTTCAACCACATTTAGTCTGTCATTTGGACATAAACAGCCCTTTTCTTCCTCATTAAAAAGAAAACGAAAAACCCTGAGAACAATCATGGTGATTCTGTTTGTTTTGCATTTCTATCAATTTATTTGGGACATTATATTTATGTCTTTAGGAAAACTTTTTCCTTATTAAAAATACAGGCTTCGTAACTTTTTAAAAATTGGGGTATAACTTACAGTTAAGTGCAGAATCTTAGGTTTCTAGGCAGTGTAACCACCACCCAGACTGAGGTGGGGACTCCCTCGTGTCCCCTCCCTGCCGTCCCCCATCCAGAGGGAACACATGTTAGGACTTCTATGATCATAGATTGACTTTGTCTGCGTTTGAACTTCCTATAGATGGAATCAGAATGCACTCCTTCATATGTGACATCTTTCATTCCATATTACATTTGCGGAGCTCATCCGATGCTCACTGAAGCCTAATGCTTGTGAGAAGTGAGGAAACTGTCTCCTACCACCGGTCCATCCTCAGGCAGCCGTCTACCCACGAGGACAATTGTCACTAGCCCCACACCGCCACTCCCCCACGGTCAGCCACGCCTCCCCCCTGCCCTTCAGTTTGGCCGATTCTAATACGAATAGGTTTTGATTTCCCTGTTCTGACAAAGGCCCGACTCAGCCTGAGTGCCTCAGGGACTGGGGTGAATGATTCTGAAGTTTCTGGAGTCCTGGCCAGGCTGCTCTGTGCAAGGTCCCAGCTCTGCCCTCCTGAGGGTGCCCTTTGCTCCCTAGAGAAGGGTGGAGGAGAGGCTGCCTGTGCCCAGCCCGGCTCTCGGAAGTCCCCAGGCTGTGTCATCTCCCAAGCACCTCAGGGTCCCTGTGTCATAGGCGAAACTCTGAGACAAGGGCCTGGGGAGATGGGCCCTTGGGAATGGGGGCCTTGGGGTGATGGAGGCGCGTCTGCCAGGAGCCTGCCCTCTGACAGCACGGGGGAGGCGGGCTTCTCCCAGTGTAAGCCCACCTGTCCACTGGGGTTGCACCCTTTGTCCACAGGGCGTATACTTTGTGGATTTTTGGGTCACTTCAAGGAATGGTGTGGGGAGACGGGGAGGAGGGGCTGCTGTTGGAGCCCAGAAACCAAACCAAAGGAGGAGATTTGATGATGAGTTTCTTCCCGGAAACCACCCTTGGGAAGTGTCAACATCCTCTGATCTTCGTCAGAGCTGAGATATTTGGGTGTGTCTGGGGAACCCGAATGTGTTTCCTTTTTTTTAAGTCACTCTGTGTGTGTGTGTGTGTGTGTGTTCCTTGTGGGTCAGGACCATGGTTAGTTCTGTGTGCTCAGGCACAGTTGTGTGCCAGGCCTGATCTTTGTCATATATGTGGTACCTGAGGTCCCACAGGACATCCTGAGGTGGGACCGCCAGCTGTAACCAAGCAAATAAGCCATAAGTCCCAGGCAGGAAGCAATGCAGAAGGCCCTGGGACAGACGCAGCTGAGCCAGGCCTGACTCCTCTGTGGTCCCAGCACTGTGGTCCGTGTCTGCTCCCCAAGCCTCCTGCCCCAGGGCTGCAAGCCAGGGTGCCACTTGGGGCTGGAAGACACAGTCCCCACATTCCTCGGGCCTGGAGGGGGACAGCAAGAGCATGGGCGGCCACGCTTTCTGAGGCCAAAGTACGTCCCACAGCCACGTGTCCCTGCGTGGTCCTGGTCCAGCCTGGTCCCTCCAGGAGCCTTTCTCTTCTCCTCTGTGTAATGGGGTGAAAATGCTCCATGGCCAGTCAGCTGGCCCTGCACGGGGGGCTCCTAAGGAGAGCTCGGCCCAGGTTTCTCCCCTTCCCTTCCCTTCCCCAAGGATGAAGGCGGCTGCCTGCCTGTCCGAGCAGCTTCTCCCCTCCCCACTGAGCGCCCCACGGGTCCCTCAGCCCAGCGGCCCCAGGGAGCCTGCGCCAGGCCACGGCCCGTGCAGGAGACTCAGCGATGGGCCGCCATGGAGCTTGTCCTCCAGGGTATGGACACCTGTCCTTTCGTCTGTCCCCTCACCACCTGCCTTGCCGGTCCCTGCTGCCCAGATGACCGCACTCTCGCAGACCTCACTGGTCCATGGTCAGTCTTGGTGGCATCCAAGTCGGGCCTTTGTCAGAACAGGGAAAAAGAAACTTAAACCTCTCCGTGAAGGTCTGAGGTTTGGTCGGAGAAGTTCATTGTGTCATGAGTGGCCAGAGTTCAGGAAGGGGTGAGGCCCAACTCTGCTGACACAGCGGTTTCCAGACGCTCTGATCGTATATAAGGTTCCTGGTGCTTGAAGAGCTTCAGGTAGGAGGCCACAGGTTGTGACCGAGCACAGAAACAGAAGACTCAGAGCCAGGGACGGTGAAGAAACTGACTCATGGAGGCCAGCTCATCACCTGGGACCAGGTACCACGCTACAGGGGAGCGGGGCAGTGGGAACTAGGACAGGGGCGGGACGGTGGGGAGAGGCCGTGACCCAGTCCGACTTTGGGCAGAGGGTCAGGTCTTCATTGAGGCTCTGAGCATCTTGCATCGCTCCTGGGGGGAGATCCTGAATTCCCTGGGAGCCCCCAGCGGGGGTCAGAGGGGGAGGACTCGTGGCTCCAGCAGAGATGTGGGGTGCAGAGGGAAAGAGTGTGCGGGGAGGAGAGGAGCGCTGGGCAGTCCCAGAAGGAGCCCCGTGTCTTTGGGCTTCTCCCGCCTTTGACCGTAGTTGCCTGTTGGATGAAAACACCTTCACTGAGAACTTCATGAATCAGATGAGCCCTCGTAAGACCTACCTGTGCTACAAGGTGGAGATCCTGGATGGTGACGCTAGGATCCCTCTGGACGAGAAAAAGGGCTTCGTGCGCAACAAGGTGACTGACCCAGCCCGCCCGCAGCAGGCAGGGCCTCCCTATTGTGGGACATTCAGGGTAGAAGGTTGTCAGTTGCACACAGGATGTCCCACAAGCTCTCTCACCCCTGGTCCCTGCCGTTGCTACCGCTGCTCTGCTTGGAATCAGGTGAGGACCCTTGCTGTGTGGCTGGCAGCTCTGAGCCACATGTCATAAGCCAATCACAGCAATCCAGGGCCTGGTACCTCCAATGTCACCCCAAGCTCTAGGAATAGGCTACTCCTCTCCTGCTGTGCCTCTGGGGAGGGGTTGGGACAGAGGGAAAGGCATCTGGACAAGGGGCCGGGTTCTTCCCCGGATTCCGCCCGGGGGATGGCTCTGGCTAGAGAGCCCTATTTCTTCCTCAGTCACTGTGGACTTAGACGGGCCCAGCAGGACCCCTGCCCACTGCTTGAGAGATCTTGCCAAGGGCGCTGATCCCTGCAACCCCACTGCCAGCTGTCTTTAGCCCAAGGACGCCCCTCAGCCTCGGGCTCAGCACAGGGTGAGGCCCAGAGTAGAAGATTGTAGAAGTTTTGGTGCACATGTGGGGTGGGGTAGAGGGGGAGCTGGAGAGCAGGGTGAGTCACTCCAGGGAGGAAACACCCACTTCCATGGCAGGAGGCCAGCGTGGGAGCTCCCCTGTCCTCCTCTCTGCAGGGCTGGACTAGGTGAGGCTCCTGAACGCCCTACCTCGGGCACAAAATAAGAGGCGCTCCAGAAAACTCAGAAATCAAGATGAGTCACATTTTAAGGCAATCGTTTAAAAATCAAAATTAACGCAATTCTATGATGAGCAAAACATCAACATTTGCATGAAGACTGATGGGTTTCAGTGCTATGCAGAGCCACAGGGAGCCGAGGGCCCATAACAAGTCATCACTGCTTGCCGAGCTTTTTGTAAAACACTGATACTGAGTCTCTCATGGAGCTTTGCGTTACTTTGAATCACGTAAATGCTGCGTTGAA
Organism: Aethalodelphis obliquidens; assembly: GCF_003676395.1. Lineage (NCBI taxonomy): Eukaryota > Metazoa > Chordata > Mammalia > Artiodactyla > Delphinidae > Aethalodelphis > Aethalodelphis obliquidens. Next base: position 55,513,645 of record NW_020837952.1, read on the forward strand.
ACGCCATTCACTTGGCGCTGAGGCTTGCCCAGCGCCTCACCCACCTGCCTACTCTGGCCTCGTCCTGCCCCAACCCCGTCCACTTTTCTTCCTCTTCTATGTAGGGTGCTAACGAACCAGGGGGGCCCCGCCATGCAGAGAGCTACTTCCTGGACCGGATCCGTTCTTGGAATTTGGACCGGGACCTGCACTACAGGCTCACCTGTTTCATCTCCTGGACCCCTTGTGATACCTGTGCCCAGGAACTGGCTGATTTCCTGGGGAAGAACAGCCACGTGAGCCTGCACATCTTCGCCTCCCGCATCTATAGCCGCTTCGGTTATGAGGATGGGCTGCGCACACTGCAGGCGGCTGGGGCCCAAATCGCCATCATGGCCTCTAACGGTCAGCACGGGTCTCCTGGGGGTGGGGCGGTGGCAGGGAGAGGCCTGTGGGAAGTTGCTAGAAAGGGGCAGGTAGGGTGGGAATCCTTGGTAGAGAGGTCTTTGTGTGCTGCCTGAGAGGTGATGCTAGACTCTGGAAGGAGTCTATGGGAAGAGAGAGTTCAGGGGAGCAGAGCTGCTTCGGGGAGGGGAAGAAGGGGAGTGGGTGGATATGCAAGAAAGACTAGGGGACTTCCAGAAAGGAGAATTGGGCTGGCTCAAATTCCAGGTGCAAGAAAGAGCTGGAGGGGTAAGCTATTGAGTCCCCAGGAGGAAGGAGAGAGGAGGAAGTGAAATTATGACGGGGAAAGCCTGTCCCGAAGAGTCATTTCAGCCCTGTGGCCCCAACCCTTCCCCAGACTGGAGTTCACCTTTCTCTCCCCTGTTCCATCTCAGAGTTTGAGCACTGCTGGGAAAACTTTGTGGACCACCAGGGAAAACCCTTTCAGCCCTGGGATGGGCTGGAAGTAGTGAGTCAACGTCTATGTAACAACCTGCAGGCGATTCTCCAGGTGAGCGCTCCTTCCTGCTGCTTCCCTGGACCTCCTCCGTCCTCTCCTCTCCCTGTGGCTTTTTCCTCCTCTCAGAGCCTCCTTTGGGTGACCTGCTCCCTCCTGGGGTGCCAGCTCCATCCTTTCCTTCCCTTCTCATGTGGTCCCTCTACTTTCTCACTTGCTGTGTCCCTCCTTCCTTCCCCATCTTTGTAACACTCCCCAGACCTCCTCTTGGTTTTTGTTTCATCTTCCAACTGTCTCACTCCCTACTCCCATCCTAGACGCAGGAAAACTGAAGGATGGACGTCAACCTCTCTAAAGAAGTCAGGAGACCTCTGTTGAACAGGAGAAAAAAACAGCTTTTTTTGAGAAATATAAACATGCCATTTGCTACCCTCTCCAGATTGATCCAAAGAAACCAGTGAAAGGCAAATGGCTCATAATAAAGAGTTAAAAAAAAAAAAAATCTGGGGGCTTCCTTGGTGGCGCAGTGGTTGAGAGTCCGCCTGCCGATGCAGGGCACACGGGTTTGTGCCCCGGTCTGGGAAGATCTCACGTGCCGTGGAGCGGCTGGGCCCGTGAGCCATGGCCACTGAGCCTGCGCGTCCGGAGCCTGTGCTCCGCAACGGGAGAGGCCACAACAGTGAGAGGCCCACGTACCGCAAAACAAAACAAAACAAAACAAAATAAAACAAAAAACAAAAACAATCTGGGTAGATTTACTTTTCATTCAAACCTATATTACGTCCCAATCTACATCAGTAAGATTCTATTCAATATTATCAGAATAGTTTTCGATTTTTAGAGAAATGGATATTTTAATTGATTTTAAATCCAAAGCAATAAAATGAAATATTAAGAATCTTCCACCAAATATTTTTCCTCAGTAAATGTATCATGAACTACAAGTAGTTTATTAAAAGTTGCAGACATGCAGATGCCTTTCTCTTTTGTAGTGGATCTGATTCATGGTGGAGTGGAGGTATAGTGGTCACACTAATTCCTGCTGGAGTGAGTAAAAGTCAACTAAATCTTGTAGGAGGGGAATCTAGGATTCAAAAATCTACAGTATACCATAATGATGAAAAATCTGAAAGTGAAATTAAGAAAACGCTCCCATTTACCATTGCAACAAAAAGAATAAAATATCTAGGAATAAACCTACCTAAGTAGACAAAAGACCTGTGTGCAGAAAATTATAAGACACTGATGAAATAAAGATGATACAAATAGATGGAGAGGTATACCATGTTCTTGGATTGGAAGAATCAACATTGTGAAAATGACTATACTATCCAAAGCAATCTACAGATTCAATGCCATACTTATCAAACTATCACTGGCATTTTTCACAGAACTAGAACAAAAAAAATCTCACAATATGTAGGGAAACACAAAAGACCCTGAATAGCCAAAGCAATTATGAGAAAGAAAAACAGAGCTGGAGGAATCAGGCTCCCTAACTTCAGACTATACTGCAAAGCTACAGTAACCAAGACAGTATGGTACTGGCACAAAAACAGACATATAGATCAAAGGAACAGGATAGAAAGCCCAGAGATAAACCCACACACATATGGTCACCTTATCTTTGATAAAGGAGACAAGAATATACAGTGGAGAAAAGACAGCCTCTTCAATAAGTGGTGCTGGGAAAACTGGACAGCTACATGTAAAAGCATGAATTTAGAACACTCCCTAACACCATACACAAAAATAAACTCAAAATGGATTAGAGATCTAAATGTAAGGCCAGACACTATTAAACTCTTAGAGGAAAACATAGGCAGAACAAGCCATGGCATAAATCACAGCAAGATCCTTTTTGACCCACCTCCTAGAGAAAGGGAAATAAAAACAAAAATAAACAAATGGGACCTAATGAAACTTAAAACCTTTTGCACAGCAAAGGAAACCATAAACAAGACAAAAAGACAACCCTCAGAGTGGGAGAAAATATTTGCAAACGAAGCAACTGACAAAGGATTAATCTCCAAAATTTACATGCAACTCAATGTCAAAAAAACAAACAACCCAATCCAAAAATGGGCAGAAGACCTAAATAGACATTTCTCCAAAGAAGATATACAGATTGCCAACAAATACACGAAAGAATGTTCAACATCATTAATCATTAGAGAAATGCAAATCAAAACTACAATGAGATATCATCTCACACCGTCAGAATGGCCATCGTCAAAAAATCTACAAACAATAAATGCTGGAGAGGGTGTGGAGAAAAGGGAACCCTCTCGCACTGTTGGTGGGAATGTAAATTGATACAGCCACTATGGAGAACAGTATGGAGGTTCCTTAAAGAACTAAAAATAGAATTACCATACGACCCAGCAATCCCACTACTGGGCATATACTCTGAGAAAACCATAATTCAAAAAGAGTCATGTACCACAATGTTCATTGCAACTCTATTTACAATAGCCAGGACATGGAAGCAACCTAAGTGTCCATCGGCAGATGAATGGATAAAGAAGGTGTGGCACATATATATAATGGAATATTACTCAGCCATAAAAAGAAATGAAATTGAGTTATTTGTAGTGAGGTGGATGGACCTAGAGTCTGTCATACAGAGTGAAGTAAGTCAGAAAGAGAAAAACAAATACCATATGCTAACACATATATATGGAGTCTAAGGGAAAAAAATGGTCATGAAGAACCTATAGACAAGACAGGAATAAAGACGCAGACCTACTAGAGAATGGACTTGAGGATATGGGGAGGGCGGGAGGGTAAGCTGGGACGAAGTTAGAGAGTGGCATGGACATATATACACTACCAAATGTAAAATAGATAGCTAGTGGGAAGCAGCCGCATAGCACAGGGAGATCAGCTCGGTGCTTTGTGACCACCTAGAAGGGTGGGATAGGGAGTGTGGGAGGGAGAAAGATGCAAGAGGGAAGAGATATGAGGATATATGTATACGTATAACTGTTTCATTTTGTTATAAAGCAGAAACTAACACACCACTGTAAAGCAATTATACTCCAATAAAGATGTTAAAAAAAAGAATCTACAGGCATTGACAACCTATCACCCTGCCAACAATACTGTTTTGAAATGACAGACCATGCGACAGGAGAAGAGAAAGAATGAGTCTAAATACTGGAAGGGAAATTTCAAATCAGCAGTCGGGTGAACACCAGGAATTACTTCAGCCCCACACCACTCCTAATTCTACCACCCTGTAGGGGAAGCCAGGGAGGTGCTTTCCTGCACAGATGATGAACTGGCCCCTGCACAGTACATGGACCCAAGCAGGACCCATCTCAGGCACTAGATTTCTCTCCTGCCACTGATTCTGTCGGGCCTGAATTGAGCTGAGTCAGCCCCTGACAGCTGGTTGTCCTGCACAGGTGTCCAGACAGCGAAGTCTCCCCAGGTCTCCCCTCACAGACTTCTGCTCACATGTCAGGGGCCCAAACTGTGTCACAACCTCACACAATGACTGTGAGGGGCTGGGAGTGGAATCATTTGGTTTGAGACTTGAAGGGATAGAAAATAAGGGAGAGACGATGATGATGGCCAAGGAGGGAGGAAGGGACGAAGTCAGGGAGGGCTGGCACCCCGGAGGGAAGGACTGATAGAACAGTGTGACCCGGAAGGGGGAGGGGACGGGAGAGGAGGGGATAGGAAAGGAGAGGAGAGGAGCAAAGCAGGGCCAAGGGCCAAGGGTGGAAGGACAAGGGACCTAAGGACAGGATGCTGGGATGGAGGAGGGTGGGCAGGGACAGAGCTACCTGGAGGGGCTATAAGTCAGGCTTGTTTCACAGAAGAAGCCATGTGGGGAGGGTAGGATGGTCCAGGCCTGGCTCAGCTGCTCAGCGATGCTGTCAAGGAGCAGCCTGCTGTTCCTGCTCCCCAATCTCAGCTCTCGGCACTTGTCTCCTCAGGGCCTCAGATGGCTGCCCACCTCCAGACATCACATCTCATTCCAGAAGGGAAGAAAGAGGATGGGACAAACCCCAGAACTTCAGAGCCTGTACATCTTTTTAATGGATACTAGCAGTGTCCTACCGTGAGAAGGGGCTGATGGGAAAACTCACAGGTCACACTTTCTGTTGGTGTTTCACTTGAGCCAGTGTGGGCTGCAGAGGGAAAATGATCGGTTCTTGGGCTCCTCACCTGGAACATATGGAGAATAATAGTGACTGACTGAGGGCTGTTGTGCAGTTAAACGTCAAGTACTCAGGACGATTTGACATAGTTAGTCTTCAACAGATGATGATGCTACTATAAAAAAGAGGAGAAATCACTCATTTAATAAATCACTCAATCCACAGATAATGCAGTCTTCCGGCACATTCTGGCTCACACCGCGTGCAGCCAGGTGCCCAGAGAGACATGGTGGACAGGCAGCACTGGGGGCCTCAGTAGCAGAGCGGTTCTGGCCGAGACCCAGGCCAGGCTGGTTCCTGCTCCTGAGCCCCTCAGTGTCGCTGATGGGGCCTCACCTCCTCCTCCCGGGGTCTCCTCCTCTGACCCCTAGGGGTTCTCCTCCTGCACTCCTGACTCGATGTCTGGGCCTGGCCTCTTTTGATGGGTCCCGGCTGTGTTCTCAGCTGATGCCCTCATTTCTGTGTCTCCTGCCCCCTTCGGCTGCAGGTGTGCCAGGGAGTCTGCAAGTCCCCAGAGACGAAGGAGTCATGCCCATGGGAGGGAGGATGGACTGAGAGGGGACCCCTTTCCCTTATCTTTATTTTATTTTTAATAGTAATTAATTAATTTATTTATTAGGCTACATTGGGTCTTAGTTGCGGCACTCGGGATCTTTTAGTTGCGGCATACAGGTTCTTAGTTGCAGCATGCTGGATCTAGTTCCCTGACCAGGGATTGAACCTGGGCCCCCAGCAATGGGAGCGTGGAGTCTTAGTCACTGGACCACCAGGGAAGTCCCTCACTTGGCTTTAAATTAACAGCTACCTTTTGGTTGCAAACTCACCATGTCTCCTCGCGTTGACCAAGCCCTGTTCATACATAAGCTTATCCCAACTTTACCAAATCTCAGAACAAGGAATTACTACTTAGCACTAGTTTGCTATGAGGCAAAATCCTTTTTCCCCTCTTCCCAAGGTCTTACAGGTAGGACGTGGTAGGGGCCAGATTCACACCTGGGTCCGTGCCAGTCCCTAGCCAACACTGAGACACTTTCTTAAAGACTGTGAGTTATACTAGGATGTACACAGAGGGGCAGGAGAAGGTCACAAGCAAAGCCGGGGTTTCCAGCCCAGGAGTCTGGAGTTGGCCCAGTCAGACCAGAGAGCACATGTGAGAGACTTCAGGGAAGAGGGGAGGGACTGAGACAGGACCAGGATCCTGGGGAGATGGCTGGAGAGGGCAAAGGAGGGTCAGGGCTGAGGGTTGGAGGGGCCCGAGTGAGGGGACAGGAGCATTTGTCACCTAGGGAGCTGGAGGGGAGGTATCTTCATCATCCTGGAACCCTGTGAAGGTGCCATGCTCTGTGTCAAGGTGTCAGAGGGTACAGACACAAGCACTGTATCAGAGGACTGCTAGTGACAGAGACTGCATATCCGGTTAACTTTGAATTTCAGATAAACAACAAATATATATTTTTGGAACTTAACCAAAAATATATTCACATTTAACTGGGGTCCTATATTTTCGTTTGATCGATCTGACTGCTCTTTCTGTACAGGAGACATTTACAGGAACCCTCATTCTTGTCCCAGCCCTGCTCGGGCTGAGCAGTGGTCCTGCATCCTCCCTGGGGGTCCTTTGGCCCCAATCTCCCCTCTGATGAGTTCCCCTGGGGCACCCCGCCATGTCCCCAGGATGGTTTCTGGTGTGCTCCAAACAGAATTAGGGTTAACAAGGGCATGCTCCCTGTCTGGTTATGAAATATCAAAAGGGGAAATACCTCTGAACGTGACACTAAGAGACCTTGAGGTGCACGAGTGTCATTGCACAAGCGACATTGCAGCACTATGAAGGGAAGAATAACTCTTCCTGCTCGTGGAGAGACAAATATCTGCATACCTTTAGATTTAAACTGCAGAAAGTGGTGGGTGTTTAACACAGCAGAATATTTTCTCTGAAATGTAAAATGAAAAGCTGAAGTTTCAGGGGAGGTGGACTGGCAGGAAGAAACACAGGGGAGGCTGAGCCCTCCTGTTACAAATATGGGAGCCACGGGAGACGTTCATGGTTGGCATGATGAAAAATAGAATTTAAGCTGAAGGGTTGGGGTGGTGGGGAAGAGTTGACGGTCTGAGAACAGTGATATCACTTCCAAGGCAGAGACGAGTGAAAGGAAGATGCTGTGGTGTACATACTCCCCGATCAGAAATGACGTCAAAAGATGATGGATCAAGACCCAGAAGTATAAGCACATCATGTAACTGTAAGGAAAGGACTGTGGAAGTTAGAGAGGTAGTTAGAAGCCGTGGTGTTCGACAGGGCTGGAGTTGGCAAGAACGATGGCACAACTTTGCTTTTAGTTTTGGGTTTCTTTGTCATTTTGATTTTGTAATGGTGTGTGTCTTTTCATGAATATCTTCTAATTCCATTCACAGTAGGGACAAAACCCGTAGAAAATGCTTTGTAATAAATTTAATAAGGAATGGATAAAACTAAAGTAATATATAAATTTAATAGAAATCCATAGAAAAACATGATTGCTTTTGCCTTTTTTGTTTGTTTTTTGAACTTGAAGAACTACTACTTAGGTTCAAATAGTAAAAGAAGAAGTTAGGTAACATGTGATGGATCTCATGGGCCTCGTGGGCCCGAAAGCACAGCAGGGGCCCAACTGGGAGGGGGGCTTGAGCTTGGACATCGCCCAAGACAGGGAGATGTCCCTCCCCACACTCTGGGTGAAACAGGGACTCAGAAAGCCCCAAGGAACTGTGGTTGAAATAATCTAGCACCTGGCTTTTTTCTGGACTGCAAGAAGCTCACGTTAAGAACTAGTGTCTCTATAGATCTCTTCTTGTGTTGTAGGTGCAAAGGAAAGTGAAGTGAAGTACAAACTGGACGTGAATTTCACATCAACCTCATTAACGCCAAACATTTGCTTGGATACTGATGGGAAATGTGTACTGAACCCAATGGCCAATCAGGAGCTGACAGTTCTTGGAGGGTATTTAGCTCTCATTCATTTGTAGCAGAAATGTTTTTTTTCTGTATTATTAGATGTCCAGTCCAGCATGCTCTCTTTACGCTGTCTGGACAGGCAGCTGTTTGACTGGCACTAGGCAGGCTGAATGTCATTTGCAATCCCTTTCAAATTACCCATGGCATTTTTCACAGAACTAGAATAAATAATCCTAAAATTTATATGGAATCCCAAAAGACCCAGAATTGCCAAAGCAATCCTGAGGAAAAAGAGCAAAGCTGGAGGCATAACCCTCCCAGACTTCAGACAATACTACAAACCTACAGTAATCAAAACAGCATGGTATTGACACAAAAACAGGCATATGGATCAATGGAACAGAATAAAGAGCCCAGAAATAAACCCACACACCTATGGTCAATTAATCTTCAACAAAGGAGGCAAGAATATACAATGGAGAAAAAGAGTCTCTTCAGCAAGTGGTGTTGGGAAAGCTGGACAGCCACATGTAAGTCAGTGAAGTTAGAACACTCCTTCACACCATACACAAAAATAAACTCAAAATGACTTAAAGACTTAAATAGAAGACATGACATCATAGAAATCTAGAAGAGAACATAGGCAAAACATTCTCTGGTATAAATCATACCAATGTTTTCTTAGGTTAGTCTCCCAAGACAATAGAAATTTTTGCTTTTGTAAACATAAACAAATGGGATCTAATCAAATTTATAAGCTTTTGTACAGCAAAGGAGGCCATAAACAAAACAAAACAAAAAGACAACCTACTGACTGCAAGAAAATATTTGCAAATGATGTGACCAACAAGGGTTTAATTTCCAAAATATACAAACAGCTCATACAACTCAATAAAAAAAAAAAACCCAATCAAAAAATGGGCAGAAGACCTAAATAGACATTTCTCCAAAGAAGACATACAGATGGCCAAGAGGCACATGAAAAGATACTCAACTTCACTAACTATCAGAGAAATGCACATCAAAACTACAAAAAGGGCTGAGAGGAACCAAGATGGCAGAGTAGAAGGACATGCTCTCACTCCCTCTTGTGAGAACACCAGAATCACAACTAGCTGCTGGACAATCATCGACAGGAAGACACTGGAACTCACCAAAAACATACCCCACATCCAAAGACAAAGGAGAAGCCACAATGAGATGGTAGGAGGGGTGCAATCATAGTAAAATCAAATCCCATAACTGCTGGGTGGGTGACTCACAGACTGGAGAACACTTATACCACAGAAGTCCACCCGCTGGAGTGAAGGTTCTGAGCCCCACGTCAGGCTTCCCAACCTGGGGGTCTGGCAACGGGAGGAGGAATTCCTAGAGAATCAGACTTTGAAGGTTACTGGGATTTGAATGCAGGACTTCAATAGGACTGGGGGAAACAGAGACTCCACTCTTGGAGGGCACACACAAAGTAGTGTGCGCATCGGGACCCAGGGGAAGGAGTAGTGGCCCCAGGGGAGACTGAACCAGACCTACCTGCTAGTGTTGAAGGGTCTCCTGCAGAGGCTGGGGGTGCCTGTGGCTCACTGTGGGGACAAGGACACTGGCAGCGGAAGTTCTGGGTAGTACTCCTTGGCGTGAGCCCTCCCAGAGTCCACCATTAGTCCCACCAAGGAACCCAGGTAGGCTCCAGTGTTGAACCTGCCATTTGGAACTCAGGAAAGGTCAGGGAGGCTGAACAGAAAGACTCCCATGTCCAGGAGACCCACAGGGCCCTGCTCAGTTTCACTCTCCCCCTTTTCTTTGACACTCCTCAATCTTGAGGAGAACAGATGTTGGACAAGAAAAGGAAAAATTGTTTTGGATAGAGATGTTAATCATAAACTCGGCAGAAGAACTCGATTCTAGGGGGACTCAATTTTAATCCCCACTTCGCTTTTATCTTTCCCCAAATCCTTCAAGGGATGGGATGACAACCACTCTGGCTACTTCCTGCTGAAATGGAGCATAATCCTGTCTAAATTTGGGGGAATGGATAGATACCGAATTAGAAATATATTTGAGTTCCAAGTCCTGGGTCTGAGTCTTATATGACTGAGATCTCAATCCCTTTGTCTGCCATTTTGGTGCAACAGACGCAGGTAGAGGTAGAAGGAAGTGACAACTGGAACTTCTGCAACAGTCACGTCGTTTTACCTTGGATGTCTGAACAACAGTTCCTCCATTTTGACTTTCAAATGCATTCTCCTCCTTGATGGCTAGAGCAGATGTACAATGCATGTCTGAAAGGCCACAAAACAGGCTGCTTTGATGAGCAAAATTTAAGTTAAACCATGTATAAGCCAGTGACTTCCTCATACATTAATATGTGCAGATGTTTTTCTTTCATCATATCCTCTCTTGATTGAAAGTCTTTCAGTAGAAGACACTGATGATCAAAACATCTGTCCCTCAATGCTGGGGTAATTCAGCTGTTTGCCCCTGGTGCAGATCGTGTCCCTTGGTGCTAGACCTCCTTTGTATTTGCCTAGTTAATCCATGTTGGGGAAAAATTGATCAGGTATATTGTGAACAAGCTCAGAGGTATGTTAATGAAGAAATGCTTTATAGGCCGTACATTTGATCATTTATACCCAGTTGTCACACAAGCATTGTATATACGCTTTTAGCAGTAGACCTAAAGCAAACGGTGATAAGTCATGAGTAATTACACTCTGATAACTTCACTAGGTAATTTTCCTTTCCTCCTAAACATCAGGGCAAAAGTGTGATTAACACAATAACTTTCATAAATACAGACTTCAATGAACAGAACTAGAATTTCATATCTATTGAAACAGAAGCCTGCCACCAGATTCTGCCTTCGTGGATTTCTCCTTTCTAGAAGTCGCCGAAATATCAAGATTCCTACACATGCCAGGAGACAGTCTTTCCCATTCACCTGGTAAGGCTGCTCAGAACACAAGAATCTCCAGTTTCTGGAGGGACCAGGCAGAGAGAAAAAATATATATTTCCATTTTTCTGACAGAGGTGTAATTTATCCAATTGCTCTAAGTCATAAGTAGCTTGAGGGGAAGGACTTCTCTATGTCTGGAAAACACAGATCAAAACCAGTAATAATCTGCAGTCAATTAAGCCAGCCATGCTCTTTTCCCCAGTGTACCATGGCTGCAAACAGTAGACTCCTCGGTAGTGTATGCAGCCTGTTGCCTGTATGGGTTCCCCTAAGGGACCTTGGAGACAGTCCTTTCCAGTGGACATTCACGACTGGCATGCTGTGCCCAATCTAGGCTCCAGACAGGGATATGCACAGTCTTTGGAAAGCCCAAGGGCGCAGTGGCCAGGGCCCCCATTGGCCAAGTCATAATATCCATCTTCCCCAAGCTGCAGAATACGGATCGTGTGACTGAGGCCCTAGGCAGGGCCAAGTTCAAGTTCCCTGGCCGCCAGAAGATCCGCATCTCCAAGGAGTGGGGATTTACTAAGTTTAATGCAGATGAATTTGAAAACATGGTGGCAGAAAAGCAGCTCATCCCGGATGGCTGTGGAGTCAAATATATCCCTAATCGTGGCTCCCTGGATAAATGATGGGCCCTGCACTCATGAGAGTCTTGGCACTGTCTCTTCCTTACTCATGCCCACCAACGAATCCTACTTTCCCATCCAAAAAAAAAAAAAAAAAGTAATAAAAACCCCATAAACATTCTAACTGTATTCACCAGTTCACTCAGTGACCAATCCTTTTTCAACTTTATGAAGCCATCAGATTCTCCGTTAAGATTTTTAATTTCTTACCCAGTTCAGCAGTAGGATACGAAGTTTATGAGACCTGTACCTGTCAAAATGGTCCTTCACGTAAATCTTCTTAAAGATGAAGCACTTTTGCAAAGGCATCAGAGTACAATAAAAACTATCTGTAAATGACAGAAAGACTTGAAAAGGGCATGGTTACACATCTGATTACAATGCAATCGATAAATAGCCCAAAGATTCCATTTCTACTCCCAGACAGAGGTCTCAAAGTGGCTCGCAACGAGCAGTTAGAATTTTCCCAGAGTGGCTCACCCCAAAATAATACACGAAAAAAACACAAACGACAGATAAGCTACAGCTGCACAGACAGAAAATCAGAGCGGGTATAGTTTAAAAATTCCACTTCCATTCACAGACATAGGCTTCCAAACAGACTGGCTCAGTTTTTAAAAGAGAACAAACCCAGAATTGGCTCTCAGGGAGCCCAAAGTGGCTCAGTTCCCACAAGGGACTGAACTCAGTGTGGCTAATCCACATGGAGTGGAGAGAAGTCCCAGCCTTCCCATTCCTGTGACCAAACAGTTCTAGCGGACAAAGAGTATAATAATTTAGGCTACCATTCACTGGCCACCTTTCCTCACTTTCAAGAATGTACATTGGCCAAACAGAATGACAATAGAATCGAGTTCTTGTCTTAGTCCTAGGTTTATCACTATAGGTCAACCAAGCTGCCACAGTTTTCCCCAGGGAAAATTATCAGATGGAATCAGGGACTGGAAACAAACCAGAACCTTCACCAGCAGACGGAAGACTCACGCCAGAAACAAAACGAAAACAGATACAAAAACCAACATTTGAAAACATCAGACAGCTCAGAGCTCAGAGTCCCACTAAGCCAGTGACCTTAGTCCAAGCAGTGCCTTACGTGGGATTTCCAAAACGGAAAGTCCCCAGATGGAAACGAAATGTTCCCCAGATGTAGGCAAAAGTTCCCCAGAGGGACAAAGTTGAAGGAGCCCCAGAGCGCACATCCAGGGGACTTACCCAGATTCTGGCCGAGGTGTCTCGATGTCAGACACTATTTTTCTCCTTCCCCCCAATAACTCCTTGGGGTAGGAAATCCGAGCTGGTGCAGGCAGGAGGAAGAAGGGAGTGTCCTCAAGGCAAAAGTGACCTTGGTAGCTGCTAAGATGGTCCCTCTTTTGCTGCCCACTCCTGACTTGGAGGAGTGCTGACTGCTGGGATGGTGGAAGGGGTATGACCAGGGCTGGGTCTTTCCAGGCAAGGGTCCCAGGCGATCTGGCCACTAAAAGAATTCTGCAGCCCTCTGCTCTCTTGAAAGGGGATGGCATGGAGAAAACCTCAGAGCATCCGATCAAGCCAGGGGACCCTCCTGGGGCTGTTCCCAAGTCGGCCCCACACTGGGCACCAGATTTGAAGCTGACTCCGGCCTCTGTACCCTGACACCAAATTAATTCTTGGAGACAGAGTTTTGGGTGAAGTAGAAAAGAATAGCTTTATTGCTTTGCCAGGCAAAGGGGGCCACAGTGGGCTAGTGCCCTCAAAACTGTGCATCCCAACCCAGGAGGATTTGGTGAGGATTTTTATAGCAATGGTTCAGGGTGGGGTTGCTGATAAGGATTAGGGTGTGTGCAGGGCCTGTACCCCTTTAATCTGATTTCAGGTAATCTTTTGATGAATTTCTCTGGTTCCTTTAATCTGGCCTCAGGTTGTCATCCCTGGAATGAAGAACGCTACATCTTCCATTTGTTGGAGGTCTTAGTTCTGTAAAGAGCTCAAAGATATTGTTATGTGTATCCCTTGATGTGGAACCAGGACACTTCCCCAAGGCTACGCTATTGTTCTTGACTGTTCCTCCCTTGTCTCTGCATCTCTTCTCTTCCCTGATTAGTGACTATTTGAACCTGCCCTTTGGAACGCAGGGAAGGTCATGGAGGCTAAACGGAAAGGCTCATGCCCAGGAGACCCACAGGGTCCTACCTGGTTTCAAAGGTGAAGCTCTGGGTGGGATTTTCTTGACTGTACATCTTTCCTCCCACTAAGTTTACCAAAGATGCTGGCAGTGTGGAGCTGGGTGGAGACAACAACGATGAAAACCTGGGTCCTGGGGTGCCTCTCAGAACACTCCACAATGCTTAGTGTGACCAAGACCAGCCCACGAGTTAGCCAGAGCGGTTCCCACCGGCCCCTGGAGCAGAGCTGCCATCATGGCTACCTGCAGTACATCCTCCCCTTTCTGTCCTGCCTTGTCCCTGGGCGTGGTTGCCTCCCAACAAGGCTTGTTTGCCCCACGCACAGTGAGCCAAAGGCTGAGATGCCAAGGTTTGCAGCAGAGAAGAGGTTTACTCAGGAGGCATCCAAGAGAGAACATGGGAGAAATGATGAGGGCTTGGGGTATTTACGAGATAAAGCTGAGGCGTGGGGAGCATGGCGAAAGGTGACTGGAGATAAGAAGAAGGTGAGGTAATTGTCGTTCTGCGCAGATGCAGCTAAGCTACAGGGTCTTCATGGGGAGAGTGTCCAAAGATGGCAGCACCAGCTCCCACTGAGGGTGGAGTTTTTGACCCTCTGAAACCAAGCAGAACCCTGTGGGGCCCCTGGGCACGGGAGCCTTTCTGTTCAGCCTCCATGACCTTCACTGAATTCCAAAGGGCAGGTTCAAACAGTTGCTAATCAGAGGAGGGAGGGGATACAGAGACAAGGGAGGAGCCGTCAAGAAGCAATAGTGCAGCCTTGGGGCAGGGTCCTTGTTCGAGATTACCTGAGGCCAAATTGCAGGAGCCGGTCCTGCACACACCCTAATCTTGTCAGCAATCCCACCCTTGAACTATTGGTATAAAACTCCTCACCAGGGGCTTCCCTGGCGTACCACAGCTACTAAAGCCCACACGCCTAGAGCCCGTGCTCTGCAACAAGAAAAGCCACTGCAGTGAGAAGCCCACGCACGGCAACGAAGAGTAGACCCTGCTCAAGAGCAGCCCCTGCTCGATGCAACTAGAGAAAGCCCGTGCACAGCAACGAAGACCCAATGCAAACAAACAAACAAACAAACAAAAACACTCCTCACCAATTCCTCCCGGGTTGGGACGCATTTTCGAGGGCAGGAGCCTGGCAAAGCAATAAAGCTATTTTTTTCTACTTCACCCAAAATTCTGTCTCCGAGATTTGATTCAGCACCAGTGTACGGAGTCTGAGCTTTCGGCATCACCTCTGATGTCGAAAGGTCTCCCAGCAGACACTCACACATGCCCAATTGGAGGGTCAGTGGTCTTAACCAATCTTAACTGGCTTGAGCTCAAACTGGACACAGCTGACTCCAAATTCCTAAAAAAACAACTTGGGCAAACACCTTACTGTTTAGACTATGTTAAGCTTAGAATACATGCAAGTTTTTGTAAAAACAATTAAAGCAAGCTCGATCCGTGAAGACAGTTTACAGTTTCTTATTTATTAATGGCTAACTGATGACTACCCCTGGTTCCACCCCAACTTGACTGCAGGTGTCAGGGCGACACCTGTACGTAGCTGCTGGGGCAAAAGTCCAGGCTGCTGTGTCTACAAGCAGATATAGGAGGGGGTCTGTGGGATGGAGATGGTGGGGGTCACTATGGATCCAGACTGGGATTGCCTTGAGGGCAGGACTGTGGGGTTCCTGCCTGAAGATCCTGTCTGGGATCTTCCCGGATCAGGGCTCAAACCCGTGTCCCCTGCATTGGTAAGCGGATTTAGGCACACTTCAGGCAGGAACCCCAGCCTGGCCCAGTCTGCACACAGATGCTTGAGGACGCCCAAGGTGAGCCGCCCTCCTCCCCGTTGGCCCCTCCCTCCTTACCAGTTTACCCATCACTGGACCTTCCGCCCTTTCTGGGGAGACCTTCCTTTCTGTAGCTTTCCCTTTCTCTGCGAAGCTCCTGCAGCCTCTCTGCTGTAGCCAAAACCCGGCCTCTGTACACCGGCGCCAAACTGAATCTCAGAGACAGAGTTTAAGGTGAAGTAGAAAAGAATAGCTTTATTGCTTTGCCAGGGTAATGCCTTCAAGTCTGTGTCCTCCTTTTGGAGGGGGAAGTGAGGAGTCTTACAGTATCAGCCTCAAGGAACAGGGTTGTCGATAAGGAACAGGGTAGGTGCAGGGCCCGCCTTCTTCATCCACGGAACATATCAAAACCATCAAGGTTGGCATCCGGTGGTCCCGTGATGGGCTCTGGTGGTCTCCGAGGTTATCACACTGTGACCTTCTCTCTGGAATGAAGAATGCTCGCAAAGGAAGGGAGTGTTAGGGAGTGTCTCAAAAGAGAAAAATAGCAGGTGCACGATACGAATCTAACAAGAAAGGAATCATTTGTGAAAATCAATGTGGAGTGAGGGAGTGAGTTAAAACAGAACACCACAGGATGGAAACTGTTTTTAACTAGTTTTTAGCTGGGACAATTCTGTCCTCCGTGTGCTCACTTCAGCTTCACTCCCTTCTTTGTCCCCTCTTCCCTGTCCCTCCCTCCCTCCCTCAGCCTCCCTGCCTCCATTCTCTCCTCTCTTGGGCCCCTTTTGCTTCTCTTCATCTGCCCAGCGTGTTTTATCTTCCTCTTCTCCCCCTCACTTTCCTCCTTTTCTCCCTCATGGCTGCCTCTTCCCTTCCAGGTTCCTCCCTAATTATTAGGCTTCATTTCTCTTTGTCTGTCTCAGACCCAGCATGAGTCAAGGCCTTTAGCGTCTTCCACCCTCTGGGACTTTCATCTCCAAGA
This sequence comes from Aethalodelphis obliquidens, assembly GCF_003676395.1. Classification (NCBI taxonomy): domain Eukaryota; kingdom Metazoa; phylum Chordata; class Mammalia; order Artiodactyla; family Delphinidae; genus Aethalodelphis; species Aethalodelphis obliquidens. The sequence continues at coordinate 55,530,140 of NW_020837952.1, forward strand.
TGACCCGGCATGAGTCATCTCACATGACCATAGCCTGAAAAAGCCTTTCTTGGAAATGCCACCCTGGACCCTGAGTCAAGTCCCTGGGTCAACGCAGATGAGCAAATGTCTCCCGGTGTCTTGCTGTCCTTCCCCCTGCCTCCACAGAGTTTGGAGTCTGTTGTTCATCTTTGCTCTTTTAGAGCAGAAAGCCCATGTTCAGCTGCTACTGGAGGAGCTGCCAGTCCTTTGGCACTCTGATAACCAGCCCCGCCTGTCTCGGGAAAGACAGCACATCTGTTGAGAGAGTGGCCTGAGACCCTGCTCTCAACACGGCTGCTCACTCCATCTCTGAGCCCATCTGGCCCTTAGTTCAGCTCCTCTGGTCATAGGCTGTGTCCTTGCACTTCAGCTCGGGGTTTGGTGGGGGGGGGGCGGTCCTTAAAATAATGGTGGGGTATATTAGTTACCACAAAAATAAAAATTACTGGGACTCCATTCTTGTGTATTAAAAAATATTTTATACAGATGAACCAAATTATAGGCTTCTAGTAAAACACTCAAGCAACTTATAATCAAGAGAATTAGAAAGAAAATCTCCTCTTCTTCCATTCCCTGTGTTCATCCTCCCCAGCCCTCTCCAGACACGTTGTCTGGTACGGTTGTCCAGTGTACCTGTCCAGACCTTTCTCCATGAACTAAGGACAAATGTGCATGCAAACACATCTGCAGTGGGATTATAAGGAAGTTTCTAATTAAGGTGTGAAGCCCAGACAGCTAAATTCACAATTTCCAAACATGAATGTCCCAGGTAGACTATAAACCAGAAAAGTCCAGCCCCTGGGGACCCACCTGCTGCCCCATCTCACTCCCTCTCCCTGTCTCCCCCAGGAAAACACTCTCCTGCTTTCTAACACAATAGGTTGGTTCGTCTTTTTTCTGTGCTTTGTATAAACGCACTCACACGCCCCAGAACTTTGGAGTCTGCCTTCTGTCGCTCAATTATGTTTGCGGTTCACCCATTCTGCCTCTTATCATCAGTTCTCATTGCTGTATAGAATCCCACTGCGTTCTTCATCAGCTGTGTTGTTGATGGGCATTGGCCAGGGGCACAGTGACCATGGCTGAGCTCAGGAGGCCATGAGGGGTATGAGGGGAATGGAGACCGCCTGAGCCCTGCTTCATCAGAACTGTGTTCTTTCCCCCAGAACATTGCCCATGAGTCCATTCAAAGAATCTCGTCAATGTTTCCCAAGCCGACGTGGGAAGGAGCTCTCGTATTGGTCCTAATTTGTATTTCCCTGATTACTAGTGTTACCAAACCAAACTTGGGTTCACTGGCCCACGCACAGGAAGGCCAGTCTACTGACACCAGGTTGTGGTGAAGGAAAGTGCAGCGTTTATTGCAGGCGGCAAGCAGGGAGTCCAGGAAGCTAGTGCTCAAAACACCCCCCAACTCCCCAATGACTTTCAGGGAAAATTTTTTTCAAGACCAGGTGAGGGAGGGGAGTGGTGCAGTGTGTGATCAGCTCGTGGATATTCTTCTGATTGGTGGGTGGTGAGGTAATTGGGACTCAACACCCTCAACCTTCTGGTTCCAAACGGTCTGGGGTCTATGTGCTTGTGGTCAGCATGAAATTAACATCTTTCACGGGTGGGGGTTTCAGTATCTGCAAAAACAGCTCAAAGGATATGGTTCAGAATATTATCTAGAGCCCTTGAGGAAGAACTAAAGGTCCTTGACCTTGTTTAATGGCTAAACTATTGTATTACTTGTTCTTGCTTGACTGTTTTCCTTTGTTTCTGCATTTTCTCACTTCTCTGATTAAATGTATTCTTTGGAACTCAGGACAGGCCGAGGAGGCTGAGGTTTTTCTACAGAGGAGAAAGGGGCAGGTGGAGGACATGGCTGGTGTGTGTGTAGGGGGGTGGTCCTGCTCAGTACGCTAGGGACAGGATGAAAACAGTATGTTTGCTTTAAACTCTTTTTTAAGTGAAATCATATCACCTCTCACTCCCTTTCTTCCTGTAAAAGTTGACTCGACCAACCTGCTACTGGCTTTTCCACTACAGATGAAGTTCCATGGACTTGTTCTAAAAAAATTGCTCATCTTGATACAGAACAATATAAGACAGAGGTGAAAACACCCCTGCCCCCCACAGCAGTTGTGAGAGAGAGACCTTGCTGTGTCATAGAAGTAGTTCAAAGAACTAGTTCAACAAGTCTGAACATAAGATCGAATCTTCCATTCAGAGCATCAGTCTTGTTTTCTGTGCTGTTGGACTCTTATGTGAACCTTGCTAGCTACTGCCAAGTAGCATAGCGTAATGGTGGGAGTAGGGGCTCTGGAGCCAGCTGCCTGGGTTCCAATCCCCTCGCCACCACCTGCTGGATTATGACACTTGGCAAGTTACTTAGCCCCTCTGTGCTTCAGTCCTATAGTGTAAGATGGAGACAGTAGTAGAACTTCCTCATAGGTGGTTGTGAGGCTCAGGTGAGCTTGTTTATATTTATATCTATGTGTATTATGAAGAGTGCCTGACCCATAATAAGCAGTATAGAAGTGTTTGCTGATCTATTACTAGAAATCTGTCTCTGAAAACAGAGCATTAAACATCATCTTGGAAAAGGTGTGTAAGACCCATACACTGAAAACACCACTAAGAGAAGGTAAAGAAGACCTAAATACATAGAGAGATGTACCATGTTCGTGGATCTGAGGGCTCACTAACGTTAAAATGTCAATCCTATAGATTCCATGCCATCCCAACCACATTCTCAGGATCCCGCCCCCTTGTGGTAGCTTTGTAATGTGTGAGCTTGGCCAGGCCGAACGACGTTTTCCAGAGTTCCCTTCCCAGTAGTTTTGGACCAGGCCCCCGGCACCTTTTCTAGGTGCTCAAGTGTTGTTGGTGTGCTGTCCCAACTCACCACCCTGGTGTGAAGCAGCAGCTGGGCCTGCAGCTTCCAGGAGTTTCCCCACATCCCCCTCCAGCAGCATACTGCATCTTTAGCTCCCAGAGGAAGGGCCTCAGCAGGACACCCAGACCACTAAAGTCAGAGGCAAGAATGATTGTATGGGTTTCTGTCTACCCTCGTGTGCTCCACAGCTTGTCCTGAGGGTTCCAGCTTATTCTTACTCTCCCACACTTTACATCCATCTTCCTTCCCAAATACTTTCTTGCAGACATCAGCATCAGACATAAGACAACACTTGACGGAGACTGCTTAACTAGCCCCCACAACTGCAGAAAGTCAGAGTCCTGTAAGAAACCCTTATATGCACCGTGTGATCCAGTAATCCTACCTCTGGGTATATATCAGAAGGAAATGAAATCAGTATGTCAGAGAAAGAGATCGCTTTGTGATACGTCCCATGTTCAGTGCACCATTATTCACAATGGCCAAGATATGGAAACAACCGAAGTGTTCATCAACAGGACTTCCCTGGTGGCACAGTGTTTAAGAATCCACCTGCCAATGCAGGGGACATGGGTTCAAGCCCTGGTCCAGGAAGATCCCACATGCCGCGGAGCAACTAAGCCCGTGTGCCACAACCACTGAGCCTGTGCTCTAGAGCCCGTGAGCCACAACTAATGAGCCCACGTGCCACAACTACTGAAGCCCATGTACCTAAAGCCCGTGCTTCGCAACAAGAGAAGCCACCGCAGTGAGAAGCCCGTGCACCACAACAAAGAGTAGCCCCTGCTCGCCACAACTAGAGAAAGCCCACGCTCAGCAATGAAGACCCAACACAGCCAAAAATAAATAAATTGATTAATTAAATAAAATTTTTTTAAAAAGGGGGCTTCCCTGGTGGCACAGTGGTTGAGAGTCCGCCTGCCGATGCAGGGGACACGGGTTCGTGCTCCGGTCCGGGAAGATCCCACATGCCGCGGAGCGGCTGGGCCCGTGAGCCATGGCCGCTGAGCCTGCGCGTCCGGAGCCTGTGCTCCACAACGGGAGAGGCCACAGCAGTGAGAGGCCCGCGTACCACAAAAAAAAAAAAAAAAAAAAAAAAAAATACTGTATTGGAGACTTGAAATTTGCTAAGAGTAGATCTTAAGAGTTCTTACCATTCAAAAGTTGACTCTGTGAGGTGACAGATGTGTTAACTTGATTGTAGTCATCATTTTACAATGTATATGTATATCAAGTCATCATGTTGTATATTATAAATAAATACAATTGTATTTGTGAATTATACCACAATAAAGCTGGAAAAAAGAGAAGTCCTTATATGAAATGTATATATCGTAGATGCTCGACTCATGGTTGAACCCTGACTAATGCATCCCTGAAGTGTTACTCTCCTCCTTCATCTTTCCAAGAATATTAGTAAAATTTTAATGTTCTTTCTGCTTTGTGTGAGATGTATCTGTTTCTTTGGGATATGATGAAGGCTGAGCCCTGATTGATCCTCGTATCCACAGACAGTTGGATATTGATTTCCAGTGGGTTCAAGCTAAGTCATCAGGATTTGAGTCAGATCCCTGCTTTCACCTAGACCACCACATCGATAGATAATTCATGTGCTAAAGACAAAATTGTAGTGGAAACTGGGCATATTTAGAACTCATTGATTATTTAAAACAATAGAAAGCAAATTTGTGGAATATGGCTAAAACAGTACTTAAGAGAAAATTTGTGTCGTATGCATGTATTAGAAAAGAAAAAAATGGATATTTGAAGCTTAAGTGGTCAGGTCAAGAAAAGGGAATAGCAAAAGGATTAACGTCGAAACCTAGTACTTTGAAGCAGATGAAGCTGAAAGATCTCTGCAAAAAAAGAGAAAGCAAAAATACATTATGAATAAAATGGGATCATAACTATAGACACTGTAAAAAGTCTCCATACCTTTATAGAGGTGTAAAAAGTCAGAAGAGAATACTGTGAACACACTTATGCCAATAAATCTGAAAAATTAGGCAGAAAGAACAACTTTCTAGAAAAAAAAATAGCAATGATACCAAAAGAAATAGAACAGGGACTTCCCTGGTGGCTCAGTGGTTAAGAATCCTAGCCTGCCAATGCAGGGGACATGGGTTCGAGCCCTGGTCCGGGAAGATCCCACATGCCGCAGAGCAACTAAGTCTGTGCACCACAGCTACTGAAGCCCGCGCACCTAGAGCCCGTGCTCCCCAACAAGAGAAGCCACGGCAGTGAGAAGCCCGCGCACCGCAATGAAGAGTAGCGGCCGCTCACCACAACTAGGGAAAGTCTGCACGCAGCAACAAAGACCCAACGCAGCCAAAATAAATAAATAAATAGATAGATAGATAGATGGATAGATTTGTTAAAAAAAAAAAAAGAAATAGAACATACGCGTTAACCCTAAACCATTAAAGAAATGCAATTATTAGTTAAAATGTCCACATAAACAACCATATCATGTTACCAGCCCAGGAGGTTTTATGCTGAGTTCAATCAACCGTATAAGGATCAGAACTGAAGTTTCTCAAAAATAGGAAAAACGTAAACCTCCTCCAATTGATTTTGGGCAGTTACAATAATCTTGATTTTTTTTTTTTGAAAGGGTCAAAAACTTTATTTGCAGGGCTTTTGTGTGTTTTTTGTTTTTGTTTTTGAATACACAGATTTCCTTGCCGTCCAGGGAGAAAGGGATGTGGTGTCCGGCTGCACGAGGTTTGGGGACTGGCCTTGGGGCTCCAACCCCGTCCCTTGCACCTGCACGCTGGCCGCACGGTTCCTCCGCTGTGGATAAAGGCACTGTGTGTTCTGCAGGAAGGCGCTCACGGCCGGCTGGCAGATGACAAGGCGGCCTTCTCAGGGGCTGCGAAGTTGAGGCTGTCGAGGGGTGGACTTGAACTTGTGGCCTGGCAGGGGGCCAACTGGCGAGGAAGCCCCAGGCTATGGTACCTCAGCCTGGCAGGTCCGGCTGGCCCTGGCGCAGCGGCCTCAGGTTGGAATCCTGCCTTAGCTTCTTTTGCGGTCAGCCATGGCTCTCCGGTTGTGGTTGGCTCGTGTGGCTTGCTGGCTTCTTTCCTCCTGCGCTCCTGTGTTGTCTCCCAGCTCTGCCCGTGGCCCCGGGGGCTGCCAGCCACTGCCGCTGAGCTGTCATGCCGGTACCCCTTCCTGACCAGGAAGGCCACGCACCTGGCTTCTGCTTTTTCCCGCAGCACTGCAGGGTCCTGCACAAGATGGTCGGGCTTGGGGTCCTCGTCCTCCTCTTTGGTTCTCCGCACCTGAGGGGTGGTGAAGGGCCTGCGGCTGCCTTCCTCCTGCCCTTGTGTACCCGGCTCAGGTCCACTGAGTCCTTGCTGAACACATCCAACTCAACATTCTGGGAGATGTTGTGACGAGATGTCAGCAGGGGCGCCGGGTCTGGCTTCACCTGTCTGTCTAGGCCGCGGTCCAGCTGGCCGAGGGCAGGGGCCAGCCGCCCCTCCAGGATGTTGTTGATCACCTGCGCCGCGTCATAGCTGTAGTGCTCCAGGCAGGCCACGATGAAGCCCTCGCCGAGGTCTGGCAGCAGGTCCTTCACCTGGGAGATGAGTGAGTCCAGCTCCACGCCGCACGCGGCGGGGCCTGGAGCAGCCGCTGCCCCCAGGCACTCCTCTTCCTCCGAGTCCTGGGGAAGTGATGACGGTCTGCTGACCGCCTCTGCCGCCTCCACGACCCCGTTAGGATTCTCAGCCACCGGTGGGTCTTTGGCATCGGTGGCTTTCCTTCGGTCCACCCCTTCCCATGCACTCTCGACTGCCTGGAGGTTGTAGGCGGTCCGAGACTCATCCAAGGCTGAGGACTGCTGCAACAGGCTGACGTCATCGGCCACAGGGAAGAGTGCATCAGAGTCTCAGAGAAACCTCTTCTCCTGCAGCAAGGAGCTGAAGATCTGAAGGAACTCTTCAGTGAAGCCCTGAATGTTGTCACAGCTGCTTTCTAGGACTGGGAGAAGGCAGATCTGCTTCAGGAGGATGTGAAAAATCTCCAGTAGCTTCTTCCTGGAATGAGAGAGCCTCTGCCACAGGTCACCTAGCAGCTCGCTATCTTCAAGCCTCCTCTTCTTAATTGCAGACTCCAGTTCGGGAATTGCTATTTCGTAAAAGGAAGCTAGCCTGTAACAGAAGTCGTGTTTCTGGAAGGTCGGGCAAGCCAAAGGGAAGATATCCGGAAAGGCCCAGAGTGTGGTGCAGGTATCACAAAGGTAGAGAACGATGTCCTTTAATTCCAGGAGAGGCACGTCGCTGGGGGTCAGCCGGCCCCTCTCCTCAAGCTTCTGGGGTGTGGCGCAGGCCCCGTCCCCTTGCAAACCACAGTGCTGGAGGATATTGCTGAAGACCTGAAGGATGGTGGGCATGCTTTCATCCAGGTCATTATAGTAACTTGGCTGTTGGATAAAGATGTTTCCTATCATCTTCTGCAGCAGCGGGGAGTTGCCTTTTCCAAAGAGCACGCAGAGGTCCAGGATCTTTGGGATGTCAAACTGGAAGTTGTTGTAGAGGATTTATCCAAAAGCAGAGGGGGAAATGAAGTGATCTTTGGATTCCTTGCGAGTGGACACGTGAAGGAAGGCGAGAAAAACACTTCGGTGGAGGTGCTTCTCCATGTCAACGACCTCAGGGGCTGAGGCCACCCGCTGGTCGAACTTTCGGGGGACACAGTGCAGGTAGGAGTCCAGGCACTTCTGCAGGGTCTCGTCGAAGACAACCTGGCACCAGAATTTATCGTGAGGCAGGGCCAGGAGCCAGTCGAGGTCATTGGCTACGAAGGTGGTGCGTTCCAAGTACTCCTCCACTAGGGTGGGAATGTTGTCTTTAGGGGGCGGTTTGTATAACGCAAGATACCGGTCTGCTTTCTGCTCAGGGTGTTTGTTCACCAAGAAGAGAAGATGAGCTCAGTTTTCTCCTCTGACTACATAAGGGCTGCTTTCTCCGCGGGGTGGTGGTGGTGGTGGTGGTTGTGGTAACAGGAAGAAGGCCGGGCTGCGTCTCAGCTGTTGTCAACCACAGTCCACCCACTTCCAGGTCAGCGCTGGTGAGGTCCTCAGCTTCCCTGTCTTCAGGTCCTTGCGGGTGATCTGGAGTTGGTCCAGGGGCAGAGCTGGCACTGTGCTGCATTGACCCTCCCCGGCGGCTCCACTGCCGGTGCTGTACTGCCGCCGCCGCCGCCATCGTCCACGGTGACAGCTCCCACAGCGCCGGCACTTCCGCGGTCCACAATAATCTTAATTTTAAAACTGAATACAAAGAACATGAGAAAGAAAAATTATAGCCATATTTATTTATAAACATAGATGCAAAAAATCATAATTAAACAGTCAGCAAACAAATATTCAAGCCAAGGAAGCCTTAAAGAATACAGGACTTGTATTTTTTTTTTTTTTTTTGCGGTACGCGGGCCTCTCACTGTTGTGGCCTCTCCTGTTGTGGAGCACAGGCTCCAGACACGCAGGCTCAGCGGCCATGGCTCACGGGCCCAGCAGCTCCGCGGCATGTGGGATCCTACCATACCGGAGCACGAACCCGTGTCCCCTGCATCGGCAGGCAGATTCTCAACCACTGCGCCACCAGGGAAGCCCAGGACTTGTTATTTTTATATCCCTGTCTTAGAAGAATTTTCTTGGGACTTCCCTGGTGGTCCAGTGATTAAGACTCCGCGCTTCCACTGCAGGGCGCGTGGGTTTGATCCCTGGTCAGAGAAATAAGGAGCCCACATGCCGCATGGCAGCAGCCAAAAAAAAAAAAGAATTTTCTTTAAACTGGAAGGACACAGCATGCCCCTTACGACTGCGGCTACTCAGTGCTGTACAGTGGTCCAAGCCAGTGTCCCAGGACCACAATTAGAAATAAGAGCTTCAGGGATTGGAAAAGAACAGAAACTACTAGAAATAGTAAGCAAGTTCTTAGCAAGGTTGGGTTAGATCCAAGTTCAATTTAGAAAAATTAATCGTGTTCCCAGGTACTGGCAACAAACAAAGGTATAAAGGTAGATGAAGTCTACAATATCGCCAAAAAAGTTTACTAGAAATAAACCTGACAAAATGTGTAAGATCTTTATGAAAAAGTATAAGACTTATGGAAAACATCAAAGAAGACCTGTATAAATTGAGGTACATACCATGTTAATGGATGAATGGATTCAATGCCACAAATATGTCTACCCTTCCCCATTGATACTGGGAGTTTTCATGGAACATGAAAAGTTTTGTCCATAAATTCATATGGATCTATAAGGGGTCAATACAATTTCAAGGAGTAAGAAGGCAAGATGGATCTGCATAGCAGATATTAAGAGTACTGGAAAGACATAAGGAGAACAATATGGTAGTCGCACAGGCTTAGACAATGGAGCAGATGAGAGAATTCAGAGACAGCCTAAACACACACACACACATTAAATAAGTTTGCATCATTACACATAGGACAGGAGGACATGGATAGATATTCATTAAATTGTTCTTCTATTGGCTTTCCATATACAAAATTAAAAATTAATTATCTATGTTATATCAAACAAGTACATGGAAAAATGGTTACATTTGAAAACATTAAAAATTAAAACAGCTACACATGGAAAGACTTCATAAACTAAGAGCCTTATCACAGATTGGAAGAGAGTATTTGAGATGTATATAACTGACCAAGGATTACTACGCAGAATATCAAAAAATTCTTATAAAGCAATAAGGAAAGAAAACTTCCTACTAGAAAAATATACAAAGGATGCAGCCAACCATTCTATAAAAGAAGAAAATGGAAGGGACAGAAAAATATGAAAAGACACTTGGGGGACTTCCCTGGTGGTCCAGTGGTTAAGACTCCGAGCTCCCAATGCAGGGGGCCCGGGTTTGATCCCTGGTCAGGGAACTAGATCCCACGTGCATGCCACAACTAAGAGCCCGCATGCTGCAACTAAAAGATCCTGCATGCCACAGCGAAGATCCCGCACGTGGCAGCGAAGATCCCATGTACCGCAACTAAGACCCAGTGCAGCCAAATAAGTAAATAAAGAAATATATTTTAAAAAGAAGAAAAGAAAAGAAAGAAAAGACACTTGGCCTCACTAGAAATCAGGAAAGTATAAAATAAAACCTCAATGAGATAGCTTTTCACATTCCAGAAGGTTGGGAACTGAGAGGTCTCATAATACCAGTATTGGTGAAGATATGGGAAATGGTAACACTTTTTATTTCTCCTGGAGGTGTCTGTTCGCACAAGAGCTTTAGAAAGCAACTTGGCAGTGAGTGCCAAGCATGTCATTTTATTTCCACTAGGAGATCTAGATCCTGCTAAGGGCAGCAACAGCGCAGCTAAAATTACCCACATTCCGGGCCTCCCGTGAGGTAGCAGTGAACACGACTTCTGGAAAGGCATATGCACCAGAGTTTCAGCTCTGGGTGTGAGGCAGCACCTGCGCTACTGAGAGCAGTGATAAATCATCATTGTCCAGGAGGCAACCAAAGGAATCCTGTTGGGCACGGCCTGCTATGGGCTAAAGGTCTGTGCCACCTGTGCACAATGAACATTTGTGTGCAAATTTGTATGTTGAAGGCCTGTTACCAAGTCCAAACTTGTACTGCTCGCCACAGGACATGCCAATAAATTGAGAGATGAGGTGTTGGGGCAAAGAATAGTGACTTTATTTGGAAAGCCAGCAGACCGAGAAGATGGTAGACTAGTGTCCCAAAGAACCATCTTACCCAAGTTAGAATTCAGGCTTCTTTAATACTAAAAGGGGAGGGGGTGTTCTTGCTCTCAAACATTTTTTAGAAATGACAGTCACTGTTTCAGGTTCTAGACTTTAATTTATTATGTAAAACTCACCCCAATTATCTGCATCAAGTGATATGAATACAGGACTGGGTCTACGCAGTGAGGAAGAACTCAAACCCCATTTAGTATTTAGCTTTGAATTTACCTTAGAACCTGAAAAATAATTTCAAACAAGATAATGAAGCCATACCTTGAAGATCTTCCTCAAGAGTCTGGAAATCTATTTCTGTTTCTAATTTCTAAAAAATTATTTGTGATGATCCACTCAAACTGAGGCCAATTACTAGGATGTAAGCACCACATGGTACTCTATTTGTGCCCTCGATGTGTCATGAATCAATGAATGAATGGTACCAAGTTTTTGTACAGCACAGATGGTGTTTGTGGCAGCCATGAGAACGTGCATCTCAGATCTCCAAGCATAATACTGACAGCTCGGACTGCTGCGTTATGAATCCACCACATTTCCTCCAGGCTGCTCCCAGCCACTGACTGAGGAGATGGGGGGTATGGCAGGCCTGTTGCTGTGAGACACGAAACTCCTCTGACAGGTAAGTTTGGCTTGAGGTTTCCCCATTGACCTAGAGAAAATGCTCTAAACTGCACTGCACTCCAACATGCTTTCTATTGAAACTTCCTTGCTTCCCCACTCCCTTACCATCACCAGCTCTCCCCTTTGCTCTGGCTCCCTCCCCATTGTTCCCTTAGAGGTGTTTCCCTCCAAATTCTCTTACACATCTAATCCCTGCTTATTGGAGGATCTTAATACTGTGGTTAAGGGTATGGATTTCAAAGGATTCCCTAGGGCTTCCCTGGTGGTGCAGTGGTTGAGAGTTTGCCTGCCGATGCAGGGGACATGGGTTCGTGCCCCGGTCTGGGAGGATCCCACATGCCTCGGAGTGGCTGGGCCCGTGAGCCATGGCCGCTGAGCCTGCACGTCCGGAGCCTGTGCTCCGCAACGGAAGAGGCCACAACAGTGAGAGGCCCGCGTACTGCAAAAAAAAAAAAAAAAAAAAAAGTATTCCCTAGACAGGACATTGAGAACAAAAGAGAAACAATGAAGTAGGTGCGCAAACACTTAGGATGTAAAGATATAGGATTAGGATCTAGCTCAAGGATGTGAGTGATTACAACTTAAATCTGCTCCTGAAGTGATTGATAACATACATTATTATGTAAATATACACAATGGAATTCTTTTTTTTTTTCAGGTTTTCACTTTTTATTGCACTTACATTTAAATTACCATTAAATACTAAGCATAAGTTAAATAAATAAATAAATAAAAGGGGAGGGGTTGTGGCTGGTCGTTGCAGGAATCTTTTGTTCTTGCAGCTGTCCAGGCAGGTCTGGTCACAATGTTCCCATAAACCTCCAACAAGATAATTGTTATTTTCTGTCCTGCAACTTTTCTTTTTTTTTTTTTCCTCTCACTGTTGTGGCCTCTCCCGTTGCGGAGCACAGCCTCCGGACGTGCAGGCTCAGCAGCCATGGCTCACGGGCCCAGCTGCTCCGCGGCATGTGGGATCTTCCCGGACCGGGGCACAAACCCATGTCCCCTACATCGGCAGGCGGACTCTCAACCACTGCACCACCAGGGAAGCCCCTGTTCTGCAACTTTTTATCTCTATCTGAATGGAAAAGTGTGTCTTTAAAGGTCAGAGGCTAGAGAATGGGCTATCAGCTATATTCCAGGCTCTAGGCAACATTCTTGTGTGTGTGTGTGCGTGTGCATGTGTGTGTGTGTGTGTGTGTGTTTGAAGTAACATTTATTGATTGATTCCGCTTCCCTTTTTTTTTTTTGGCCACACCACAAGGCTTGTGGGAATCTCAGTTCCCTGACCAGGCATTGAACCCGGGCCACAGCAATGGAAGTGCCAAACCCTAATCATTAGATCGCCAGGGAACTCCCTGACTTCCCCTTTCTTTCTTGAGTCCCAATAAAATTTTATTTACAAAAAATCAGGTGGTTAGCCTGGGGCCATAATTTGCCACCCCTGCTCTAAAGAGTGGGACCCAGAGCCTGAATCCATGGGAGATTCTAGGCAACATTCTTGTATAAAGGTGCAGAGCCAGCATGACTAAGCACAGGCAACAGAGCACAAGGGTTAGAGGTAAAGGCATAGATTCAATACGAAGTCAGGTTTGTTCTACTCTGTTGCAGCCCTAACCCCCAGTGTGATGGAATTTGGAGGTGGGGCCTTTGGGTGATGGGGTTTAGATGAGGTCATGAGGATGGGACCCCCATGAGGGGATTAGTGTCCTTATAAAGAGAGCCTTCGTGCAAGCATGCCCTCTCTCTGCCACGCGAAGGCTGAAGGGACTCTTGCCGAGGACCAAGCACAGAAGTAGGAATTCAAAGCACATCTGTCCCCTCACTTCTGGCTGTGCCAGGAGAAAATAAGGAGTCCTGATCCAAGGTCCATACTTCCTCATTGTCTCCATTCATTCAACAGGCGAGTGTAGAGCCAGGTGCAGATTTGGGCTGGGTGCAGGGGTGGGGTGGAGAGGGCTCCAGCCTGCCCCACCCCCAATGGGAGCAAGTCTTTGTCCTGCTCTCTTCCGCCAGGGTCTGTCCCATCCCCCTCTCTCTGGCATCTTTACTTTCTCTTTCCTTTTGCGATAACCTCGGGTCCTGCTGCACAGAGGGGTCCAGCTCCATCAGAGACCGACCTCTGCCAAGAGGGAGGGCCCAGGAGAAGGTGGGTCGGAGCCTAAGGAAGCCAACCACCCCAGGGCCCTCCCACCCCTGGTGCCAAAGCAGGAAGGAGGTGGAGCCTCGGCTGAGACGGCCTGGGAGGTCGCTCTCAGATAAGGGGGTTTTCTACACGAGAGCCCTGGGAGAGGAAATGGAGCCCCAGCACCCGAGACAAAGGGCAGGGATGGGACTAGCCAGCGAAGGAGGCTGCAGCCAGAGGCCCCGGATCAGGTACCGCTGCTGCCTGCTCTGTCCCGCTGGACCCCATCTCCAGCCCTCGCTAGGGCTGCGCCTCTGTCCTTGGCCTGCTTTCCCCCCCCCCCCCGCAGTCCCTGCAGTCCCAGCCTTGTTCCTTTCCCTCTCTGGGCTCCTTCTCTGCAGGGCCCACTCCCATCTGGGGTCTTTGCCCTGTTCTGGGGGTGCCCCCACTATTGTTTCTGAGCTGGCCCCTCCCAAACCTCCACCCAGCTCTGAGGGTCCTCGTGGCCCAGCTCTCAGTCTGAAAGTCTGTCGGGCTAGGCCATCCCCTCCCTGCCTGTGCGGGGCTGCACCCTCTATTGGTCGGAAGTATCTGTGCTCTGTTAACGCTTAGAATTTGGCGAAAGGATGATTGACGCAGCTGGTGACTTTTTTTAAAGCACTCTGATCAGTTTTCTATAGTATTTACACCATCGTAAACACAGTGTGAGAAGAGTTCTCTGAGGCAAGAAGATAAATCATCTCTTCCAAGGATATCTCAACTCTGAGCAGGAAAATAAATGCACACTGTTCACAAACACCCTAGGTGACCACGCTTCACGTTTATAACTGTACCGCTAACAGCTCTAATGGAACTGGAGGAAAGATCAGGAGAAAAGCTCCTATTTTAAAATTAAGTAGGAAAGAAAGCCACACCCAAGACTTCACACAGCTGCAAGGTCACATAATGGAAGAGCTGGAAATGGCCTGGCCTGGTCAGGGGACCCAGCTCTATCACTTACAGCTCTGTGACTTAGGCAGGCTACTTGTCCCCCTCTGCATCCCCGCTTCCTCCTCTATAAAATGGGCATGGCTGCCGCAGCATTTGAGTTCAGATACAGAAAGCACTTGTAACCATAGCCCAAGCCTGTGAATTTAGGTGTTAATCCGACATTAAAACACAAAACAAACATGCGCAAGTGAAAAGTCAGGAAGGAATTGAACTGAAATGTTAAAGCCTCTGATTTTGGAGTGGAGAGGTTTTCGTTACTCTTTTTTATTTTTCTAATGATTTGGGGGATGGGTGGGCAGGAAAACCGGAGTGGAGGTGGCGGGATGTGCTATTGGAAATAGCAGAGCCAGGGCCCCTGTGGGAGAACATCACCCATCCCTGCTGTCCCAGCACCCTCTCCTCTCCCTCTCCCCGAGCCTTCCTGCCTGGAAAGGTGCAGGAAATTCTCAAGGCCCAGGCGGGTTGCTGGGAGGCCCAGCGCCTGGGGCGTCCAGGGGGCTACGCTCTGGAGGGACCAGCCGGGAGTAACTCCAGGGGACGCTCTCTGCATTTTCCCTTTTCTCTCTTTTGCCCCAGACACCCAGTGGAGCGGTTAGATCGCCAAACCTTCTCCTTCCACTTTCACAACCTGAGATTTGCCAGTGGGCGGAACTGCACCTACCTCTGCTACCAGGTGGAAAGACTGAAGCACTGCTCACCTGACTTCTCCGACTGGGGGATCTTTCAAAACTGGGTATGAGCCCCAGGACACTCTCATCGCAGGCGGGAGCTAAGTGTTGACCCAGAAAAGAGGCGCAGCCGAGAGACACAAAAGCATTTATCTGGTGCCTTAGAATTGCAATGCGGGGAGCACAGGTTCAGGTGCAGCCTGCGCTGTGTCCCGCCACAGGGAAAAAAGCCGGGACGGAGGCGGGGGCGGGCATTGGCAAATTGCGGAAGGTTTAGGATGCTTGCACAAGTTGTTTTCCCAATATTATGATTGGGAGATATAATTACAATTGCAATTCATTGGTTTTCAGAGTATATTATGTCAGATACTAGGAAAATCCCTTTTGCAGTGTGTCCAGTTTTTAATCAAGAATGCGGATATGGGGACTTCCCTGGTGGTCCAGTGGTTAAGACTGGGTGCTCCCAATGCAGGGGGCGCTGGGAACTAAGATCCCGCATTTCGCCCGCACCCAGCCCCCACCCACCCAATAAAAAAGAATGCGGATATAGCAGTGACAGGCTCTGTCCTATGCCCTTGCCCAGTGTAATAGTTCAAATCTGGTGCCTGTTTCAAAAATGGGATGAAATTTTAGCCCCCAAATGGTGTCCCTCACGTCAGAGGTGTTACACAGGCTCACATACGCCAGTAGAGGATGTGGAAAAAATGGTAATAAGTCCAACGCCTTTTGGGGGTTCTCAGTGGCGGATGCATCTTCCCACACATTTTCTTAAGTCCTGGAACCGGAGACGCGATGGCGGTTGACTTAATCCCACAAAGCCTTGTTTAGCGAGTCTGCTGGTGGTGGGTCTCTGAGTTTGTCATCGGGCTTGGCGAAATGTCCCCCCACCCACCTGCCCTCCTCCACCCAGAAGGCAGCCTTTTCAGAACCTGTGTGCGGAAGGGGCGGGGAGGGGGTGTGCACTGTAACGGTATTATCCCATCAAAACCTAATCTGAGTCACAGGTGTCATCTCACTCTTTCTAGTACCCAGTGTTCAAAAAGTTAAGAGAAACTGATGAAATTAATATTGACGCTGTGTTAGACAACACAGTCATCCCTAGATATGGGGATGGGGAGGTTGGTTCCAGGACCCCCACGAACACCAAAATCTGAAGATGCTAAACCCCTCATGTAAGATGGCATCGCATTTGTATAGAACCTACCCACATCCTCCCATAGACTTTAGATCATCTCTAGTTTACTTATAATACCTGATACAATGTAAATGCTATGTAAATAGTTGTAAATACAATGTGGATGTTATGTAAGTAGTTGCCAGCCTGGCAAATTCAAGTTTTGCGTTTTGGAACTTTCTGGAATTTTTTTTTTTCCTGAATAATTTCAATAGGTTGAATCTGCAGATGAGCAACTCTCATATACAGAGGACTGACTGTATACCTAATCTATTATTTCAATTAGATGTATTTTCTAATATATAACTAATATAAAACTTCTTCATGAGACAGTTTACATTCTTTTCTCTTCATACGAAGTCACTGAAATGAACTGTGTATTTTTACACTTGCCACACACCTCCCTTCAGACGAGCCGCACCTCACGTGCTCTGTAGACATGTGTGGCTGGTGTTTCTGCCGACGGACAGGGCAGCTCTGTGGGCCTCCCAGCAGACAGCACCTAGGGACCAAGCCTGGACCCCACAGGGCCTGGACCAAAGCAGGCACTCAGGTTACTTGTAGAATGAATGAATGGGAAGATGGATGTTAGAATGAATGGGTGAGTCGATGAATGAGGGAAGTCGATGACTAAAGAAGAAAAGAAGGGAGGGGAGAGATGGAAAGAAGGGATAACTCATGAACAACCTGCCCCTGGGATGCCCACCCCCCTTACCCCTCCTCCCCAGCTCCCTAGCCCAGCCTCACTGCCTGCTCTGGCGGCCAAAAACGCCCCCTTTCCGCCTCCATCTCTCCCAGGTCTATGCCTGCCATGTGGAACTCTGCTTCCTCTCTTGGTTTCGCGCTAAGAAGCTGTCCTCTCACGAGCAGTACCGCATCACCTGGTTCTTATCCTGGAGCCCCTGCTTGTCATGTGCAGAGCAGGTGGTTGCGTTCCTGAAGGAGAACAGGAACGTGAGGCTGAGCATCTTCGCCGCCCGCCTCTACTACTTCTGGAATCCAGATTACCAGCACGGGCTGCGCATACTGCGCCACCAGAGGGCCTGGGTGCGCATCATGTCCTTCCGAGGTGAGAGCAGAGGGGGCTGGGGGCTGGAGGGCGGGGCGGTGGGAGGGATGGGGGCGGACCTAGAAGACCCGCCCGGGAGGGTGAGCGGGCGGAGAACCTGGGAAACGCGGCAGGACTGAGGGCACACGGCAGGGAGGGGGCAGGAGGGGGCAGGGCACAGGATGGTCAGCCGAGAAAGGCCTCCCAGGGCCCGGACCTGATGGCTTTCTCTCCTCTTTATCTCAGACTTTAAATACTGTTGGAAAAACTTTGTGTACAATCAGGGAATGCCCTTCAAGCCTTGGAAGAAACTGCGTAAAAATTATCAGTTCCTGGTGGCAAAGCTTCATGAAATTCTCGGGTGAGGGCTTCCTTAGCCTTCCTCCCCCCACCTCCTCCTTATCTCCGAATACCTTCCACCTCCCTTCTCAGCCTCCTCTCCTCCCTGGCCCCAGAGGGCCACTGCCCTTGGGCTGCCCCTGCCCTCCCTCAGCTCCTCTCTCCTTTCTTCCCCCAGCGTCTCCCCCTACGCCCCCGTGAGATCTCCCTCTCCCCCAGCGAGGGAGCCCCACCTCCTCCCATCTCACACATTGACCAAACCTTGTTATTAAACTGAACATAAATGGGCATGAATATGTATAAGTGTGAAAATGAGATTTGAGAAACATCCTTGAAGACAGACTTGACTTATCAGAGAACGAGGCTCCTTGATGGGAATGATGGCATTCATTTGCTAGGATATCCGCAACGAAACGCCACAGACTGGGTGACTTAACAACAGGTGTTTACTTTCTCACGGATATGGAGGCTAGAAGTCCAAGATCAAGGAGTCGGTAGGTTGGGCTTCTCCTGCACCCTTCCTCCTGGGCTGCAGACAGCTGCCTTCTCGCTCTATCCTCAGATGGTCTTTCTTCTGTGCATGACCCCTGGGGAGCCCCTGGTGTCCCTCTGTGTGTCCCAATTTCCTCTTCTCATAAGGACATCAGTCAGATTGGACTAAGGGTCACCCTAAGAGCTTCCTCTAACACAGTCACCTCTTTAAAGGCCCTATCTCAAGTATAGTCACGTTCTGAGAAACTGGAGGTTGGGATTTCAGCATATGGATTTGCAGGGACACGGTTCAGCCCATACGATGGCCAAAGGCTTTTTTGAGCTGAGCAGGTGCAGTGAGAGCAGGATCCTTGTCCTGTGTGTCTCTCTCTGGGTTATGCCCCCTTGACCCTGACTCCTCTGCTTCCATTCCAGACCTCGGTGTCCCTAGAACCCCACCGCCACCCCACCTTCACTTTGTCATCATCACACTCTGTCCTCACTCTGCTCATCCCTCATCCCATTCCCAGATTGCTGCCAGAGACGAAGCTCTGGGGGTGGTGACGGAGAATGAGCAAAAGGAAGAAAAAAGAATGGTTATGTTTACATTTAAATACGTTTTTAGAAAAAAAAAAGTAGCATTGGGGATGTGAGGATTGAGATTATTAGAGCTTTTTCAAAAAGCGGAATAGAAAGTGGAAGGACTGCCAAGAGTCAGGTCAGAGGCCACAGCTCAGTTGCTCGAGGTAGATCAGGAAGCGAGCGTCTGGCCCTTTGTCCACAGAGCCAGCTGCCACGTGAACGCACCGGGGAGGAACTCAGTGGAGGTTCCAGAAAGGGTGGCCGGGATTGTGGCAGGGCCAAAAGGGAGTAAGAGCCTGGTGAGGTGGGATTCTGGGCAGGCAGATGCAGAGGAAGGAACAGCAAGGGGGAAGCTGTTGGTTTGGAATCTGTCCTTAAAGTCCTCGTGGAGAAGGTCTGGGGTCCCACTGATCTTGGCCGTCTGGGTGGGAATTGTCAGTGGCAGCAGACACCTGTCTCTTTATTCTCCCTTCCTGTTTGCACTGCTGCCTGGAGGTCTTAGGCAGAATCCAGGGTGTCTCTGGTTGCTTCGGCTCTTCTGCCTTGATGCTCTCCCTGTCGGTGTTTCCTTCAAGGAGGGAGGCACAGAGGGACATGGTTGGGGATGGCATACCTCCTGCTTGTCTCGGGCATTAAAACGGGCCCCAGTGGCCAGCTTAAAATGTCCCTCTCCTGGCACACCTGCATTTTGGTCCATCTCAGGTAGCTCACAGGAATCTCCAAGCTGGGGCTGTAGGATTGCTGTCATTAGGGAAAGGCCAGCAAAGGGTTTCAACCTTCTTGTCCATCTTTCCTGCCTCTCAGGCCAGGGGTGACTTAGCTCTCTGAGTTTGACCAACACTTCAGTGTACAAATCTGATCACTCTTTGGATTTCCCTGGTGGTCCAGTGGTTAAGACTCCATGCTTCCAGTACAGGGGGCACAGGTTCAATCCCCGGTTGGGCAAGCTCTGCGTGCCACGTGCTGTGGCAAAAAAAAAAAAAAAAAATCTGGTCACTCTTCCCAGAAGGATCCAGCTCATTCTAGAATCTTTTGTTGGCTGTGGCCCTGGGCATTAGGACAGATGGGGGTGAAGGGGACACCATTCCTGTGGATCCTCTAACCTCCTGCCCAAGCTCTTGTTACCCCCGAGGCCGTACCAGGGCCTGTGGGGCAGAAGGTGGTGTGTGCAGGGCGGGCAGCGGGGAGCAGTGGGATGACAAGCTGGGAAAAGTTAATTTGGGAATCACATTTGTGTGCAGTTTGGACTGGAGGTGGCCATGACTGCTCTAAGACCTCCTCACTAGGTTTCAACTTTCCCCAGAGCTGTTTTCTCATCTGGAGGTCTTGGTGGCCACGTGACAAAGTAAGCAGATAGCTTACCCCTTCTCTTGTGCTCCCTCCCCCACTCCTTTTCATGGAACAATGGGGAAGCAAGGGGAGGGAACCAGGCTAGGCTTCCTGGACAGCTTTCCAGTTCTGCCATTTATTTGCTGTGTGACCTCAAGAGAGTGTCTTAACCTCTCTGTGCTGGGACCACATCTAAAATGTCAGGATAATGCTCCTCCCCACTTGATGCTACTGGGGAGCTGGGGGTAGCAGACGGTGCACAGGATCTGCTCAGCACAGGACTGGAGATGAAGATCTGTAGTACTGACCCCCAGCCCTCATTTTCCATCCTACCCAGAGTCTTGTCAGGGTACTGAATAAAAGCTAAGTGCCAAGTAGGAGTAGGATGGAGAGGGCTCCCGCCTACCCCTCCCCCAGTGGGGGCAGGCCTTTGTCCTGCTCTCTTCCGCCAGGGTCTGTCCCATCCCCCTCTCTCTGGCATCTTTACTTTCTCTTTCCCTTTGCAATAACCTCGGGTCCTGCTGCACAGAGGGGTCCGGCTGCATCAGAGACCGACCTCTGCCAAGAGAGAGGGCCCAGGAGAAGGTGGGTCGGAGCCTAAGGAAGCAAACCACCCCAGGGCCCTCCCACCCCTGGTGCCAAAGCAGGAAGGAGGTGGAGCCTCGGCTGAGACGGCCTGGGAGGTCGCTCTCACATAGGGGGCTGTCCTAAAAAAGGGGTCCTGGGAGAGGAAATCGAGGCAGAGTGCCTATGACAAAGGGCTGGGCTTGGACAAGCCTTCCTAGGCCAGGAGACTGCATCTGGACTCCTGGGATCAGGTAAGTCCAGAGCCCAGGAGGAGGAAAGAGGATGGGTCTGAGAGACAAAAACCACCCTGGGCCTCCCACCCCGGCTTACCCAGACAGGAAGGGCATCTGCCGCTCCGAGAGCTGTAGGGGAACGCTCTCAGATAAGGGACTTTCACAAGGCCAAGCGCAGCCTTGTGACAGGCAGGTGGGACCAGAGATCCCAGTGCCCAGGGCAAGCTGGGACATGTCTGCCGAGGAGGCTGGAGCCCGGCTGCAGGGGCCAGGTGGGGCTGCTGGTCCTCCTCGCTGCCTCGGGCTCCGCGCCCAGCCCTGGGTTCTCTCCCTCTCTGGCTCCTTCTCTTGCCTCAGGCCTCCCAGCCCTACCTCTGCCACAGCCTGTCTCTCTGTGTCCCTGGCCATATCCCAGAGGCATGGCCACTGGGTCTTCCTAAAGCTCTCCGTGCACCCTCAGTCCTAGACTTTAGGTTCAAGGATGAGCGAAACAACGTTTGGAGTCAGCTATAAAAGCGTTTTTGTAAATTTTATGTTAAAGGTACAATTTTGCAGAGAATATTCTCATTTCTCCTCTGTGGAGGGAAAACTCTCCAAGACAAGAAGATAACTCGTTTCCTGTGAAGACACTACCAAGTATAAAAAATTCAATTGGTCTTTAAGTACTTCTTACAAGTTGTTTCTATCGTACCTACAGTTTTAGCTATTCAAGGGCAAGGTGCAACATTTGTGCTATGAAGATAAGTCCTCTTGTCTCAGATGTGAAATATCTCAGCCTTGAGTGTCTGGCTTTCCCCAGGACTGGGGAGTTTCTCAGAACATGGGAACTTCAGGGCTAAAATCAGGAAGACTCCGGGCAGACGGGGCAGTGGTTGTCTCAGGTGTGCTATGAATGGGGTTTCCCTTCTAATCCTTACCCTGAGGGCGGCCAGTTGCCCTCATGGGGAGTATGAACTTCAGGCGAGGTCATTGGCCAGTAATCGAAGGCCACAGTCCAGAGATGGTCTCTTCAGCAATCGTTACCCAAATCCATCTAAAGTTTTACTAATTAACACAAGGGACGTCAGAGATAGGTTTCCACTGATGAAGTTTGTGGCTTTGTTAATTAGCATAACATATCGGAAATGGTTTTTCGTTGGTGGAACTGGTGGTGTTTCAGTGAGTTGGCTGGAAATATGGCGAGACTCCTCTGGCCTTGCAGGAACAAAGTATTGTGTCCCGTGGTCTGGGCCGTGAGGGCACTCTTGGCTTGATTCCTGTGTCCAGATGCCAATTCTGAGGCTCTGAGGTCATCTGAGTCTGACTTGGTGGTCAACCAAGTGACATCACCTTGGGTGGAGTGTCCAGGAGGGCAATGGGCTGGGGCCGTGAAGCTCCCAAGCTCGTTCAGACTGGCATCTGCTTGGGCATGGGTGTCTGCGTGCAGTGCGGCGCCGGCCAGAGGGAGCCTTCATGCGCCTCTCTGGGGCCCGGCAGGAAGGCCCCTGGTTACATCCACCTACTGCTGTCCGTGCAGAGCCAACAGAACTTATTGAAAAGAACCTGGTGGTTCTGCATCCCCACATGGGCTGGGCCACTTTGCAGTATAACATTAAATGAAAAAGAAAGCAAGATACAAAATGGAATACTCTATAGAGTACAGTCATAATTAGGGGGAGAAAAAGCTAGGTGAGCCCTTCGGCCAAAAGGCTCTGTCACAACACTACCTTGGTGACAACAGTTTTTCCTGTTCACATGCCTCTGTGCTCTTTGTACAGTCAAAATTATGATACACACACCTCGGCCAAGAGCACAGTGTTAAAGGAAGTTCTTTAACTTCCATCCCCCTCCCCACTCCCCAAAGAGAAGGGTCCTGACGTTAGGTACGGGGTTGAGGTGCTTGTGGGACCTTAACAGAGGGGTCTGGGACTCCAGACAAAGATGTGAGAGACGAGGAAGGACATGCCGTGTCCAATTCTCGGGGTGGGGGCACCCCCACTCAGCCCAGGAGTCCTGCCTGCAGTGGCCTCTAGCATGGGCTGGAGGGGTGGTGATGTGTGAGGGGGGAGAGCTCGCCCTCTTCCCTCTCCCTCCCAGTACTCCTGGCCAACAGAGAAGGAAGAGACCCTCCCTTACCTCCCCTTAGGGGCCTAGGTGAGCCCAAGGAACTGGGTTCAGAATGTGACAGAGCCTTGGGTGACACCAGAAAACACTCTCTGCATCTTTGGTTTTCTCCTTCCTGTTGCACAGAAACACAATGAATCTGCTAAAAACAAATATATTCAGACAACAGTTTGGCAACCAGCCCCGGGTCCCACAGCCCTGCTACCGGAGGAAGACCTATTTGTGCTACCAGCTGAAGCAGCTCGATGGCTTCACGCTTGACAAAGGCTGCTTCCAAAACAAGGTGCCACGTGGGTTCCCTGGGCACAGGGCAAGCAGGGGCAACCGCACCAGGCAGGGAAGCAGAATCTGAGTGACCCCGCTTCCCTGCAGCTCTCCACATTCTTTCCCATCCGCGGGCCACCACACAAGCCCTTCCCGCCAGCAGAATGTACCTCCTAACCCCTCTTTGAGAAGTTGATGTTTCCTCACCCTCCAAGAGCTCAGCTCAGTCACCACTCCGGGGAAGCCAAGCGCTCTTCCAAGGACTGAGCACCTAACCTCACCTACAAGATCTCCATCACACTTCTGCCTTTCTGCCATCTTCCTATCTGTCCCGTCCCCTCTCCCTCCCTCCCTGACCTCCCTGGTACCCTCAGGTTCAAACGTCTCCAGACAACCTCCTGGACATGTCCAAAAGCCAGGTCACAGAGTATTCAGGACTGCCCTGGAGGTGTCTGTTACAACCCGTCTCCTCTGGGCACTGGGACCCTGATCTGATTCCAATGAAGTTACAGGTGCTTGGGGAGTGTGGAATTAATGGATGAGTGAGTGAGTGAAGGAATGAATAATTGAAGGAAAGAAGGAGGTTCTTTCCTTGTGCTATAGGCAGTTCACATACTGGAAAGTTCACAGGACAGAGGCCCTCGTCCCGAGCTTCACCCTCGGTGTGCGACCTCTGGCCTCTGCCTTCTAACCAACCCTTCCGTCTCTCTGAGAACCTCTCCAGAAACAGCGACATGCAGAAATTCGCTTTATTGACAAGATCACCTCGCTGAATCTCGACCCAAACCAGCGCTACAAAATCATCTGCTATGTCACGTGGAGCCCTTGCCCTGCCTGTGCCGGGGAACTGGTTGATTTCATCAACGGTCAGGACAACCTGAGCCTGCAGATCTTTGCCTCCCGCCTGTACTTCCACTGGATAAAGGTGTTTCAGAGGGGGCTGCAGCAGCTACAGGCAGCCCAGGTCTCAGTGGCTGTCATGACCCGCTCAGGTAGGAAGAGAGACAGAGCTGTCGGTGGATGGGAGGATCTGCAGTTCCAAGAGCGAAAGCCACTGAGTGGGAGTGGGGGAGAGGGGAGGCTGGACAGGAAGGATGGCGGCCCAGCTGAGACCCAAGGTGTGATACCACCTGAAGGGGAAATTCCAGGGACAGACTAATTCCAGGGAGAGGAAGAGAAGGAAGGGGAAAGGAAGGAGGGACGGTGGCCCTGCTGGTGCAAGCTTGCTGCTCCCCTGCCCTTGGGGCCTGACTCAGTTTCCCTCTCTCGTCTCAGAGTTTGAAGACTGCTGGGAAGAATTTGTGGATAACCAGGGGATGCCCTTCGAGTCCTGGGATAAGCTGGAGCAATACAGTGAGAGCATAAGCCGTCGGCTCCAGAGGATCCTGTCGGTGAGAAGCTCTCCCCGCTGCAGGCCCCTGGCCTCTCCACACCCCGCCGACCCCCTTCCCAGCTTCAGCCCCACTTCTGTCTGTCAATCCTCTCCTTGCTCTCTCCCCACTGCCCCCCACTGCTTTCTCTTTTCTCATGACACCCCCTTTAGGTCCCCTCTTCCAGGGGCTCCCAGTTCCTTCCTTCTCTCTCTCTTCATAGACTTTTTTTAAAATACATTTTATTTTACTTATTTATTTTTGGCTGCGTTGGGTCTTTGTTGCTGCGCGCGGGCTTTCTCTAGTTGCGGCGAGCAGGGGCTACTCTTTGTTGCGGTGCGCGGGCTTCTCATTGCGGTGGCTTCTCTTGTTGCGGAGCACGGGCTCTCGGCGCGCGGGCTCAGTAGTTGTGGCTCACAGGCTCTAGAGCGCAGGCTCAGTAGTTGTGGCGCACGGGCTTAGTTGCTCCATGGCATGTGGGATCGTCCCGGACCAGGGCTCACACCCGTGTCCCCTGCATTGGCAGGAGGATTCTCAACCTCTGCACCATCAGGGAAGCCCCTCTTCATAGACTCTTGTTAGCTTTCTGTTTCTCTTAAGGCATCCCTGGCCTGCCTTGATCCAGTTCTTTTCTTGTCCCGGCATTTTCAGCCTCGCCTCTGTTCCCCTTCCTCCCTCAGTTTCCTGCCAACCGAAGCTTTCTCATTTCTCTCTCAATAGCCCCCGAATTGGAATAATTTAGAGGATTCCTTCAGAGACTTGAGACTTGGATCCCCATCCCCTTCGTCGTTAAGAAGTGACTCAAGATGACAGGTCCTGGGGCATCTCACTGCTTCATAAACTGCTGGCTCTTAGGAGCAAGGAGCAAGCCCCACGGTCACCCCTGACCCTCGCCCAAGTCCAGAGACCTTTCTTTCCTCTTTCATTCTTCTTTTTTCCTTTCTTTTCTAAGTGGGTAAATATTTTTATAATTGAAAAAATAAAGATAATTTGAAAGTCTGTAAAACTTGGGTTACTTTCTGAAAGGAGAATCAGGTTTTTCCTTCATAAAAAGATGAGTATAAAGAACTTTCATACTACAGCACTAAGGAAAAATTTACTTGAGAATTCCTAGTATAGGGACATCCCTGGTGGCGCAGTGGTTAAAAATCCACCTGCCAATGCAGGCGACACGGGTTCAAGCCCTGGTCCGGGAAGGTCCCACATGCCGCGGAGCAACTAAGCCCGTGCGCCACAACTACTGAGCCTGTGCTCTAGAGCCCGTGAGCCACAACTACTGAGCCTGCGTGCCATAACTAATGAAGCCCACACACCTTGAGTCTGTGCCCTGCAATAAGAGAAGCCACTTCAGTGAGAAGCCACTGCAATGAGAAGCCCGCACACCACAACGAAGAGTAGCCCCCACTCGCCACAACCAGAGAAAGCCCGCATGCAGCGACTACTAAAGCCCACGTGCCTAGAGCCCGTGCTCTGCAGCAAGAGAAGCCACCAAAATGAGAAGCACGCGCGCTGCAACAAACAGTATCCCCTGCTGGCGGCAACTAGAGAAAGCCTGCGCACAACGAAGACCCAACACAACCAGAAATACATTAAAAAATTTTATAAAAAAATAAAATAAAATAAAAATGGGCAAAAAAAATGAATAGACATTTTTCCGAAGAGGAAATGCAGATGGCCAACAGGCACATGAAAAGATGCTCAACATCGCTAATCATCAGGGAAATGAAAATCAAAACCACAATGAGATATCACCTCACACCTATCAGAATGGCTAGTATCAAAAAACACAAATAACAAACGTTAGCGATGGTGTGGAGAAAAGGGAACCCTTCTACCCTGTTGGTGGGAATGTAAATTGGTGCAGCCACTGTGGAAAAGAGCACGGAAGTTTCCCAAGAAACTAAAAATAGAACTATCATATGACCCAACAATACCACTCCTGGGTATATATCTGGAAAAAAACAAGAACACTAATTTGAAAAGATACATGCATTCCAATGTTCATAGTAGTGTTATTTACAATTGCCAAGATATGGAAGCGACCTAAGTGTCCATCAACAGATGAATGGATAAAGAAGATGTGGTACATATATACAAAGGAATATTACTCAGCCCTAAAAAGGAACAAAATTTTGTCTTTTGCAGCAACATGGATGGACTTAGAGGACATTATGCTAAGTGAAATAAGTGAGACAAAACAAATACTGTATGATATCACTTATATGTGGAATGTAAAAAATACAACAAACTAGTGAATAAAACAAAAAAGAGGGCTTCCCTGGTGGCACAGTGGTTGAAAGTCCGCCTGCCGATGCAGGGCACATGGGTTTGTGCCCCGGTCTGGGAAGATCCTACATGCGGCGGAGCGGCTGGGCCCGTGAGCCATGGCCGCTGAGCCTGCGCATCCGGAGCCTGTGCTCCGCAACGGGAGAGGCCACAACAGTGAGAGGCCCGCATACCGCAAAAAAAAAAAAAAAGAAGCAGACTCACAGTTATAGAAACAAACTAGTGGTTACCAGTGGGGAGAGGGAAGCGGGGAGGGGCAATATAGGGGTGGGGGAGTGGGAGGTGTAAGAGAGGCTCCAGGATGTATTGTCAACACGGGGAATAGAGCCAATATTTTGTAATAACTGTAAATGGAAAGTAACTTTTTTTTTTTTTTTTTTGCGGTACGCGGGCCTCTCACTGTTGTGGCCGCTCCCGTTGCGGAGCACAGGCTCCGGACGCGCAGGCTCAGCGGAGATGGCTCACGGGCCCAGCCGCTCTGCGGCATGTGGGATCTTCCCGGACTGGGGCACGAACCCGTGTCCCCTGCACGGCAAGCGGACTCTTAACCACTGCACCACCAGGGAAGCCCTGGGAAGTAACCTTTAAAAATTGTATTAAAAATAAATTTTTTAAAAAACCCATGTGTTCATATCAATAGATGCTGAACAGAACTTCATAGAATTCAGCCGTCATTAAAATGCTAAGTAAAATAGAAATTAAAAATGCTCAAGTGTATGAAATGATTTTTATAGAAAAGCAATAAATATAATTATAATGGCAAAATATTAAAATCATTTCAGTTAAATTGGGACCATGTCACCATTTACTCCTCACTGTCTTGGAGTTCTAAGGAATGGAATAAGACAAGGAAATTCCAGAAATTGTGTAAACATTGGAAAAGAAGATACAAACTTTCTCCTGTTATTGTTGATGATTTTATACCTTCCAAACCCGAGACTTGAATTTGAAAGGGAAAGAAAAAAGAGAAAAGACGCAGGGTAAACAAGAGGGCTGAAGTCAGAATTAATGTATAAAAGCTTTTCCTCTATATTAACAACAATTACCTAAAAATGGAAAAGGGGGAAATATTACACTTAAAAAAGCAATAAGAAGTATTAAATCCAATCAACATACAAAAATCAGTTGCATTTCTTTACACCAATAATGAACAATCCGAGAAGGAAATTAAGAAAGCAATCCCATTCACAACAGAATCAAAAAGGATAAAATACTTAGGAGTTAACCAAGAAAGCCAAAGACCGCTCCATGGACAACTACAAAACACTGCTGAAAAAAATTAAAGAAGACACGGACAAGTGGAAAGACATCTCATGTTCATGGATTCGAAAAGTTAATATTGTTAAAACATCCATACTACCCAAAATGATCTACAGATTCAATGTGATCAGTTCAAAATCTCAAAGTCATTTTTTGCAGAAATAGGAAAAAACATCCTAAAAGTTCATATGGAATTTCAAGGGATCCCAAATTGCCATGCAAACTCAGAACATGCATAAATTCTGGAAAAGATACAAAGTGTCAGAAGTTAAAATCTGTATGACAGGGACTTCCCTGGTGGCGCAGTGGTTAAGATTCCACGCTCCCAACGCAGGGTCCTGGGTTCGCTCCCTGGTCAGGGAACTAGATCCCATGTGCAAGCCACAACTAAGAGTTCGAATGCCACAACTAAGGACCCCGCCTGCTGCAACCAAGACCTGATGCAACCAAATAAATAGGTAAATAAATATTAAAAAAAAAAAAAAAAAGGAATTCCCTGAAAGTCCAGTGGTTAGGATTCAGCCCCGTCACTGTCAGGGGAACTAAGATCTCGCAAGCTGTGTGCCGTGGCATAAATTAATTAATTAATTAAATGGATAAAAAGTTAAAAAAAAAATCTCTATGACAAAGAGAAACTTAACAGTTTCTGATGCCATAAATAAATATTTATTATTGTTAAAAAAGACTTGGCCTAACACTCAAAGATTTCAGTTTAAATCTCCTTAGTTTGTGCATCTCAATAAAGAATCAATCATTACATTATTCAGATCCTACAACCTTGATTGTTCTGAAATATTTTATCTGTGAATGTTTGGCCGGTTATTTAAGACATCTGAAGGGTTCAAAAAATCAATCATACTAGATCTGTAATTGCCATTTAAGTTTTAAGGGACTGTAGCTAGTCACATTTATAATTATGTTTAAATGCTTGAGGAAAACTGATTTTCAGAGCTGTATTATTTTTACAAGTTGTGTAATAAACAGAGTACCAATACTAATGAGTATTCCCCTGCAAGCACAAAACACTCCTGGATATTAAAGAAACTATCAAAAATTTATTAAAATTAAGATTGCCTGGAAGTAACTGAAATCCAACCAGGGGCTTAAACCAGACAGAAGCAGGGCCTCTGAGGATGGCCGTGCAGTTTGTTCATCTCACCACTCCAGAGTCTTCCGTTCATGTCCTGTGCCCTGTGAACAGCACTCCCTGGGCTTGTGCAATATGGCAGCCCTGGATGGAAGCTTATCGCAAACAGAGAAGTCCAGATAGAAGCTGCAGAGCTCAGAAAATGGGCCCACAGCCGTTCAGGACCTGGGCTGATTCCAGCTTTCTGCTGTCATCCTCAGGATGTGCTGGACCTCGGTCCTTGTGGTCCAGAACATAGCCCCATCATAACATCTGTGTTCTGTAGCTGGATGGGGGGAGAGGGGAAGAAAGGTCAAAGGACCAAACCAGCTGTCTCTTAGGAGGGGTCCCAGAAGCTGCTATACGGCATTTATTTTCACATCCCACTGAGCAGGACTTAGTCATTCAGCCACAACTAGCAGCAAAGGCGTATGGTAAATGTGGCCTTTATTTTGGATGGCCATGTAACTTGCTAAAAATCATGGGTTATAGACTCTGAAAAAAAGAGTGGGATAATTAGTAGTTTCTATCCCATTTGTGAGAAAGCTTTTAATAATAAATGTGAAATATGTATGTACTGAGTTGGGGAGTATCCCCCCCTTCCCAGGACCTCAGAATATTGCCCTTATTTGGAAATAGAATCGTTGCAGAGGTAATTATTTATGATGAGGTCACACTGAAGTATGGTAGACCCTTCATCTAACAGCACTGGTGTCCTTCAAGAAGAGGAGAGACACAGACTCGCATGGCGAAGTTCATGTGGGGTGAGAGATAGAGGCTGCAGTAATGATCTACAAACGAAGGAACACCAAGGAGTGCCAGCAACACCAGGAGAGAAAGGCCCCAACTGGAGAAGACACAGGAAAGATTCTTCCCTAGTGCCTTCAGAGAAAGTACAGCCTGCCCACACCTTGATTCCAGACTTCTGTCCTCTAGAACTGTGAGAGGATACATTTCTGTCACTTAAAGCCACCCATTTGGTGACACTTTGTTATGGCAGCCTAGGAAACCATTACAATGTACATATATATAAATAGTGGTCCAATAAATCAGTGATAACTAATTTAAAAATGTTTGTGTGTGTTTGGTGTGGGGGAATACTATTCACAACTGTAACAAAAATCATGAAATGCCTAGGAAGAGTCCTAAGAAGAAAGAAGTACACTGTATGAATGGAATTGTTAAACCATAATAAAGGACATAAAATAGAAGCTACATAAAGTGAAGAAGCATTGAATGTTCCTAGAGAAAATATTTTATTTTTCTTTCTCCTTTCTTCTATAAATTCAAAATAATATTAACCAAAATTTCATTTGAAAATTTTATATAATTTGAGAAATCCAATTCTAAACTCAATACGGAAAGGGAAAATCTGCCAAGAATAGCCAAGACAATTCTGAAAAAGAATAACAATGTTGCTGGGGGGCAGGGAGGAGAATTGCCCTGCCAAGTATTTAAAAACTTTAAAAACATTAAATGTTAAGCACACCATAAAGCTATAGTAGCCAAAATAGGTTAAAACTGGCCAAATCTGAGAAATTTTTGAGCATTCAAGTAAATAGTGATAATAATGAATGATAGCCATTGAATAAAATAGGAAACCATGGAGCTTCCCTGGTGGCGCAGTGGTTGAGAGTCCGCCTGCCGATGCAGGGGACGCGGGTTCGTGCCCCGGTCCGGGAAGATCCCACATGCCGCGGAGGGGCTGGGCCCGTGAGCCATGGCCGCTGAGCCTGCGCGTCCGGAGCCTGTGCTCCACAACGGGAGAGGCCACAACAGTGAGAGGCCCGCGTACCGCAAAAAAACAAACAAACCAGGAATCCATACTAATATAAATAACTACACGGCAAGTGTGATGAGGAAGGGATTTTACATAGTTTCAAATTAGAGGCAGACCTTGTTTAATTGCGTTTCACTTTACTGTGCTTCACAGATACTGGTTTTTTTTATTATTTTATTTTATTTATTTATTTTTGGCTGCGTTGGGCCTTCATTGCTGCGTGTGGGCTTTCTCTAGTTGCAGCAAGCAGGGTCTACTCTCCATCGCGGTGCATGGGCTTCTCACTGCGGTGGCTTCTCTTGTTGCAGAGCACGGGCTCTAGGCACGCGGGCTTCAGTAGTTGTGGCACGTGGGCTCAGTAGCTGTGGCGCACGAGCTTAGTTGCTCCATGGCATGTGGAATCTTCCCGGACCAGGGCTTGAACCTGTGTCGCCTGTATTGGCAGGCGGATTCTTAACCACTGCGTCACCAGGGCGGTCCCGTTTGTTTGTCTTTTAAAAATATTTAGTTATTTATTTGGTTGCGCCAGGTCTTAGTTGCAGCACGTGGGCTCCTCAGTTGCAGCATGCGAACTCTTAGTTGTGGCATGCATGTGGGATCTAGTTCCCTGACCAGGGATTGAACCCGGGCCCGTGCATTGAGAGCACGGAGTCTTAGCCGCTGCGCCACCAGGGAAGTCCCCGACACTGTGTTTTTTACAAACTGAAGGTTTGTGGCAACCCTGCATTCAGCAAGTCTATTAGCACCATTTTTCCTACAACATTTGCTCACTTTGTGTCTTTGTGTCACTTGGAAATTCTCTCAACATTTCAAGCTTTTTCATTATTATTATATTTGTTATGGTGATCTGTGATCAGTGATCTTTGGTGTTACTGTTCTAATTGGGTTTTTTCATTTTGTATCTTTATTTTATTTTATAAAGAAATTTACTTATTTGTTTTTGGCTACCTTGGGTCTTCATTGCTGAGCACGGGCTTTCTCTAGTTGCAGTGAGCAGGGGCTACACGTAGTGGCTCCTCTTGTTGCGAAGCATGGGCTCTAGGCGCACAGGCTTCAGTAGCTGTGGCATGCAGGCTCAGTAGTTGAGGCGCACGGGCTTAGTTGCTGCCCTGCATGTGGAAATCTTCCTGGACCAGGGATCGAACCCGTGTCCCCTGCATTGGCAGGCGAATTCTCAACCACTGCACCACGAGGGAAGCCCAATTTGTATTTTTAAATTAAGTTATGTACATTTTTAAAGACATAATGCTATCGCACACTTAGTAGACTACAGTATAGTGTAAACAAAACTTTTATATGCACTGGGAAACCAAAACTTTTGTGTGACTTGCCTTATTTCGGTATTTACTTTATTGTGGTAGTCTGAAACCAAACCTGCAATATCTCCAAGGTACGCCTATACCTCCTCCAGAAAATATTTATTAACTTCAAAACAAAAAGAGTAACTTCACAGTGGAGAAGGCTGGCAGACGCCATCTTAATCAAATAATCAAACTGGATAGCATGAGTAGTCATATCTGGATGGGGTACCATGGCAACACAGCATCACTTTTGTGATATTCCTGCTGAAGATGCATGACCTGAATCTAATCACAAGTGATGAAATAAAATTTATTTTTTAAGGCAGGACAAGAAAAATTAAACATAAAATGCTCTCTCTGCGTGTTCATTTGGGCCTCCTCCCTCCCTCCCTCCTTCATGTGCGGTGAGCATCTGCATTACATATTAACCAGAGCTCCTCAAAGACGGGAGTGCCTACTTGACCATGAAGATCAATGTTTTCCCTTTCTTCTGAGGATAGCAATGTAACTTTCTAAAGAATAGCTTTCTCTCCCAGCGCTGTAGGGCGTCGTGATGACTTGCTGCTCGCTTTGTCGAGGCTTACCTGGACTACGTATCCTTGGTGAACTTTAAGTAAAATACCAGTATGTCCTTTCAATGTATGACCCTTCGTCTCGAAAATGTATATGACTGCGCCTTTGACTTCTAATTAACAGGCGGAAGAGTTCTCAGAGCTTTCTGAGAATCTGCTTCCCAGGTTATAATCCTCAGTTTGGCTCAAATAAAATTCCCCTTTTTCCTCTTAACTTGCCAGTTAATTGAATTTTCATCGACATGAGGAAACATCAGGTGAGCCCAAATTCAGGGGCACACTTCAGATGGCTCAGTTACCTGTCATTGGTCATATAGCACTCCTAGCTGAAGGGAGCTGGGGAGGGGAACGAGGAAATTGAGTGTTTCGTTGGATAATTGCCACTTCCTCTCCTCCTGAATGATGAAGGTTCTACTAGCAGGAAGACGAATTGGGTGTCGGGAGGCAACTGTTATGAGCTGATTTGTGCCCCCCCTTGAAGTTCACGTTGGAGACCTAATCCCAGGACCTCAGAAGGTGACTGCATTCGGAGATAGAGCCTTTAAAGAGGTGATAAATTAAATGAGGTCATGGGGTGAACCCTAATCCAGTATGAGTGTTGTCCTTATAAGAGGGGATTAGGAAACTGACACACATAGAAGGAAGACCACGTGAAGACATGCGGAGAGGACAGCCACCTACAAGCCAAAAAGAGAGGCCTCAGGAGAAACAACTCTGCTGACACCTTGATTTCAAACTTCTAGCCTCCAAAAGTGTGAGGACATAAATGTTTGCTGTTCAAGCCCCACCCTCCATTTGTGGTCCTCTGTTCTGGAGGCCCTAGGACACTAATGCAGCAATAAGAGTGTCAACCTCGGTGTGGAGCAGGGTTGGGGAGGGCAGGACTCAGGAGACAGTCAGCCCCCCCAGGCCCTTCTTCAGCAAGAAGTGAGTACAAAGCTCCGGAAGCAGGGGCTGGGAGGGTGCTTTATGGCTGTTGGGAACACTTTATTCCCTCTTCCCTGTTGCGTGCTCTGACCCTGACGTCCAGGTCAGAAGCCTATTGGGAAAGCCGTCCCCAACCCCCATAGGAGCCAACCTGGCTGGTCATTTCTAGAAAGCTGACCACTGTTCATACGTCACAATGTCCAGAGTGGGAGTGTTCTCGAGGTCTGTTTGAAAAACTAGACTCTTTGTTGCTTGGGAGACCTGTCCCCACCCCTTACCTGTCCTCCTGAGTGCGCCCTCTACCTGCTGCCCTGTCAGCTCTGATTGGCCCCCGTGCTACTCTGACCTCGGTCACTTTGATACCTTCTGGAAGTTCCTCACCATCTCTCCTTTGTTGGATGCCTCCTTTCCTGTTTTGCAGTCCTGCTCTCCATCCTCCTCTAGTTTCAGCTTGACGGTCATTTTCCTGGGATTTTAGGAGAGAGAAAAAATAAATGCCTGGGGTCAGTTTGCCATCTTGAACCGGAGGTGTGGGTTGTGCTGGCTGAATGATTGGACAGATGAAAGAATCAAGAGGAAAGTGAACGAATGGTTGAGCAGAGGAAAAATGTTCACGGCAGTGACTGAGGGCTGGCGGGCGGACAGCTCCTGGGGGCAGCTGGACTGCTGTGCTTCAACCAGACCTCGCCCCGTCCTTGGCTGCCCTGAGGCTCCCCCGACACCCCGCCACACAGCTTCCTTGGCAAGACTCCTTTCTCTCTGTGGTAGGCAGGGACTCCCATCCCACTCCCAGCCTCCCAAAGTCGAAATGCGCCCAGCGGGGAGAGAGACTGAAGAGAGATCAAACTTCCAGGGAAGATCACTAGGGGTGTATGGGTGTTAGGATCACGCCCGGCTCAGACGCGCCTGATTCCACTAAAGGGTGGGGTCCAGGAAAAGACTGAAGGCCCTGGGTTGCGGTGCTGGGGTTGGATGGGGAAGGCCTGACCCGGGGGCATGTGGGGCTGCAGCCCCCAACGCTGGGAGCCAGTGTCTCTTCCCCTTTCCCGTCACATTTTCAAGGACAGCTGGGAAACTTCAGAAAGCCGGGAAGGCTGCTGGCTGCCCGGTCCCAGGCCAGGGCGGTCTCCCTCTGCCCCTCCAAGGGCCCTCTCACTTCCCCCACCTTCTGGGGGGGTCTTCTTTTCTCTTCCTTTTCACAGTTGCTGGCCCTGTGGTTCTCTACATGGCTTCTCAAGGTCGATGGCCTCCTTTCCTCCCAGCCGCTCTCTCCCCTGGCTGCCACCCCTTCTGTTCCCAGGCTCCATCCGCACCCCTGCCACCCCTGCCGTTCCTCCCACTTGCCTTAAATCCTTCCTCTCTCGTCCATCTTTTCTCTTCCTCGGCTGGCCTTCTTTCTTGTTCTTTGGCTTTTCCTTTTAGAAGGCAGCGAGGAACGAAGGTGGGATGTTGACAGCTGATCTCTGGAAAAAGTCACTCACAGTGAGCTCTCTGAAGGCCCCAACCAGGAGAAACCTCGAGGCTGCCCCCATGACTCCACGGAAGAGTCAGAACCAGACCTCGGCCCAGACGTCCACCACAGAGCTCACAAGAAGAGCAGTGGCTCTCAGACATGGACCAAGGAGCCCTGGGTGTCCCCAGGGCCCTTTCAGGGGTCTTCAAGGTCAAAAGCTTTTCATGATAATGTTTAAGATACTGTTTGTCTTTCCCACTGTATGCTCTCACAAGTGTATGGTGGAATTTTCTAGAGGCTACATACCATGGGCTATTGCAACAGACAATGCAGAAGCAGACACGAGAACCCAGCTATCTTCTGTTAAGCCAGACATGAAAGAGATTTGAAAAAAAAAAAACAATGGCAATTCTTCTAATTTTTTTTGTTTTGGAAAATGTAATTATTTTTCATGAAATATTATTTATATCAATATGTAATAGGTCAATATTATTTTTTAATGAATATATATTTTAAAAATTTCTCCATGTTAATGTCTAATACAGTAAATATTGAAAGATATAACCCACGTACACAAAAGCTCTGTGGGCTTCTCAATAACTTTTAAGACTCTAAACTGGTCCTGACACCAAAGAGTTTGAGAACTGCTTGTGGAGAGATTAATACTGAGACACAGGCTCAAATTCCTGACTCCCTGCGACGTGGCTGTGCGGACTTGAATAGCTAACCACACCCTCTCTGTTTGTCCCACGCGTAAAAGTGGGTGCAGTAATGGTGCCACCACAGAAGCTTGTGCTCAGGTAACACATCTGAGAGTCAGGCTGCGCATCTGTACCAGGGTCCCACGCGACCTTTCTTGGGGACCCAGAATCAGGGTGACAGCTCAGAGCTGAGGGCAAGGCCTGCTAAGTCCTCCAGTCTCTAACTGGAGTTATCAAGGAGCTGCCAGGGAAGAGGCCAGACTCTCCCCAGGGCAAGAACTAAGAGGCAGCAGGAGCTCGCCCACCCACTGCCTTCTCGCCTCTTCCCAACCAACCCTGACCTTGGACCCCTGCCATCACCCTGTGGCTTTATCTACCACTTATGTGCCCACCAACACTTTAAACTCAGAACGAAAAACTGACTGGATCGGCTTTCTTCCTTCTGGTTGCTCAGCTCCCGTCCTCTCGCCCTCCTCTCTGATTTTAGCCGTGGAGGGTAGATGGTCCATCTTCACTTCCCGCCCCGCGGACTCCTCTGATGCCCTTGATCTCTGTAGGAACACAGCTCCTAGGTACAAGGGAGTCAGTGACCCTGGGACCCTTGCCAATGAGGGACAGGAGCCTGCAGATAAACACTCCCGTCTCCGGTCCTCCGGGGTGACAATCTGCAGGGGGCGGGGGGGCACTGGAATGCTTCTCACAAAGTCTGAGTGGAATCAAGCCCCTGTTGCCCACGGCATCAACCTCAGTGGCACACCTTATCCTGGCTTTTCCTCCTTCCCTGTCCCTCTCTCCCCAGTGCTTACTCCGGCCCCCTAGGAGTAAGGACTTTTTTTTTTTTTTTCAACTTTACTTTTACTTAAAATGAGGCCACATTTTCCTCTTATAAAAAGAGTTCAACTAGCACTGTCGATTTTCTCATCTGTAAAACAAGAGTACTGAACCAGCTGACTACATTCAC
This sequence comes from Aethalodelphis obliquidens, assembly GCF_003676395.1. Taxonomy (NCBI): domain Eukaryota; kingdom Metazoa; phylum Chordata; class Mammalia; order Artiodactyla; family Delphinidae; genus Aethalodelphis; species Aethalodelphis obliquidens. The sequence goes on from NW_020837952.1 coordinate 55,567,039, forward strand.
TCAGAACTCAATTTCTTTATCGTATGATCACTAAGGCTCTCCCTACATCTAATATACTAAAGTTCTAAGCAAAGGAAAATATAGTACTAATGACATGTTTTGATTTTTATTTCTTAGAGTTCACGTGTCCACCATTCACCTTGGTCTAAGCTTAAGGAACCATTCAAGGGGATACAGTGCAGATGGGAGGGGTAAACAGAACCCTCACACAAGCTGTGCCGTGTTGCAATCAGGCTTCCATTTGAAAAATAATGTCGGAGTCCTTCTAATGCCCCTAGTCCTTACTCCACCTCCAAAAGACCTGCCCCCAAGCCTAGTCCCAGACTCTTGCGCTCATGGATGCGGTAGCAGTTTGCGGGGACTGCTGTAACAAAGTTAAGACTGGGCGGCCTGAGCAACAGGAATTTATGTTCTCGCAGTTCTGGAGGCTGGAAGTCCAAGATCGAGGTGTTGGCAGGGCTGGTTCCTTCTGAGGGCTGTGAGGGAAGGATCTGTTCCAGGCCTCTCTCCTTGGCTGGTAGCTGGCCATCTTCCTCCCATGTCTCTTCTTATCACCTTCCTTCTATGTCTGTCTCTGGGCCTAAATTTGCCACCAGTTGCACTGGATTAGGGCTCATCCTAATGGCATCATTTTCACTTGATTACCGCTGTCAAGACTCAGTCTCCAAACGAGGTCGTATTCTGAAGCAGGTTAGGACTTTCCCATATGAATTCTGGGAGGTGAGGGGGTGGGGCTGGCTCTGGAGACACAATTCAACCCATGAGAGAAACCGAAGCTAAGACAGAGGTCCTGCACGTGGGTCTCAGAGACGGATCTTCAGGGTGGGATGTGCACCCCAATCCCCCACCAGACAGCAACAGGGACCCTGGGATGATCCCTGACGTGCTGCGGCCTCACCACACCTGTGCACTGGGACGGGCTGCAGACGAAGCACTGGCACAACAGCTCTAGCCCTGAATATAGAGTCGGCTCAGTGTAAAAGCCTGAATAAAGGGAATGGCAGCCCCAGGTCAGCCCACTATCCGCTCAGGCCATGCTGTGAAAGCCAGAAGGCCTCTTCTACGTTTTGTTTTGTTTTGTTTTTGCGGTACGCGGGCCTCTCACTGTTGCGGTCTCTCCCGTTGCGGAGCACAGGCTCCGGACGCGCAGGCTCAGCGGCCATGGCTCACGGGCCCAGCCGCTCTGCGGCATGTGGGATCTTCCCGGACCGGGGCACGAACCCACGTCCCCTGCATTGGCAGGTGGACTCTCAACCACTGCACCACCGGGGAAGACCTCTTCTAGGTTTCTTTTTGTTTTGGAAAGTAGAGTTACTTTCCATGTATGTATATCAATCATATTTTTTTTGTATTTTATTTATGAGAGTGTTTAAAGAGCCCCTAACCTCCTGCACCCACGGGGCCTATCCTGCTGGCCATGGGGCCTGACAGTTAGTTGTAAGAGAGAAAGAGCTGCAAAGGAGACTGAACACACTGCCTCATGGGCCTCTTATGCTAAGTTGAGGGCCAACAGGGAAGAGGCAGAGCTCGAAGCCCTGGGATGAAAACATTAGGGATAACGGGCCCAAGAAACTTGCCCACCACAATCCCCTGACCTCTCTGGCTGGCACTGGAAGACGGCTGACTACCTGGTGACCAAGTAAGGGCTTCACCTGAGGCAGATACTCCTCAAGATCGCACGTTTCCTTCTCAATCCACCTTCGCCTCCCCCTCCTTTTCCCAGCATTGACCAGGCAGGGAGCACACTCCTTACCCAGGAGGAAATAACTTACCCACCGGAAGACGTGCGAGACCCACAGACACACAGGAACAGGCGTGTCAAGAACACGTGTGGGGCTGGATCTGAGGGTTTGCAACTTTGAGGGGAAAACTAACCAGACAGGGAGACTGTATGGACATGAGAGCATCGCCATGTCTCAGGATTTGGCAAGCTGACAAGGACACCTGGCGCCAGCCCCGTGTACTGCCAAGATGGCTCTGGGGGGCCTGGGAGGTCTGGAGGGCTCACCCCCAGGGCTGCAGCTCTTTTCTCGGCACAGCTGTGACACCATCACAAGCAATGATCAGATGCCCAAGAGCTTTTTTTTAAAATCATCTTTAATGTAGTTTTAATATTTTTTTGCCTCATTTACCAGATAAATCATCTAAATAAATAGATGCTATACAGTCTCTTACCAATATCAGTACAAAAATAAAACCACGCTCTGCATCTGCTCTAGCTCTCCCCGCACACACTCACTCTGAAACGGCGTGTGCTTGGAATTGACTCGCGCCCCCAACCCCTCCCAAATACATTCATTTAGTCTGAACAAAGCTCGACGCTCATTCTGTGCAAAGGAAGCGTTCTTGTGCTGAGACCCGGAGGCCAGGCTGGCCAGTTATAAAGCAAAAGCGAAACCACCTGACAAGCCAAGCGCCCTCCCCCAGGGCAGGAGCCAGGGGGAAGCTGGTGGAGGGACCACCATCCTAAGAGCGGCGGTGATTCCCGAGTGGCCGCGCCACGGGCGGAGAATATGCCCCTCGCCCCACCCCACAGCAAAAGAAAAGTACCAACCGGTCTCTCTACATTCAAAACAGGTGGGGCTGGGGGAAGGAAAGGCAGGTGGTCCAACCTTTTCAACGCCCACCCCCAAGTGAGTACTGGCCTTCTCGGGTGGCAGTGGGGTGGGAGGTCGTGCCCACCTTGCCCCCTCTCACCCCAAGGCCCTCTGGGACGCTCAGGGCTGGAGGAGTCCTGCAAGGCCACTTCCAGCCCCTCACAGAGGTCACCGTCCTGGGTCCTGGGCAGGAAGGTCCTAACAGCCTGCAGCCCTTCCCCCAGGGAGCCTCCGCTCCCAGGTCCGGCCCTCCAGAGAGCAGGGCGCCCTGCGGGCTGTGAAGGGCTGAGAGAGAGGCTAGAAGTGCTCCTCTGTGGCAGCTGCCTCACCCCACAAGAGAGGCCCCAGACCCGCAAACTACACAAACAGCTCTTCAAAGTGAGGCAGGAGAGGCCACGTGTCCCCTGGGGCTGCGGAGTGTGACTTCTTTTGGAAGCTGAAGCCAGCCGAGTCCCAAGCCAGGGCCCACAGCTTTCCGTCAGCGCGACACCCCTGCCCACCACCTTCCCCTCTGCCGGGAGCCCCTGATCTGGGACAGCTTCCCACTCAGGCTGCCCTTCCCCTCCCCAGGGTCCCGCAGCTGGGGAGGTTCCCCACTGCCCCTTCGTTCCCTGGTCCACCCCCAGACTCCCCTAGACACAACCCCCTAGCCTGGGGGTGAATCAAGTCATGGGGTGGTGGGGAGGAAGCCATCCCCCAATGGAAGCACTGAATTGACCCTGGACAACGAAGGATTAAGGAGGAAGGGGAGACAGACACTCAGGGATCTGGGATCTTGCCAGCAAGGCACCCCAAACAAAAAGGGGGTGCAGGCTGTCTTTGGTTTGGGAACTTGGGAAGAAGAGTCTGGGGGAAGAACTGCCCTAGTCGAGCCTCAGCAGGATTCTGCCCACTTCCTCAGGACACAGCAGAGCATGGAGACAGCCCCGGGGGAGGGACCTGAGTGCCTGGTCTGACAATGGGGAGAGGCGAGGGGGCCAGCCTTTCACTTGCTCCCCTGGGGCCCACCCCCAATCTGGCTTTTTCTCCCCTGCAGGACCAGGATAGGGGAGAAGTCACTCCTTACTGCCAGGGGAGCCACTAGTCCACAGGGCACGTCTGTGCAAACCAGAAACGGAGCGCCCCTCTTCTGGCAGACACAGGCCCCTGCCAGGGTGGGGGGCTCGTGCACAGCCTGACCCATCACCCACTACAGCCCGACCACAGGAAGACATGGCAGAGGTCCCGCCGCAGAGAAACAAGGTTAGTCCCAGCTGCAGCACTGAGGGTGGATGCGGGGGAGACCCAGAATGGAAGGAGGAAGGGTGTCAGGAGTCGAGGGCTGCCCTGAGAAGGTGGTGGGACGCTTCCTCCCTCCCTGACCACCCACGCCCATGTCTGGTTGGCTGAGTTGAAGGGGAGGGCAGAAAAAGAGGGGAGACAGAAGGGCTGGAAAGTCACCTGAGTCAGAGAGAACAGGAGCCCCGGGGGTGGGGGGACAGGGCACAAGTGCCTCAGAGCTCGCGCCGTTGCACAGCACACATGCACACGCTTGCACGCCCGTGGCTACCCAGGTGACACCACAAGACTTCATCCGCACGCCTGGAGCGTCGGAGGCCATCCAGCTGCCCCCTGGCCGGAGCCTTGCCCTCCACTGACAGCTATCCACGCTGACTCGGATAGGTCCTGTCAGGCGAAGTGCTGTGCAAGGTGGGATGAGCGGGGCTGCCTACAGCAAGCTCTTCTGTGCTATGAATCACTCCCCCCCCACCCCGCCCCGTCCACCCGGTCAGGAGGCTTGCAAGACCCGCTGCACACGTCTGCGGACCGGCGCATGCAGTCATGAGGGCGCGAGGGGCCGTGTGCACACACCTGCAGGGCTGGGTGGGCAAGTGAGCAGTTTGCACGGGCCAGGCAATGGAGCTGGGGCGGGTGGCTCTCAGCGGAAGGGGCTTAGCTGGCAGCTGCCCCCAGGGGAAAGGAGAGACCTTTCTGAAGGGGTGGGACGTGCCCAGCAATGTCAAACCCTTCCCAGCCCCTTAGCTCTGTGACCCAATCACTTCTGGTCAAAGCCAGCCTCCATGTCCCCCCGCAAAGCTGGAGTGGAAAGTTAAAAATAAAGACCCCTCCCCAAACACACACACACAAAAAGGCAAAGGGGAAACCAACCAGAAAGGCTGGGGTGGGCTGCTTAAGGGGAGGGTTCAGGCCTTCCCATCCTCCTTTAGTCCTGGGGACCAGCTGCTGTCTCTCTAGAGAAGAATGGTGATGGAGGTGTCCGGGGGAGGCTGGTCCTGTCCCCATCCTACCCTGGAGATGGTACCCCAAGTGACAGAGCAGTGCCAGGCCTCCCCAGGCCCGGCCCTGACACAGACCCAAGGCCGCCCTGTAAACGTCCGCACAGAGAAAGGGGCGGGGCGGTGGGAGAGTGCTGGGATCTTCCCCCCTTCTCCTCGTCAATGTTTCTTTAAATAAAATAATTACCCACCCCAACCCCTCCCCATTTCTGGAAGTCCCCACCCCAAGCCCAAAAGAAAACAGTTGAAGAAGAGTAAAAATGGTGATTCAGAACTTCCCGCTGCGGTCTCGGAAGAAGCCCTCAGCTGCCTGGGCCTCGCGGAAGGTGACGGTGATGGAGTTGGCGGTGATATCGGTCACTGTCACTTCACTTGAGGGGAGCGTGGGTGTCCAGGAGGGGGGCCCCTCGGCCAGATCTGCGTCTGCTGCAGCCACGGGACAAAGACACACAGACAGATGGGGGACAGCGTTGGCAACAAGGTGGGGAAGGTGGGCGTGGGTGGCAGCTTGTCGACCACCTCCACCCCACCCCCAACACCTGATCTTCTTCTGAGTCTCCAGCCAGGTCAGGGCCTAGTTCAAGGCTGGACACACAGGAAGACGTCACTACATGTACCTTCCCTGGCTGGACATGAACTCAGCCCGAGTGGGACCACGGAAAGAGCTCTGGGCTTGGTGCCAGGGTCCCTGCAGGCTATGTGGCCTCAGGAGCGCCCAGGCCCTCTCTGGGCACTGGACCAACTGGACCTGAGGACTCGAGGGACCCTTCCAGCTCTGAGGGTCCCTGGGTCTGAGCCTCGGGGCTGGGCCGCCTTACCCTCCTCTTCAGGGGGCTGCTCAGCAGGCTCCCACTCGCTGGCCGCCTGCAGGACGTCCGGGGCCGCTGACTCCTGCAGGAAGAGCTCCCGTCGATGGCTGTGACTCTCCAGGTTGGGCCCGCGGGGCGGGAACTTCTTGCGTGAGAGCCGCAGGTACTTGTGGGCCTTGCGGGGCTTGCGGAGCGGGAAGGGCAGGGTGGGCACCAAGGGGCCCTTGTCCACCAGCTCGGGTGCCCCCGCCTTGACCACCCCCTCGGGGCTCCCGCTGCCGAGTGGGCGCGTCAGGGAGAAGCAGAGCTTCTCCTTGCCCTTGGCCTTGTGGGAGCTCCGCAGGTCCATGCTGTACAGCCGCTGCGGGGGCAAGCCAGGGCACGGCGGATCAGCCCTGCCCTCCCACCCACTGCCGCGCCTTTGCTCGTGCTGGCCCTCCCGCCCGGGGTCCTCTTCCCCGTGTTTCAGGGCTCAGAGCCAGCCGGCATCCCGCCCCTCACCCCAGCCCAGAGCGCTCCCCCTGACCAGCCCCAGCCCCGGGACCTGGCCCAGCTAGCCAAGAGGCCTCACAGTGCGGCCTCGCCTCCCAGGGCCCTGTAAGTGGCTCAGGGACGGGGCCTCAGGGCACGTTCCTTTGGTCCATGGCGGAGGCACACGAGTGGTACAAGGTGAAAACTGACCAACAAAAAACACACCTGCATTTATGAGGCAGATAAATTAAGGAGTTATTCTTCATTACAGGGAAGGACTCTTTGCTTCTAAAGGACCCCCAAAAGCTGAAACGGCCAGCTCGCTAGGGAAATGGTGTGAGGCACGGGGCTCTGAAGCTTCCTGGGAAAAGTTAACCAGGGGTACACGTGGCACCGGGGTGCACCACGTCACCCAGCCACAGGAAGGTCTGCCAGCAGCCTGCAGACACCCCTCCATTCCCCCTGGACTCTCCTGGGCTCTGAGCCGCAGGGGGGCCCTGGCTGGGTCCAGACGTCTGTTGCCCCGCCTCCTTCTTGCTTAACGGGCTGGAGGGCGCGTGCTTCTGCCACTCAAAGACCGAAGTTTTATAATTTGTGCATTTGTCTTACTGACTTTGGGGGGAAATTTATACAAACCCAAGAAAGATCCTGGGTGCTAAGATGTTGGGGGGGCCTGGATCACTCTGGGACAGTAGCTTCTCCTGCTACCTGTCACCAGAGGCCAAGAGTTCCCAGGAAGAGAGTGAGGCCAGCAGATAGGAACTGTAGGTCAAACATCTCCAGTTGGGGGCAGAGATCACATGTGCAAGTTCCATTCCTCAGTCCCACCAGCTAATCCCCATCACTCAGCATGGGGTTCAGGTTGTCATGGTGATGGGAGGAGAGCTGAACTGGGAGGAGACTGTGAAGATACTGCAGTGCTAAGAGGGCTTATCCCATATGCAGCTTTATCAAAACCCACCCCTTCAGCCTGGCTCATACACCATCACAGGCCTCGTAACTCTCATACCGTTCTGTCCTTCTCTACCTCACCATGAGAGAATTACAGCTACTAACTAACGGGTCCAGGAGCACCAGGACTCAGATCTGGGTTTTAATCCAGCTGTGTGACTCTCGATGGAATGGACAGGAGGTTGGACATGGCTCACACTGCATGTGGACCAAGAAGCCTTATTTTTTGGCTTCAAATTCCCGGGTGGGCCTTATTAAATTAAGGACAGCAGGTATTCTTATCATCCCGATTTTACAGATGAGAAAACTCAAGCTCAGAGATTTGCCTCAAATCACATAACTACATCACTTCAGACTCCATCCTCTTTTCAGTGCGAACCAGTGAAAGTAGCAAAGTGTCCCCAAGACCTGGGTAACACGGGCTGCCAGTCTCGTGGCAGAGGGCTTCTTCTCACTCAAAATGACACATTTCTAGGGAATTCTCTGGTGGCACAGTGGTTAAGAATCCGCCTGCCAATGCAGGAGACATGGGTTTGAGCCCTGGTCTGGGAAGATCCCACATGCCGCGGAGCAACTAAGCCTGTGCACCACAACTACTGATCCTGTGCTCTAGAGACCCCAGACAGCTACTGAGCCCATGCGCTGCAACTACTGAAGCCCGCGCGCCTAGAGCCCGTGCTCCGCAACAAGAGAAGCCACCGCGATGAGAAGTCCGCGCAACGCAACGAAGAGTAGCCCCCGCTCGCCACAACTAGAGAAGACCTGCGCGCAGCAACCAACGCCCAACGCAGCTAAAAAAATAATAATAATAAAAAATAAATTAAAAAAAGTTTTAAAAATAATTTAAAAAATGATACATTTCTAGACCATGCCAAGGCTGTGGTTCCAGAATTCTATGAATCTCCTTTGCTTGGATTCTAAAATTCCAGACGCCCCTGTTCCCTCTTCTAAAGTTTATGCTTCTAAGATTCTCAACTACTACAATTTTGTATTTTGGGGACTTGGAGCATCAAGATTCTAAGCTTTCAGAATTCTAGGATCCCGTAAGCCATACACCCACCCTCCCTCCCTCCACAGTACCTTCCACCCACGGTGTCTTCCAGGGGTACCAGCCCCACATTCTGACTTTTCCCAACTCCTCCCATTGAAACTTACCCACTAAGTGCCCCGCCCCACCCCACAGTGTCCTGGGTGGAGCCGAGGAGGGTTAGTGGTTCCGCAGAACTACCCAGTGCAAATGCACGGATGGGCAGGGGCTGGTGGGAGGAGCAAGGGGGCCCTGTGGGCGGGCACCAGAGCTGGTGGGGTTACCTGCAGCAGAAGCCGCTTGGGTTTCGGACCTCTCTTCCTATACCCCGATGCTCGGTCTCTCTCCTCCCTGGGGTGCAAAGCAGATGGCAGAACAAAAGGAAACACTGTTGACATTTAAGGGAAAGCAAGGCATCCGCTCCACCCAGCTCTCTGCTGTCTATGGGGGAGGGGGACACCCTCCACAGGCCACCCCCCAATCCTGGGGTAGGGCTCCTCACTTTAGACCATAACAATGGGGTCGTGTGTTCAACTCCCAGGGCTGCATCTTCCCACCTGACTAAAGGTGAGGGCACAGCGACTGGTCCCAATTGCTAGAGGTGGGACTCGGGGGACATCTCCAAAAATATGTGGGTCTTCACGGCCCCAGGGTCATGCCAGACCTCTTCTCTATATGCACTGGGAACAGCCCCCAAAACAATGTAGTTCCAGTTTCCACGCTTAGGAGACGTCTACAGAAACCTGTTAATTAAATTTGCCTTGAATGCCCCAGGGGGACTGATGAGAATGGCCACGAGTCCTTTCGCAAGCGAAGTTCTGCCCAGAACTGCCCCCCAGTCTGGCATCTCCACGAACCTGGTGGGGAGGACAGGCCCCCATTCGTCTGTATCATCTGGTTGGGGAAGGGGAGAAAAACTAGCCTGCATTCAGTCCCCAGTAGATGCCAGACTCTCTGCCGGATGCCTTCCTCCCATCACAAACACACAAGGCACAACCTGAGGACGCAGACAGAGCCACACACAACACACCAGACAACACCCCAGAGACGCCAACAATGTGCTGGAAGTGATGGGACAATTCAAAGTAGTTTCATTCTGTTTCACTTCATTCCACACATGCCGTCTGTGGCCTTGGTCCAGTCTCTCAGTCTGAGCCAAGCTAAGCCAGTCCATCCGTGGAGCCTGTTTCCACTGTTGGTCCCTCCTCGAGGCAGTGGCTGCCACCCCCTTCCAGACATCAGACTCCAGGGACGCTGGGGGGAGGGCTCTCCCTCCCTCCCCACGGAGTCAGCTTCGGCAGGTCTGCCGTGGGGCCCTAGAACCAGCATTCGAGAGAAGCACCCAGGGCGTGGGATACCCACACCAAGCCAGGCCTCCCAAGCCCTGGAGGGTGCGAACCTTAACTCAGAGCCCGGGGCTGGGCGCCAGGACACCCTGTTCCAGGCTCAGCTCTACCTGACCCACAGGAGACCTTGGCTGGTCACTTTCCCTCTCTGGCCCTCAGTTTTCTAGTCTGGAGAAAGAGCTTCCCTTCTCAGCTGGTCCCCGGGGCCCCTGGGAGGAGCGAGAGAGGTGCCCGGCATTTCTCAAAATGGGGGGTAGAAAGACTAAAATAATAAAGAGGAAGAGAGAGGGAAGAAAAACAAAAAAGAGGAAGAGAAGGAGGAAGTAGAGAGAGGAAAAAGGAAAGGGCCTTGAGGGAAAAGAATAAGAATAATATGTCTTTATTATATTTGTATAAGTGTTATTTATTATTATTTTTATGTCCTGCACACTTTGTACAAGGCTCTGCTCTCAATGCTTTAACCCTCACGGCCACCCTGTGAGGGAGGCACATTTTCTGTCCTCATTTTATAGCTAAAGCACAGAGAGGTTAAGCCATTTGCCCAATGCCACAATTCTGACAACTTCTGCCACTAGTGAAGATGCTGAGCTCTGGGCTCCAGGCCTGGCGAGATCAGGCCTGGGGACCCAGTCAGGGCCAGGGGGGCAGGCCGGCAGCCCAGGCCACATGACCTGGCTTCCCATCTGTAGCACCCCCGCTCCTGCCCTGCAACCGTGGGAGTGGGGGGGGCGGGGGTGTGCAGGGAGCTTCCATTCTGTCCAGTCCTTACCTACCCAGGGCCCATCAGTGTCCAGGGCTGTGGGGATCGTGGTCCCACAAGCCCTCAGTGCCCCACTGGCCCCTCCTGGGATGCAGGGACTCCCCATTAGAGCCCCCTGGCCCGACTCCTTCTGAGTCTCTTAAAAACCCTGCAAAGCAGGTGTTAAAATGGTCGTCACCCCGCTTCCATCTCCTTCTCACCAAGACCCAGAGAGAAAGAGGAAGTCAAATCACACGGTGGGTCTGTAGAAATCCCCAAGCTCCTCATTTGTTCCTTAACTACGGACTTTTCTGACTCATTGAAAGCAACATCCGAATCCTCTACCAGGACTCACGGGGCCCTCCCTGAGCTGCACGCCCACCCCTTCAGCTGCCCCTGCCCCTGCCCCTCCCCCAGACGCCCCACCCCTGCCCAGCTCACACCACTCCAGCTGGCCACTCTCGAAGCCGCGCTTGCCTCCATGCAGTTCCTCAGCCCATCTCTGCATCACTTTCTGGGGTGCTCTTCACCTGGATGGCCTTCTCTAAAATACCTACTGGGGTCCTTCCCTCACTTAGCTCAGGTCTCTGGTCAAATGCCACCACCTAACCATCCCACTGAAAGCAGCGGCCCCGGCCTGACCCTGTCTGTGCAGCAGGCAGCACGTCGGCATCTATACATTTACTGGTGTACTTTTCACTGCAGGTCTCCACACGGGAATGTAAGCCCCACGAGGGCAGGGATGTTTGTTGGTTTTGTTCCTTGCTGTGCCCCAGTCCCTGGAACAGTGCCTGGCACACAGTAGGACCTCAATAAAGATTTGTTGAACAAATGAAAGAATGAACTAGCTGACCCCTAATTACCATCAGGAAGACATTTGCCCGTGTGTGCCCACACCTAATGGTTTGCGGAGTGCTTTCACAAGCCTTTCCTCCCCATGAGAGCCCTTGAGGTCAGCACTGTTCTCCCCATTTCACAGACAGAGAAGCTGAGAGAGGAAAAAGGTCCTGTGCAGCACCTCACAGCTGGTGAGTGGAAGAGCCAGGATTTGATCCAGGCCTCTGACACCTGCCCAATGCTCTCCTTACCACAATCCAGGACATTCCACAGGGCTCTCTCAGTGTCACAACCCTTTTGCATCAAGGCCCCACCAGCACTCGGGAACCAGAAAGAAGCTGTGGGACAGGAACACTGTGATTTTTAAAGGAAAGAGCAGTGGGAACGTTTCCTTTGAATCAGCAGCGGGAGACCTCCTGTGGGAAAAGCGGTCAGCAGGGGGCGAGGAGGGGCAGAGGAACGGCATCACTGGGACTCAGGAGCCCCACCCAGGTTAAGTCCTACTTGGGCTGCCTCCCAGCTGCGAGGACCCTGGACAAGCCCCTTAGCTCTTCAGAGCCTCGGTCTCCTCATCTGTCAGATGAGACCCTCATCCCTGTCTCAGGCAGTTGCTAAAAGGAACCAAATAAAAATGATTTTATAAAACGGTCCCGCACTGTACAGGGTCAATGGGTTGGGGAGAGGCAGAAAGACTGGGCAGCCTGCCGGCAGGGAGGCCAATAACGCTGGGGCTCATGCAGCAGAAGGGAATGGCTAGGTTATGCTCAAAAGGCCCTCCCACCAGGAGAAACAACATTTTTGGCAGAAGCTCCCCGCTAAGGTGTGCCGTCATGGCCCATGGGACGAGCTGCCAATCACTAAGCAACCCTTGGAAGAGCACTTGCAGCAGAGCACTGGCAGACGCGGCAGTCTGAGACCTGGGGGCAGCTTTGCCCACGGCCTCCCAGCTAGGAGGTAGCCAAGCAGGAGGGACCGGAACCCAGCTGTCCTGGCTCCAAAGCCACACTTCCTCCCCTGGCCTTTCTTGAGAGCTTCATCAAACATGGTAGAGGATCTGTAGGGGGGAACCTCCCTCTGGCCCATCACTGGGCATGATTAATACTGCTGCCCCTCGCACGCATGGCATCTCTACGCCCATTTTCACCTTCTTCACGGCAATTGAAAGCCCTGCCTCTGGGGAAATCGGGGCAGGTGCTGTTGGGGGTGGCCTACAACAGCAGAGAGACAGAGGCCTGGGGTCGTTAGCGGAGTGGCTGGCATCACCCAGCAGCCGGAAAGGGACAGGGCCCTCAGCTGCCCTGGGACCTGGTGCCCAGCACCTTCCCCCAGCTGCGGACGAGACCCGGCAGTCCCTGCCAGAACCCTGCTCCCAGTGACCACTGTTCGGAGCCAAGCCAGCAGCAGCTGCCCATGAAACCTCAGCGCCTGCCTTCCACCCAGCCCCCTGGCAGGCTGAGCCCCTTACTTCTCCTCATAGGCCATGACCAGGCGGGGGTCCAGGATGTGCTCCTCCGGTTCCCACGTGCTGTACCTGGGGAGAGAGACAAGGGGTCAGAGCTGACCTGCCCCCTACCCCACCACCCCCCATTCAGAGGCCGCAGCCGCTCCACCAGGCCCACTTGCCTGCAGGACTTTGCCCCTTCCTGATCCAGTGTTAACTGTCACCTAATCCCATGAACTGTCCCTGGCTACCAGGGTAGGTCGGAGGCCTCCTGGGGGCTTGCATGACACCGGAACTCCCCTCATTCTGAGCGCTGATCACACCACCCTATAAGTGATCGCGTCCAACTCCGGACTAGATCCCCATGTTCACTTCAGGTGAAGAGGGCAGGCCCCATATGTCCCCGGATTCCCTTCCTATGAGAGTCAAGAGCATGTGGTGAAGAGCTGCGGCTCTGGAGCCAGACTGCCTGGGTTCAAACCGCAGCTCTGCCCTGGCTAGCTGTACAACTTTAAACAATTTATTCAGTGTCTCTATGCTGATTTCCCCATCTGTAAAGGTCTCTTGTGCTGATTAAACATGTTCACGTATCTAAGTGTTTAGAGCAGCGCCTGGTGCACAGGAAGTGCTCTGCGCTTATTACTGTCACCATCCCTGGCCCCCCTGATGCCCCAGCCCCAGTGGGCCCTCTGCCCAGGCTGAGCTGCTCCCTCCCCCTCCTTGGAACACATCTGCACCATCAAGGCCAGGTCTGAAGTTCCCTTCTCAGGTGGGGCCTGGCACACGGCAGGAACTTGGTAAATGTTCAGTGACTGAATGGTACAGTGTCCTACAGCAGGCCCTTAGGTCTTTCCACGAGGGACCTTCCACCACTCCCAGGCCAGACAGCATTCCCTGCTGGGACAGAACTGGGCATTTCCAGAGTTCAGCCATCCTCCTTCCACCCGCACGATTATTTACTTAGTATCTGCCTTTAAATTAGCTCACTTGGGAATTCCCTGGTGGTGCAGTGGTTAAGAATCTGCCTGCTAATGCAGGGGACACGGGTTCGAGCCCTGGTCCGGGAAGATCCCACGTGCTGCTGAGCAACTAAGCCCGTGCGCCACAACTATTGGGCCTGCGCTCTAGAGCCCGCAAGGCACAACTACTGAGCCCGAGTGCCACAACTACTGAAGCCCGCGTGCCTAGAGCCCATGCTCCGCAACAAGAGAAGCCACCGCAATGAGAAGCCTGCGCACCACAACGAAGAGCAGCCCCTGCTCGCCACAACTAGAGAAAGCCCGCGCGCAGCAACGAAGACCCAACGCAGCCAAAAATAAATAAATTTATGTATAAAAAAATTAGCTTGCTTTTTTAAAACATTTTATTTTAAAAGCAAACTCTTTATGACTTCCATAAGTGGAAAAACCAGGATGACTCATCATAAACAGATGCTAATACATTAAAAACTTTTAATATAAAAACATATATATGGGGATTCCCTGGTGGCGCAGTGGTTAAGAATCCGTCTGCCAATGCAGGGGACACGGGTTCGAGCCCTGGTCTGGGAAGATCCCGCATGCTGCGGAGCAACTAAGCCCATGCGCCACAACTACTGAGCCTGAGCTCTTGAGTCGCAACTACTGAGCCCACGTGCCACAACTACTGAAGCCTGCGTGCCTAGAGCCTGCGCTCTGCAACAAGAGAAGCCAACACAATGAGAAGCCCATGCACCGCAACGAAGAGTAGCCCCCGCTTGCTGCAACTAGAGAAAGTCTGCACCCAGCAACAAAAACCCAACGCAGCCAAAAATAAATAAATTTATAAAAAAAAAGAAAATCATTAAAAAACAATCCAAGTCCTGATAACTGTTTAAAAAAAATATATATATATATATGTATGGGTGTATATATATGCATGCACACAAATACACATATAATCATAAAAACACATATATATGTAGATGTATGTACCTGGGTGTATATAAACAAAACCAAAGCAATGGACTGTGATTCTGGCCAAGACTGCACCCAGGACTGCTGGATAAGGAGGGAGGTGAGGGAATTTCCTGGTGGTCCAGTGGTTAGGACGCCAAGTTTTCACTGCCAAGGGCCTGGGTTCAAGTCCTGGCTGGGGAACTAAGATCCCACAAGCCACGTGGCACAGCCAAAAAATAAATAAATAAAAGAGGGAGGTGAGTAGGTATTAGGGAGGTATTGCGAGGCAGAGAGAGGCCAGGCAGAGTCCCTGCCCCTGCTGCCTTCTACCAGCCAAGTTTAAACCTTCATCTTCAACCATCCTGGTTACTGTGAAACCTAAAAGTAGTCCAATCAATATTTAAACAGCAAGCTGCCCAAGGACAGAACCCTTCTTTCCTTTCTTTCACTGACACTTCTGCACACTTACTTCGTGTTGGGCCCCGTGGACTCAGCAGTGAAGGTCCATGCCCAGAGTGCCACACGCCCAGCCTGAGCAGGCACCATCACAGCTCCTTTCCTTTGCACGTGCTGTGCTCTCCTCCTGGAGGGCCCCCTTCCTCCAGTGAACTCCTCATCCTTTAAGAATCAGGTCCTTGTAGCTTTTCCTGACATCCTCTCCTAGCTGTCCTACTCCCAGCAGAATGAACCCTCCCTCAGCTGCTCTCCAGGGCCCTATTATCGCACTGGGCACCTGCCATCCTTATTGGTGAATCATCCTTATTGGCGAATCAAGCTGGTGTCCTGGCTGGCAGGCTGTAACGCCTCGCCAGAGTGCCCAGCCCAGCCCCCAGCCCCCAGGTGTTCTGGGAATGGCTGCAGAAGGCACTGAAGAGTTTTGCTCACCCTGGAGAAATGCTGAAAGTGAAACTGAGATTTTTTTTTATAGTTTGGGTAAAGCCCACACTGAAAGCAACCAGAAGCTGGCAGAGACTTCAAACCTTCCTCCCCTCCCCCAGACAAAGGTTGAATTTCCTTGACTGTAACTAGTAAGAAGAGAGGGGGAATTTTGTGTTCCTCCAGTGTCCTCTGCCTGGCCCTCCCTTTTTCTCTAGCTGTGGATGTTTCTCTTCAGTGCTCTAGTCCTCTCTGCCCTGCCCACTTCCCCACTGCCCTGCCCACTTTTTGTTGATGCAGCTGCTCTGTGGTTCCTGGCAAGTCCCTAACCTTCTCTGTAGTTCAGTTTCCTCATCTTAAGAATCACCACCACCACCACCATAACAGCAAGGTGCCAGAGCAGACTACTGCAAGGACGCATCCATTCCTTGTAACACCCTTATGAGGTAGGTTACAGATGTTACAAATGAAGAAACTGGGGCAGAGAGGTTAAGCATCTTGCCAAGATCACCGAGCCAGGAAGTGGCCAATCTGTGGTCAGAACTCAGTTGAATCTTGGCCACCCTCTCCCTTTGGATCTCTCACATGTCGAGGTAAATGGCCCCTCACCGGGCTGTAACGTCCATAGGAGAGGGGCACAGTCTGATTGGCCACGTCTTCAGTGTCTGACCCGGGGCTTGGCACACAGCGGGTGCACAGAAAGGGAGAGACTTGGCAGCTGGAGGCCTGGCCCCGTTCGGTGCTGCGGAAAGGCGGGCGGGGCGTTGCACAGGCGCCTCACCCTCTCGGACACCCCGGCCCTCCTAAACAGGGGGCCATCAGCGGCCCTCCGCAGTGTGGGAAGCCAGAGACCACAGCGAGGGCAAACACTCTTTGCGAACAGCCGGGCACAGGCAAGACAGGAGGGCGCAGCCGGCGAGGCCCGCGGCCTGAGGCTTCGGGGTCTAGGTCTCCGGGCCGCCGGCTGGGCGGGAACCAAGCGTGGCGGACAGAGGCTCCATCCACATCGCAGCGCCGTGCGCCCCGCCCCCCGGAGTCGGGCAGCCGCGCGTGCACACGCACGCACGCAGCGCGGGAGCGTGCGCGCCAGATTACCCGGCCTACTGATGGGGGGCGGGGCGGGGGCGGGGACGGCGCGCACCGGCTCCGAGGTAAACACGACCACGTGACCGCCGCCCCGCCGCCCCCGCCCCACCCCCGCCACCGGAGCCGGGGTAAACAGGCTCTCGGCCGCCCCTCCTGGGCCCCGCCGCGTAGGCTCCCGCCGTGCCGGGGGCGGGGCGCCCTGCAGAGCCAGGCCCGCCCCAGCCCCCGACTCCGATTTAGATTCGCCCAAATGAGAAGCAGCGCAGCGGACTCCCGAAGGCGGCGGTGAGCAAGTGACTCCGCTGCTCGGGCCTCCGTTTTCTCATCCGTGAAGCGGACCTACCAATAGTCCCTGTCTTTTAGGGGTGATGTGACGATTAGATGTGTTAAGCCACATAAAGCACTTAGAGCAGTGTGGTACATAATAAAAGCAAACAAGCATTTATTAAATCAATATCAAAAGCCTGGAGAGCGCAAACACACACCTGCCAGGGCCAAACCGAGGACTCTGTGCTGCCACTACTCAACCTGGCCTTGGAGGAGAAAGAAGAGCCTCCTCCGCGTCTGGCACTGTTACGAACCCTTTCTTGTCTCAGGCAGCCTTCCACAGGGCTCCATGAGGCTAGGGCCCCATTTTACAGGTGGGGAAATGGAGGTGCCCATAATTCAAATCGTCCCACCTTTATGACCTGGGGCAAGGACGCCTCTGCTGAGGGTTTCTGTCTCCCCATCTGTACAATGGGTTGCCGTTAGGCAATTACAGGGGCCAATGCCTGATCTTAATAGGGGCTTACTGATAGGCAGCTTGGTTATTGCGGTACCCTGATACACTGACAATATCACTACTGAAGCTCTATGGAGGCGGTCCTCCCCACAAATGGCGTAGCATTCACAAGTGGGTAAGAACGGAGGGAAAGAAAGCGTTTCCAAAGAGGAGCGGCAGGGTCCTGGGCAGGCTGAGATGAGAGTGGGGTGTGTGAGCATCTCTGTGGTGCTGACAGCATGTAGCTGATTATTTAACATCCTCTGCCCTGTGCCCCCAGCCCCTCCCTGTGCCATTTGCTGTTCCTTCCAGAACAAGCAAGATAGCTCCTCTACCCCATCTGCTGGGGAGGAAGGGCAGTCATTTGTCTGCTGTTGGGGAGAGAAAAGAGGCAAAGAACCCAAAGGTTTAACAGGGGCCTGGCACAGAGTGAGTGTCCGTTTAAATCATGGCTTCTGTTATTAACATGAGCCTCCCTGCCCAGGGGGCGGAGGGTGCTGGGGAGCAGGAGAATCTGACTCCCCTCCCACCCAGGCTATCACTGCCCTGCCCTAGCCAAGGCTCCCAGGCCTGCAGCGGGCAGCCTGCCCAGCTACCTACTCCCCATCCACTTTCTCAGCCTCTTCCTCAAGCAAAGCCCCCTGAGGAGGAGAGACTGAAGACCAAGTGGGTTACAAAGGAGCCCTGGTTCTCCTGATTCTCCCTGCGACTGAACCTGTTTTCCCCCAAGTGAAGCGGGGTGGCACAGTGGATGACATAAAGTGGGCACCATGCTGCACCGGGTTGGCAGTTATATTACTGTATATAACTCCCCTCTCTGGGCCTCAGTTTCCCCATTTGAAAAATGAGAGGACTGATCTCAATGATTCCTAAGGCTACTTTGGGCCCCTGTGAGGAGCAGACGCCCCCAGACCCCTCTCCCGGCTGAGTGGAGACCTAGAAGCCTGAGCTGTGTAACTTACTATTAATAGCAAACGTTCACTAAGTGCTTGGTCTGGGCTAAGCATGCATCAGGTACCCTATATCCATCATCTAATCCTCACAACACTGTTGTGCTGGAGGATTTATTCCAATTTGGAGATGGAAGCAGAGGTCCTGCCATGTTGGGGACTTGCTAAAGGGCTCCCAGCTGTCTGGCTGTGAGCCAGGCCAAGAACCCAGGATCAAAGTATAGGGGAGCCAGAAATGCCCCAGGTCATCTGGCCAAACAGGGCTTCCAGAACTCCCTTGGAGCGGGGAGTGTCACAAAAAGCAGTCATGAGGGCCCATCTGGTGGTCTCAGCATGTTAGGAAACAAGTGGGCCCCAGGTTCGGGGGCACAGGCCAGGAGAACCATGGAGGGACTGCTCTTGGAATGCCAGGTCCTTCCCCTGACTGAAGCTCTGATGGGCAGACGTATTCATTCAGGATTAATAAAAGTGGGGGAAGGAAGTTTAAATAGATAAAAACCTCTGTTTAGAGAAGGGAGTCTACAGAGCAGGAAAACTAGCCAACGGTGCCTTGAAGGCCAACAGGCTGGTGTCCCGCTGGGACGCAATGCCTTCTGGCGTGGAAGCTAAGAGGGGAGCGAGTACCCAGGGAGTATGCCCACCTTGAACATGTTCCTTTTCTAGCTTTCCACCTTCTCTTACCAGCCCCTTCACCCAGACCAGAAGCCCACCTTCATCTGCCCAGTGGAGGAGGGGATTATCCTTCAGTCCCAGGGGTTTGGGAAGGGGCAGCAGGAATGGATGAATGCATTATCTGGTTAACCAGCCACCAACCCTAATCATCACGATGCCTGCAGCCATCCTGAACACACCCCCAGGCCTTTCACCCCACAAAGTGAAGGAGCCTGTGAGAAGAGAGCAGGGCCTGGACTACTGAACCCATTTTGCAGAGAGGGAAGCTGAGGCAGCATGGCCTGTCTTCCTCTCTGCTGTTTCTCACCACCGCGTGTCCAAGACACTCCCAGGACCCAAATACCAGCTCAGCCCCCAACGCCAGCACAGCAGAAAGCCCCTGGCACAGACAGCAGGGGCTCTGGACAGAGGGGGATTCCAGGAGTCAGTCTCTAGGAGGCAGGGCTGGGAGGTGGGGCACCCACAGACCAATGGGGAGGCCCCACGACCTGCTCCTTCCCTCCCCTCCACCAACAACTCCCTGCTGGGAGGTGATTGGTTGGTGAGAAG
This sequence comes from Aethalodelphis obliquidens, assembly GCF_003676395.1. NCBI lineage: Eukaryota > Metazoa > Chordata > Mammalia > Artiodactyla > Delphinidae > Aethalodelphis > Aethalodelphis obliquidens. The sequence goes on from NW_020837952.1 coordinate 55,586,345, forward strand.
GTTCCTGATTGGGCCTCAGCGGAGAGGTGGGGCAACTGGGAGAGGTCCTAGACCCAGCTCCCTGGCCCCGCAACTGGGAGATGGAGGAGGCACAGAAGAGATACCTGAAGATGGAGAGGCCCAGTTCAACTCTCAACTCTGCCTCCACTTGCTGTGTGACCTAAGCCAAGCTGCTTACCTTCTCTGAGCCTGTCTCCTCATCTTTAGAGATCAGGACCACAGCTGCCTCACAAGGCTGTACAGGAGCCTGCTCTGTAGACTGGAGAGTGCTGGCCAAAGGCGGGCTCTGTCCCTAGCTATATGGCACTGAGGACTCGTGCCCCACTGGCTAGACTTGTCTTGCCCAACCACACAAACCCCCACCCGGCACTGTACTTGCTGCAGCTTGAGTGCCCCTCCACCTTGCAGGCAGCCATCTCTGAAGCCAAGATGATGGGCCTTCACCTCCTAGGTGCCGGGAAAGGCCAGAAGCAGGGGAGCAGAGGGTCCCACCAGAAGGTGGAGTGCAACACTGAATGGGGCCCATGAGAAGCTGGGGCCCACCTTCACCCTCATGTGCTCCAAGCCCCTCAGCTGGCAGAGGGGAAACTGAGGCCCAGAGAAGAGGATGATTAATCAAGGTCTGCTGGCCAATTACTAGAGCAGCTGGAGTGAAAAGTGAGGCAGGAGAAAGGGTAAAAGGTGGATGGAAGGATGTACAGGTAGGCAGACAGAAACACACAAAGAAGCCTTACTTTGGGGGCCATCCTTTCCACTTCACCAGATATTCGACTTTACCCTGGGAAGAAAGAGAGAAGAAGTAGACACGGTGAGATACACAGATGCCCCTACGACCACTTGCACGACAGTAAGGCCCAATCCCCTCTGCAGACAGAAGTCCCCCAACACATACACACTGTCAGGGACGCCCCCCACAAGATCCCCATCAACCAGAGATCCTCAAACTGACCCCCCCAGACGGTCCTCCCTACTAGAACACAGGAGTGCACTGGGCCCCAGACACCTCTGGGGCTCCTGTGGCAGAAGCTTGGAGCCCATGTCACGTGTGGGGAAACAGACCGTGTGGGGATGTGCGTGGCCAAAGATCCAGCGTCCAGTGTCCCGGTGCTAACACCGTAATTCTCCTTCCTTTTTCGACTAGAAGACTCTCCAAGTCCTAGAATACTCCTCCCTGGCATGTCCCACATGGCTCTAGCCCCATCAGCCCCCTCCCTGTGAGAGGCTGCCTCTGGGCCAGAGGTGACAGGCTAGTGACTCCAAGACTCAACTCACTCTCAAGTCAAAAGAACCTGGCAGGACCCCGGAGAAGGCTGACAAAGTCTCCACCTTGAGAAAGGGTGATCGCCCCTCCAGTAGTTAGAAAACAGAGGCAGGTTCCTCCCTTCCTCAAAGGTGACAGGGGCCTTTAAAAGTTCCCAGTCCAACCCCATCTGATGGGTGATACCCTTCCACACTGGAACTTGAAGACCAAGATATGTCACCTCCTCAATGAGGCCTGCCCTGGCCACCCTTCCCAACACCCTCCCTCCCGCCTTCCAGTAGTTCTCTTTCTGTGTGGCACACGGCCCCCTTGGAAAGCATCTATATTTATTTCCTCTTTCACTGTGTGTCTCTGCTGCCAAAATGGCAGCTCCACGAGGGAAGGAGCTCCCTCCCCGGGGCTTAGAATGGTGCCTGGTGCACAGAGATACTCAATAAATACATTTTGAATGAATGGCGAAAGGAATGATGCTTCTCACTCTCTGGCACTACCCCTCAGGCCCCATGTAGAAGGGAGTAATTACTGTACCTGCTGAGGCTACACTGCATGGAAAACATTGAGCTTTGAGGAACAAATTCAAATCGAGGAAACCCTGAGGGAAGGGAGGAGGAGGGGCAGCCCCAACTTGAAGACAGAGCTCAACCCCATTGGAGTTGGGGAAGAAAAGGTCATGGCCCACCTTGACTGTCACCCTTAGATGTCACCCAAGATGCCGGGACTGAGTTTTCTCTCTTGAAAGATGAGCTGGCAAACAGCCAACTGGAGCTCCTGCTCTACACCCATCTCTAACTTGCTGTGTGACCTTGACCAGGTCACTTCCCCAGCCAGGGCCTCAGTTTGTGCCTTCGTCAAATGGGAGGAGGTGAACTCTAAGACCCCTCCCAGCCCTGCCGTTAGAGCCTCCCATGGGGCTGCAGGGAGGAGATAAGGGAAAAGGATAGTGGTGAGTGCCGGGACAGGAACTTTCCCCAAAGCCTTCCATCTCCAACCTCCAGTCTGGGGCCAGACCACTTTGCAGACGTGTGCACAGGAAATGTGCACGGCCAAAGTCCAGGCCCGAGGCGCGGGGACCGAACCTAGCAGAACAGACGCCTCCTTAAATTGCAGGGTGTATGTTTTGGAGGCGAAGGCAAAGGGGGAGGAGCTTTGAGGATGCCCCAGCGCCGTAGGCGGCTCCACTGAGCCGGCCGGGCGGGGCTGGGAGGTGGGGAGGGGAAGACAGAGGGGTGTGCACTGGAAGTGGGGGAGAGACGTGGAGGTGGGGGTGTGGAGGGGATCGAAGTCCAGCAGTTAGACTTAAGAGGCGGGAGGACGCTTTTCCAAAGCTCCGCCTCCAACTTCAAAGGACTTGGCACCGAGAGTCCAGAGTCCTGAGTTCGAGACCCAGCTCCGACGCGAACACACTAGGCAAGCCGTTTCTTCAACTCGGGCCTCAGTCTCCCCATATTTAGAATGAGGGGAGGATGAGAAAGGATGCCGTTCAGGATCCATACAGTCCGATCCTAACCTCTAGCTCTGGCGGACTTAGCTGCCCCCAGCATCCTGGGGCGACAACTTTTATTCTACTCTTTCTACAAGGTGGTGGGGGAAACTGAGGCACGGGCTGGGGATACGAGTCCGGCAGCGCGGGGCTGCCTGCCCACCCACCCCACCCCCGCTCCACTTTCTCCCTCGCCTCCAGCGCGGAGGGGACAGTGCTGGGGACAGGAGGGGACTCCACAGGGGTCCTGGGAGCCGCCCCCGGGCAGCCTCACCTTCCGCACGCGCTTCTTCCGGATGCTCTCTACGGCGAACACCTGCTCGCCGATGGCTGACAGCTCCATGCGGGGCGGCGGGCGAGCGGGCCCGGGGCCGGGCCGGGCCGGGCCGGGGGCGGAGCTGCGGGGCCGCGGCTGCGGCGCGCGATGCTCGGGCCGGCGGGGTCCCAGTCACCCTCGCCCGGGCGCGCACGCGCACGCGCACGCGCGCACACCCCCTTGCGCTCCCTCACGCCGCCGACGTTCCATTTTTGAACCTGCGCAACGTTTTCCTCGGCGCGCGCGAGCCGGCGAGCGAGCGCGCGGGGCGGGGGCGGAGCGGGGGCTCGGCTCTTGCCGGGCAGGTCACGCCCCTCCTTCATCGGCTCCGCCCCCTCTTGGTCCCGCCCCCTCTGGAGCTCCGCCCCGCCTGGGCCGTCAGTAGCGCGCGGCTCTCGGGATCCGCTAGCACGCGGGACTTATTTGGCGCCGGCGCCGGTCGGCGCGGGGGTGGGACGAGATCTTAATACACAGACGTGTTTCCTAAAGTCCTCCCGGTGACTCTGAGGGGCCGGAAACGGCATGGCCCCGGTTGGGCAGATGAGAACATGGGCAGAGCGGGGAGGCCATTTGCCTCACCTCCCACAAAGGATAGACGGGGTCGCGGCGCGGACCCTTGGGCGGCAGGAGGGCGGGGACGGCCAAGGTTTCCCAAGCTGTCCGGGCGTCTCAGCACAGTGGTCTCTCTAGATCCGGGCTCCTGAGCGACGTGGTTTGCCAGCCCTGAGCAGGCGCCTCCACGTATATCCTTCCGTCCGTCCGTCCGTCCGTCTGTAGGCGGTCGTGCTGAGACGTCCGGATCGCGCGGCCGCTGCCTCGAGGGCCCCGGCTAGGCAGTACTTGGCGGCAGGTGTGGCCGCGGCGGGTCTAAGGTGCACAGCGGGACAGATTTCGCTGCCACGCAGCCCCAAGTCCCCAGTCACACGCGCTAGGCGCTCTGCATGTAGTAGGTGTTCGACTGTTTGTGGGATGAATGGATCTTGAGATCCGGGACCATCTCATTTTCCCCGTTCACTCCAACCTCGTTCTGTCTTCTCTGCCGCGCCACCATTCATCCTCACTAGGAGGAACCCGAGTCATCCGTGCCCCGCCGGCTCCCACCGCCTGCCTGCGTGGACCCCAAGTCCTGCCTCTCTGACTTCCTCCCCTCTACACCCCTTGTCCTTTCTCTTGATCGCAGCAACAACCTTCTCACTGCCATCCCCTCTGAGACTGTGTCCACAGTGCCAGAGCCCGCTTTCTAAAATGCACATCTAACTGGGTCACCCTAGTGCTTAAAAACCTTCCACAGCTTCCTGTTCCCCTGTACGCCTCTGTCGGGCGTACAGGTGAGAAAAAAGAAAAAGGATAGATAGATTTACACTGACTTTTCATCAGGAGCAACGGAAGCCAGCCCGAAGGCAGTAGAATGATATATCCAAAGCCCTGAGAGAAATTTAGTGAAATTTTATTTCGAGATTTATGTACCCAGTGAAAATGTCTTTCCAGAACGAAGGGAAATAACATTTACAAATACAAAAACTAAGACTTTGACGCTAGCAGACCCTCCCTAAAGGAAATTCCAACGGAGGGACTAAAGGCAGGAGGAAGATGATCACAGACAGAGGTCTGATGCAATAGGGAATAAAGAACAATGAAGAACATTGATAATATAAAACAATAACAATGTCTTCTGGATAAAAATAGAATTAAAATACACAACAACAATGGCACAGAACTTGGGTGAGTGGATTAAAGTGTTCCAAGATCCTTCTATTCCTCAGGAGGAAAACGAAAACAGATATCAAATATACTTAGACTTTGATGAGTTAAGACTGCATGTTGTCATTACCAGGGTAAACAAAAAGAATGAAAATGCAGCGTATAATATTTAGCCAAATTATTAGAGGGGGGAAATAGAATGAGAACATCAATCCAATCAATCCTAAAGCAAGCAAGAATGGAGAGAAAAAGAAATACAAGACAGGTGGGACAAATAAATGACAGTTATAAATTCAAATGTACTATAATTCAATAAACGCAAGTGGACTAATTGTTGTAGTTAAAATAAGAAGATTATCAGACCGGATAAAAATCCAACTATATGCAATTTACAAGAGACATCCACAAGAGACACTTCCAAAACATGAGGATACTGAAAGGGTGAAAGTAAATGTACGGTAAAAAAAAATATATGTATCATTCAAAGGCTAACGAAAAGAAGGCTGGTGCAGGTATTTTAGTATCAGAAAAAAACATCACTAGAGATAAAGAAGGTTACTTCAAAATGAAAATGGTCCAACTGACCAGAAAGATAGAACAGTTTCAAATTTGTATGTGAATACCATAGTCTTAAAATATAAGAAACATGAAGAAGAGAACTACACAGAGAAATAGACAAATCCACAGTTATAAGGGGAGATTTAAAAACACATCCCTCTGTAATTGGCAGAATAAGCAGAAATATATTCAATAAGGATAATAATAAGAAACTTGACTAGTGGACTTTTACAGAACACCATGGCTACATCTGCAGAATACTCTCCTTTTCAAGACATATGAAATATTTACAAAAACAGTGAAACTCAAGAAATTTCTAAAGTCTGAAATCATATAGGGTACATTCTCTGACCATAGCACAAATAAGCCAGAGATTAATAACAAAAAGATAACTTCAAAAGCCCCATATGTTTGGAAGTTAAGAAGTGTGTTTCTAAATAAGAGATGGATCAAAAAAGAACTCATGATGGAAATAAGAAAATATTTTAACTGAATGAGAATGGAAATATTACATATTAAAAATTATAGGATACAGCTAAAGCACGACTTAAAGGGGTTTATGGCCTTTAATGCTTGTATTAGAAAAGGGCAAAGGCTGAAAGTAATAAGTAAGCTCCCATCTCAAGAAGCTAGAAAAAGAACAGTACACCAAAGAAAACAAAAGGAAGGACAGAGTAAAGTTAAGAGCAGAAAATAATGAAAAGGATCAGCAAAAGAGACATTATTTCTCTGAAAACACTAGTTGTATTGACAACCCGCTGGTGAAATTGATCAAGAGAGAAGGCACAATTCATCAATAACCAGAATGAAAAGCTAAAGAGTATGCGGACACCGAAGAAAAGAAAAGATAAAGATAATTGTGCATAACTTGATTACAATAGCTTTCAAATTTTAATTCCTAGAAAAATATAATTTACCAGCATTAATTCAAGAGGAAACCTGAATGATCACCATCCCTGGTCATAGTACCACAGGATGTAACAACCAGGCACTGGGCATTCATAACAGGTGCCAACCCTAACACTGAACAGAGCCCAAGAGCCCCCTGGCTATGCAGGGATTCACTCTCTGATCTATTTGTCAGCAGATCTATTCGTTAGAAGGTCTGGGGAATCTGGGGCAGCCTTGGAGGGGTTGTTGCACTTAGGGGGTTGGGAGTGGTGGTACGTACCAACTGGTGTGAAACTATTTCAGCACTTTAGCAGTCTGACGTTCTGTGGCACCAGTGAACATCAGACCTCTGCACGACCATTAAAGGAGTTGAACCAATCATCAGTAATGTTCCCACAAAGAAAATTCCGGCTTCACTGAAAATGGGTCTTCATCTATGAATTATTTAAAGAAGAAAAAATTTCAGTCCTGCCCCAACTTTTCCACATTATAGAAAAAGAGGGAATTCTTTTTATGACAAGGATATTACAAAAAAGGAAAATCATAGACCAATGTCACTCATGAGTACAAATACATAAATCCTAAACAAAACATTAGCAAACCAAATCAGGCAGTATATAAAAATGATAATGCATTATGACAAACTCAGATCTCATCCAGAAACGCAAGATTGGCTTAACATTTGAAAGTCGGTCGATATGCAGATGGTAATTAGATTTACTGTGGGGATCATCTTGCAGTGTATACAAATATCAAATCATTATGTTGTTCCCCTGAAAATAATATAATATTATATGTCAGTTACATCTCAATTTAAAAATCTTGGGGAAAATGCTACCACTCATTAGCAATAAACACTGCAAAGCAAAAGAAAAAAAAAACGTAATTCACCACATTAAAAGTTAAAGGAGAGGGGCTTCCCTGCTGGTGCAGTGGTGGAGAGTCCGCCTGCCGATGCAGGGGACACGGGTTCGTGCCCCGGTCCGGGAAGATCCCACATGCCGTGGAGCGGCTGGGCCCGTGAGCCATGGCCGCTGAGCCTGCGCGTCCGGAGCCTGTGCTCCGCAACGGGAGAGGCCACAACAGTGAGAGGCCCGCGTACCGCAAAAAAAAAAAAAAACAATTAAAAGAGAGAGACATATTGTTATCACAAAAGATACCAGGAAAGTCAATATCTGTTTATGTTTTAAAACTTGTAGCAAATTAGGAATACAAGGGAATGTCTTTATCCTGGTAAAAGTATCTACAAAAATCCTACAGCAAATATCCTAATTAATGGTGAAATGTTGAAAGCATTCCCCTTGAGATCAGTAACAAGGCAAGGATGGTTGCAATCCCCATTTTCATTAAACGGTGCACAGAATATTCTAGACCTGTGTTATCCAATATGGTAGCCACTAGCCACCTGTGACTACTGAGATTTTGAAATATGACTAGTCTGAATCTAGATGTAAGAGTCAAATTACATACATGTTGGATTTTAAATACTTAGTACAAAAAAAACCCCACACCATAAAATATCTCATTAATAATTGTATATTTATTACATACTGAAGGAATAGTATTTTGATACATTGGGTTATATGAACTGTATTAGAAAAGTTCATTTCATCTGCTTCTTTTAATTTTTAATGTGGCTATTAATTTTAAAATATACCTGTGGTCTGCATTTAAGACTTACATTCGATTTTACTGAACAATGCTGACCTAGACAGTAACAAAATGAAACAAAGGGCAAAGGATTAGAAATAAATAAAACTGTCATTTTCCAATTTTGTGTAGAAAAATCCAAAAATTCTTCAAAATATTTATTAGAATTAATAAGAGAAGTTAGCAAAATTGTTGGATTAAAAAAGTCAATATGCAAAAATCTTTTGTGTTCCTCTATGCCAGCAGTAAATAATTAGAAAATGAAGTAATATAAGATACCCCTTAAGTATAATAAAAATATGTAAAGTACCTAAGAGTAAATCTACTGATTTATACATCTAGGTCCTTGTGGAATAAAATCATAAGATTTTATTGTGAGACATTAAAGACTATCTAAAAATGGAGAGTCAAGCCATGTTCATGGGTTGAAAGACCCAGTCCTGGAACCATGCAATTCTCCCCAAACTGGTCTATAGAGTCAAGGCAAACCTAATCAAAATCACCACAGGTATTTTTCTGGAACTGGATAAGCTGAATATTAAATTTATTTGGAAGTGCAAAGGGCTAGGACAAGCCAAGGCACACCTGAAGGAGGAGAAGGGAGAGGAGATGGAGGTGATGGAACTGTCCCTAGCAGATACCAAGACAATATAAAGCGGAAGCAAATAAGATAGTGAACTATGGACATGAGAACAGACAAATAGGACAATGAAAGCAAAATGAAAGCTCGGAGGAATACAGATACAGGCAAATAGATCGGTCTGTCTGGAGAGAGGGAGAGAGAGACTGAGACGCTGGTCAGTGGGTATGAACTTTTCAATAAATGGTGCTGGATTATTAGTTCTCCATATGTGGAAAAAAATGAAACTAGCCCTCCTACATCCCCCAAATTGACTCCAAGCTTCAATGTGAAAGGCAAAACTCTGAGACTTTTAGAAGATGGTATTTTAAAATATCTTTATTAACATGAGGTAGAGAATAATTTCTTACACAAGAAACACAGAACGTAGGTCACATAGGAAACAATCAATAACTTCAGCTACATTCAAATTATGAATGTTCTTTATCCAAAGACTATGTAGAGAGTGAAAAGATAAAGAAAATATTTAAAACACCATAAATTGACAAGGGAGAATTTGTCAGGAATTCCTGTGAATCAGTTGGAGGATAGAACAAAAATCCAGGAGCAGAGAAGGTGGGCCAAAGACTGGAACGGGCACTCGTAAGGAGGAATCACAAGAGACCAATAAAATGAAAAGCCGCTCAACCTCACAAGTGATGCAAATACAAACCCCCAATGAGATACAGCTTCACTCCCACCTGATAAGCAAAAATTGTAAAGTCTGATAATGGCAAGTCCCGACAAGAAGGTGGAAGAGCAGGAACTCTCAGATGTTTCTGGTGAGAATAAAAGTGGATTCAACCACTTTGGAAATCAGTTTGGCGCTACCGAGTAAATGGAAACCTGCACATCACCTGGAAGCCAGCAATTTGTCTCCTAGGCACACGTGTTAGGACACTTCTTGCACATGCGCACCAGCAAACCTGTTTTAAAGTGCTCGCGGGAACAACATTTGCAAAAACTTGAACCTGGAAACAGCCCCCACTTCCAGTAGCCTGGGCAAGTAAAGTCCGGGATATTCACACACTGGATAATTATCCAGCATTGAAACTGAGCGAACTATGATGATGCACATCAGCGTGAATGAGTCTTTCAAAATAAGGTTTAGCAATGGAAATAAGAATATAAACCATATCATGCCACTTACATAGAGCTCAAAACCAGGCATGTACAGGGATGCAGGTGTAGATGGTAAAAACTCATGAGGAAACAAGGAAATGATTATTGCAGAGACTGGAATAGTGACTTCCTTTTGGGGAGAGAGGTGAGTGTGGATGCAGGGGGACACACAGTTCCTGGTGATGTCCCCTTTCCTAACTTGAGAGTTGTTTATGTGGATGTCAGCTTTATCATTAGTCTTTGAATGTTCGTATCTTTTATACATTCATGTATGCATTGTGTCACAATCCAAAAGTTAAATTAAATGTAAAAGAAATCTTTCTGAAACGGTAGTTAGGGACTCTACAGGGCATTTTAGGGTGTGTTGAGGATTTTTGTCTTTGTCCTAAAAAGTACCAGATCATTGAGGGAAAATTACAGCTGAAAGAGAAATACTAAGAATAATAGAAAAAACGGACTCAAAATAAAATAAAATAATTCAGGATATAAGATAACTTTGCTGAAGTAGATGCTCAAATAATTTCCTAAGAAAGAATGTTGAAGAATTAAATTCAGCTGTAATTTTCCCTCAGTGATCTGTTGGGATGAAACCTCCTCAGAGATATTTTAGGAGATACCGCATATGAAAAACAGGAAGAAGATGCTTTGAGAAGGGAGCAACCAGAAAATAAGAATTCTTGAACATTAAAAATATTGCTGAAATTTTAAAAATTAACCGAAGATTTAGTGGATTCTAGAAGACAGAACAAAAAGATGGAGAATATGAAAGAAAAGACAAGAGATATAAAGGATCTACAGGGTCCAACATCTGTATCAGGAGTTCCAGAAAGAGAAGGCAGGGAAGGCGAAGGGGAGGAAATGACCAAATAGGAAAGAATTTCCCAGATGTCAGCAGAGATACAGCCATCAAATTGAAAGGACTTGTCAAGTGATGAGCGAAGTGGATTTTTATTTATTTGTTTATTTATTTTGTGGTACGCCTCTCACTGTTGTGGCCTCTCCCATTGCGGAGCACAGGCTCCGGACGCGCAGACTCAGCGGCCATGGCTCACGGGCCCAGCCGCTCCGCGGCATGTGGGATCTTCCCGGACCGGGGCACGAACCCGTGTCCCCTGCATCGGCAGGCAGACTCCCAACACTGCACCACCAGGGAAGCCCACAAAGTGGATTTTTAAAGACTAACACCTAAACACACTAACGAATGTCTGAACGTCAGGATAAAAAGAACATTAATTTAAACGCTTTCTGTTTAAAAAAATAATTTCAAAGAAAAGAACATGAATCAGTCTGGGATTACCAATAACAGAGGCCAGAAGACAGCAGAGAAAGGTCTTCAAATTCTAAGGGAAAATTGCTTTGAACCTAAAATTATATGCCTTCTGGGCCAGTTTAAAATGTTCTGTGCAACAGAAATTATGACTTACAGTGCTGTAACCAAATAGGAGGCTACTTTTCTCACCTAACCAGATGAGGAAGCATTGCTTGCTTTTTAGGTAGATCAGAGACATCAGGGCCAGCATCTTTGTGATTCCACAGGCCTTTACCTTATATTTGTTGCCACCTGGTCACAAGATGACTGCTACAGCTCCAGACATCACACCCATGTTCCTTTTGAGAAGGAGGAGGAAGGGTGGTGCCACTTGCCTATGTTCCCCTTTATCCTGATTTTGTCAGGAAAACAAAGCTTACCCAGGGAAACTGCTTATGGTTCAGTTGCCAGAAATGTGTCACATAGCTCCTCCTTGTTGCCAAAGAGCCTGAGAAAACAAGTATTCAGCCAAATTACATTGCTGCCCCATACACAGAAAAGGGGCAAGAAATAAGTGGGAGAATGGATATCAGGCAGGCAACTAGCAGGTTAGCCTCACAAGCCAAACTCAAATGTGAGGCCGAAATAAAGACAATTGTCAGACATGCAAGAGCTCTGAAAATTTAATTCCTCAACATTCTTTGTTAGGAAATTATTTGAGCATCTACTTCAGCAAGAATGGCAAGGTATTACTCAGGGTAAGTAACGCTAGCTATTAGATCAACACACACACACACACACACACGCACAGAGACACCCCCCACACACAGTAGTTGAGTACACTAAGGGTTCATTTCTTGACCACCTTGGAGTTCAGTGAGGGTTATTGAGGCCAGGGAAGGGATAGGGGAGGCTGCTGTACACATTCATTGAGGACCCGGACTCCCTTCATCTGAGTTCTCCACACGGACATTCAGCCAGAGGACAAGGGAAGAGAGTAAAGAAGGCACATCATCTTCACGGAAGTAACAAACCTTCCAAGCACCTTCCATTGGCCAGAACTAACTACGTATGTGACCCAGCACAGGTGCAAAGAATTGGGTCACCCACCCAGGCGCCAAGGAAGCAGAGGAGCTCGTGGACTTTGCTGAGTAACTGCAGTCTCTTACAAGGTGAAACCAAGAGGAAGATGTAGGAAATGAAACAAAGGGATTTATCCAGAAGTCCAGTGGAAAGAAATCTCGGGAACATACCGGTTGCAGCAAGCCTAGAAAGCAGTTTTCCTGTCTCGTGGGTAGAAACCTAGGAGTGGAATCACTGGGTTGTAAATGGCAACTTTTTAAGAGCCTGTCAAACTGTTTTCTACAATGGCTGGACTATTTTACCTTCCCATTAACACCGAGAGTTCCATTGCTCCACATCCTTGCCAACACTTGATATCATCAGTCTTTTCCATTTTAGCTATTTATTGCATGTATACTGATAGAATGTAGAGAATTTGCGTTTCTCTAATGACTATTGATATTGAGCATCTTTTCATGTGCTTTTAAAATTTTTTTATTTATTTATTTTTGGCTGTCAGGTCTTAGTTGCAGCACACAGGCTCCTCTCTAGTTGTGGCGCGTGGGCTCAGTAGTTGTGGCGTGCGGGCTTAGTTGCCCTGTGGCATGTGGGATCTTAGTTCTCCGACCAGGGATCAAACCCGCGTCCCCTACATTGGAAGGGAGATTCTTAACCACTGGACCACAAGGGAGGTCCCCTCATATGCTTATTTGCCATTCATATATCCTCTTCGGTAAAATGTGTTTTCAAATATTTTGCCCATTTTAAAAACCAGGGTGTTTGTCTTCTTATTTTCAAGTTATAAGAATTCTTTAAATATTCCAACTCCTTCATGAGATGTATGTTTTGCAAATATTTTCTCCCAGACTGTGGCTTGTCTTTTAATTTTCTTAATGGTGTCTTTCAAAGAACAAAAGCTTTTGCATTTAGGTATATGATTCATTATGAGTTAATTTTTGTATACGATATGAGGTAAGGATCAGGTTCACTGTTTTCCATATGGTTACCCATCTTGTCAATTTCTACCAAAAAAAACTTTTAGAATTTTTATTTAGATTATTTTGAATCTGTAGTTCAATTTGGAAATGACTGACATCTTAACAATATTGAATTTTCCTATCATGAAAAACTTATAACTCTCCATTTAACAATATTTAATGCTCAGTTCTCATTTGATTTTTTTAAACAATGTTGAAATTGTCAACAATGTTCTGTAGTTTCACAGGTGCAGTTGCTACCTATCTTTGTCAGAATTATCCCTAAGTGTTTCATGCTGCTGTAGGTGGTATTTTAAATTTAAAATTTCCAACTGTTCATGACTAGTATATATAACTAAATTTGATTTTTTTATATTGACCTGTATCCTACAACATTGCTAAACTCACTTATTAGTTCTATTAGCTTTTTAAAAATTCCATCAAGTTTTCTATGTAGATGTTCATGTCTGTGAATAAAGACAGTTTTCTTTCATTTCCAGTCTGTATGCCTTTTTTTTCTTGCCTTGTTGCACTGGCTAAGACGTCCAGTACAATGTTGACTAGAAGTGTTAAGAGCAGACATCTTTACCTTTTTCCTGATCTTAGGGAGAAAGCACTCAGATTTTTATGATATTAGCTACAGATTTTTTCATAGACACCTTTTATTAGACTGGGAAAGTTTTCTTCTATTCCCAGTTTGCTGAGAGTTTTTATTATAACTGTTGAATTTTGTCAAATGCTTTTTCTGCATCTATTGGGATGATCATATGGTGTTCTTTGTTTAGTTAATTAATATGGTGAATTAACATTTGATTTTTAAATCAATAATAAAGTTAAATATATTTTTAATAAAAAATGCATATTCTCAGACCCTGAGGGGTGTCCCAGATCCTCCTTCTGACTCACCTCCCACCCATCTCGCAATGCCATCTCCCAACCCCTATGGTCACCACCACCATCCTCCCTCCCAGACCAAGCCACCAGCACCTCTCACTTCAGTCCCTGCCACCTCTTCCATCTGGCACTTGTAGCCTAAGTGACCCTGTCATTCCCTACTAACCACTTGTGATATAGTGATTATAATAAGAAATGTATATTTGGTTTTCCCATTTCTGGCACAGAACTCCTAAAACCCTTGGAATTTCCTAAGTGAGAAGAGTGATAAAGGTATCTTGAGGGCTTCCCTGGTGGCGCAGTAGTTGAGTCCGCCTGCCGATGCAGGGGACGCAGGTTCGTGCCCCAGTCCGGGAAGATCCCACATGCCGCAGAGCGGCTGGGCCCGTGAGCCATGGCCACTGAGTCTGCGCGTCCAGAGCCTGTGCTCCGCAATGGGAGAGGCCACAACAGTGAGAGGCCCGCGTACCGCAAAAAAAATAAAAAAATAAAAATAAAAAAAGGTGTCTTGATATTCATAACAAACCCCTTTCAACCACATCTGAGTTTATGTTAATAAGGTGACTTTCGGAAAGCGACTAAGGGTAGGGGCTGGTTCAAGGGAACCAACCAGATGCTTAGAGCATTGGAGCTTTCAGCTCCAAGGTGAGAAGGGCTGAAGTTTGAATCAATAGTCAGTGGCAAACGATTTAACCAATCATGCCTATGTAGTGAAGCCTCCATAAAAACCCAAAAGGAGGGGGTTCAGAGAGCTTCTGGCTTGGTGAACACCTGGAGGTCTTGGGAGAATGGTACTCCCAGAGAGAGTGCGGAAGCTCCGCACCCCTTCCCCGTACCTTGCCCTACGCATCTCTTCCATCTGGCTGTTCCCGAGTTATATCCTTTTACAATAAACTGATTATCTAGTAGGTAAGCTGTTTTCCTTAGTTCTGTGAGCTGCTCTAGCAACTTAATCAAACCCAAAGAAGGGGTTGTGGGAATCTCCAATTTGTAGCTGGTGGCACAGAAGCACAGGTGACAACTTTGACTTATGATTGGCTTCCAAAGTGGGGGAGGGGGCAGGGATGGCTGGCCCTGTGGGACTGAGCCCTTAACCTATGAGATTTGACGCTATCCCCAGGTAGAACTGATTGTTTGGTGGTGTTGGAAAAACATACCGGACCACCATTCAATGGCTCTCAGCTCAAGGCCTCCATACTCTGCATGTGCTCTTCCCTTCGTGACTTTTTTCCCTGTCCCTACTCTGATTACTGAGGGCCTCTACCAGTAGCTATTGTTTCCATCCTTCGAAATGAATCTCAAATGTCTCCTCCTCCATGAAGCCTCCTGGGCTACTGCTTAATCTGCCCCAGCAAAACCTCCTGGGCTTCGCTCGGTGACAGCTCTGATTCTGCTGTCAGTCTGTGTGCATCTCCCCCATCAGAACGGGACCTCCTCCAGGACAGGGAACAGGTTTGATTCAGGTCACCATCCTGGCACTCTGCCCGGGGCCAGGCACACAATAGTGGTTTTGCATTTGTTGAGTGAATAAATAAATGCTCAGTGAGAGGCTGGCCTTCAGCAAGGCAAGGGGAAGAGGACACTAAATTGGGGCTACACAGCAGGAGGTGGGAAGGCTGTTAAAAGAGTCAGCCTCGATTGAAAAATAATTGCATTGGGATGGTTACAGGACACCGGGAGCCCAGAGCTCTCGTCTTAAGCCCCAGAACACAGTGGGATGCGCTCTGACCACCAGGTGGCACCAGGCTCCCAGGCGTCTGGCTGCCCAGCACATGTTCCCTCATAGGATAGAGGCCCAAGGAGCCCGGAACCAGAACCTGCATGTCCCACAGCAGCAATGCAAGTGGGTTCCTCTAGGCCAGCCCTTGGTGTCACCCCAGGTCTTCAAGGGGTCCTGCCCCGTCTGCTTTTCTGTGCCTCAGATTCCACCCTCTGGGGATGGGATGCCTGCTCTACGCTGCAAACTGCACGCACCCCCCCACACACACACCCCCCGCCACCGAGGAACGCCTTGGACGATGAATGTGTCACAAGAACAGTGGAAGAGAACGGGACTTGGATCCAGGGTCCCTGGGCTCAAGTCCCCGCTCTGACACTTACTGGCCACGTGACAGGTACTCCTAGGCTGGGTCTGGCTTACGTGCAGGCACATTCTGAGCGCTTCACTTGTGTTACTCCATTAATCCCTCCACTGCCCTATGATGTAGGAACCACTGTTGGTTCCATTTTACAGATGAGGGAACTGAGGCACAGAGAAGCTAAGTAGCTAAAGATTATGCAGCCAGGAGGTGGGTCCTGCTGGGGAGGGATCAGATGTGGATGCGACGGCTGGGACTGGGAGAAGAGAAGAGGGTGGACGCAGAGGCACAGGAAGGAGGCCTGAGGGTCCAGGCTGGCAGGGGAAGCCAACTAGACTGAGGAGGAGGCGCCAAGGGGTCTGAGAAGAACGTCAGGGGGGCACCTTGAAGCCAAGTGAGAGAGAGACTTGGAAGTGCTGAAGACTGATGGGAGATGTGTCAGGCTAAAGAGTGACCACAAAGGTGCAGAGGTGGTGTGGACACAAGGAACAAGGGAGACGGAGAGGTGGTAGCTGGGGGTCAAGGAGCTTGTCTGTTTCAGGGCAGACAACTGAGGTCGAGTCTGGGCTGTGAGAGGAGAACCAGTAGCGATGGGGCAGCTGGTGGAAGGGAAGGAGCTGATGGTTCTGGAAGGGAAGGGAAGAGGAGCAGCATGGGGGGCACCTCCTGGGTGCAGCGGCCCCCACGTGAGGGGTGTCCCTGGGTCCTCACGCTTCCAGCTCTCACTCTACAAGGAGCACGCTGAGGCCTTCAGCGACTCCCTGAGAAACCCAGGCCGTGCACTCTTCCCCGGGCCCCAGTGCCTCCTGGGGGCTGCTGTGTGCCAAACCCCTGCCCAGTCCAGGGAGAGAGACCCACAGGGCAGGACCCGAGGGCTCGACCCCACCCACGATAATTGTGATCAGGGCCAGGGGGCAGAGGCTGAAGGAGCCAGCCCCAACCTCTGGGCCAGACAGTTTCCCACTTTCTCTCCCTGTTTCTCCTCTGCCTGTTCCCCTCTGTCCTGAGGGCCAGGCTGGGCACAGAGCCTGGAAGTGGAGCTGTCTCGGGGATCCCCAGTTAGAAAGCATCTTAGGATGGTCTCTGGGCCCTTACAACCTACTTAGTGTTATTCTGCCTCGGTAGGTGTGTTAACTCTCTGGGTCCTCCAGCTCCCCAGGACGTTCGCGTTGTTACGACCTTCTTCTTTTTTTTTTTTTTTTTTTGCCGGACACGCAGCCTCAGCGGCCATGGCACATGGGCCCAGCTGCTCCGCGGCCTGTGGGATCTTCCCGGACCGGGGCACGAACCCGTGTCCCCTGCATCTGCAGGTGGACTCTCAACCACTGCGCCACCAGGGAAGCCCTACAACCTTCTTCCTGAAGGTGAGAAACAGCACAGAGACATTGGGCATCTTGCCCAAGTCACACAGCTGACAAGTGGTGGAGCCAGAACATTGCCACACTGCAGACCCTATTGGATTCTGTGTTATTAAAACCCCGCACCCTTGGGTCTGTCTGGCATGACTTCGGAGCCAGGACTGAGCCCAGGTGGTCCAGGCGCCGACACACTCTTAAGCACTAGGCCGACCTATTGCCTCTCCTGAGAATGAGAGCCCTCACTTCACAAATGGGGAAACTGAGGCCCAGAGGGGAACAACTTGACAGAGACCCCCAATGTAGAACAGGACTCTTCCTCAGCCATCTGTGACGACCCTCTGTCGCTTCCTGTCCTAGGAGACCTGTCCCATTCCCGTGGGGCCCCCGGGGCCCCTCCCTGCACCGCCCAGCCTCCTCTCCCTCCTTCGCTCCGGGCACAAACCACCCACAGACTGTATCCCCTTTCCTGTAGCCCATTCAACAGCCCCCAGGAGGATTTCCAGCAGGCCCCAGGGCAGGTGCGTGTGGGGCACCCGGATGAGGAGGCAGGAGGACAGGTGTGGGCGGGAAGTCCTTTCCGGGTCCCACCTGAAGCCCTCAGGTGCAGCCCCAAACCCCAGATGCTATGTTTGGGGCCCAGCTTCCGGCTGAGCAGGCCTGGGGCCCGAAGGCCAGGCGCCGGGACTGAGATTCATTTCCTCCCGGCCCTGAGTGCACCTGTCCCTGCCTCTCACCACATCTGCTTCTCCTTCCCCCTCACCAAGCCCCGGTCTCTGTTCCTTTTCCTGAGGGACACCCCGCGGTTATCTGATCTCCTGAAGGCTCCTCCTTCCCTCCTCCGTCTCAGCCTTCCCTTCCCCGCCCCGGGCCTACGCCGCCTCCCTGCCCTCCCTGGTGCCCATTTGGCTGCCCCTTCCATGTAGCCTCACTGGGGATGGTGGTGGGAGAGCTTGGAGGGGCCTGGGCCTTCCCCTACCACTCCTCAGTCTATGGCTGGGAAAACTGAGGCCACTAACCCAGGGGCTCCTCAGAGGCATGGCTGGGGTTGACCATCTATGTGTCCCCAAGGCCCAGCATGGAGTCAGCACAGGGCAATACTGCGGTGTGGCATGTCTGAGATGGCAGGTGGAGTCAGAGGGGCTGGAATCCAGCTCCATTACATGCTGTGCAGCCTGGGGCAAGTCACTCAACCTCTCTGAGCCTCCATTCCTTCATCTGTAAACTAGGAAGAATGAGGCTTACTTCACAGGGTTGTAATGAGGATTAATAAAACAACGTACGCAAAACAAATATCTCAGTATAAGGGGGTGATCGCTCGTTCGTTCAATAAATACTGACTGAACACTTACTATGCGTCATTACTATTGAGTTCAAAAGAAAAGAAACCAAGTCAGCAGACCCCAGATTCCCCCATCTCCCATCTTGTTCTTTTCTGGTGTGTCCCCACCATTCCTAATCTGTCCAGGGATACCTCCCTAAATTATCCAATTGCACGTATCACTACCCTGCTCGGAAGCCACCAGGGGCCCCCTGGTGCCTGGACAGGGCCCAGGACTAGACTGTATCATCCAGATAGAGCCGCTGGGCCAGAGCCCTCCGCTGGTGGGAGGGAGAGAGACCCGAGGATCCTCCGCTGCACCCTCCCCTACCCCAGGGCTCAGTTCCCTCTATAAGATCCCACCAAGTCTTCCCAACCTCTGCTCGTCCACCTCCACTGACAGGGAGCTCTGTCCCTCACAGGCCATCTTGTCCATCTCTGACTCTTAATTTGTGCTGAGCTGAAATTGACTCCACGAACTTCCGCTGATTCATTCATTCCTTCACTCATTCATTCGACACGCATCGATCGCCTACTGTGTGCCTGTGGATGTGCCAACTCATTGAAGCTTCGCGACACTTCAGAGACGAGGGGAGGGTGATGCTGACGACAGTGAGGACAGCAAGGGTGCAAACGAGGGAGGAAACTGAGGCTCAGGAGAGATCATCGCTGCACAGAATCTCCCGGCATTGGGGCCAGGAGTTGTTTCCATCTGAGTGGCCCAGGCCTCTGGCCTTTCTTCCCCTGAGCTGGATGCCACCCGGTGAAGGACTTGGGGAGTAACAATACCTGGGGTGGGGGCGGGGGACTAGCCCATCTGGTCCTCAGAAGTTGGGGGGCTCAACAGAGGAGCCACTGGGAAGGACCCCTCTTCCCCCCAGGAGCCTTCTGAGAAGGAAGTATTATTTAACCGACATTGTGTCGGGAGGGGAAACACGGGGTCCTTGGAGCTCAGCCAGCCTCCCGCCTTCAGGCTGTTTGGCCTTGTTTGTTTTTTTGGCCTTTTTTTTTTTTCCTTTTTCTTTGGGCTAATTGTTCTCATTAAATCTTTTTGTCCTGTTTTGTTTTTTACGGGACTGACAATGCTGCACGGTGCTCAGCGCTGCTTCCTGTGTTTCTGCCCCAGCTCAGGCCTCTGCGGGGCCTTGCTTCCTGTTGTGAGCTGTTGCCATGGCGACTCGAGGCCCGGTGGGCTCCACGGGGGTGGGGAGGGGGAGACAGGGTTGACATCACCGGGTGAGGAGGCAAGGGGCCGGGGTCTGAGGGGGGGTGAGTGGGGACCGGGCAGGCAGTGGCGGGAGCCTGGCGCATCGCTGAGGGGTGACTCACAGCCTGGGAAGGGGAAGAATGCCCTCACATTCTTTCGGGAGGTAAACAAGGTCAGGGAGTGCTGGCTGGGATCCTGTTTACCTGACCCTGGCCCCCCGGGGGACCAGGAGCCAGTGCAGGACAACACACTGGAACAGAACCAGCCAGGCCTCAGGGGCTAGGGGACCAACGGAAAGGCCAGGAGAAGGTGAGGGGCCGGCGGCTCCAGCCAAGATCCCCTTTGGGAGGGCTGGTGGACACCAGAGCTCTTCTGGGTGACAGCTCTGTGACTTCCAGCAGGCCCCCTGGCCCCCTGAGCCTTGGTTTCCTCTATTTCTAATGGGTCAACCCCCTGTGTAGATGGCCTCTTGTGCTCCAGTCACCTGGGCCTGGGTCTGGGTGGGCCTGAGTCTGGGCAGCCTCTGCAGCACAGCCCAAGGTTCTGTGGTCTGTCCCCACCCACCAACAGGGCCTGGTCCAGGTCGAAGGATGGGAAGGCGGCACCTGATCTGGCAGGTTGGTGCCCCAGAGGAGCAGCCCAGACAAAGGGCCAGAGAAAGCTGGGCTCGGGAGGGACAGATGGGTGCTCAGCCTGGGGGCGGTGGGGGCACCTCTAGAATCACAGGGCTGGAGTCCGGTATAGCTCATGCTCTCCCCCCACCCCTGCATCTCCCTACAGCCTTCCCGAACCCTACCTCTTATCCCTGCGCCCGCACCAAGTGACAGCCCACCTGCCCATCACAGAGGGTCCAGAAAAAGCCCCTCCTGGAGCCGGTGGCCTGTAACCTGGTCAAACTTCGGGATTCCCCCATGCTGGGCCCCTACAAGAACAGCCAGGGAGCGGCCAGAGCTGAGCCTCTAGCCCCTGTAGATCAGAGACAAACCTCCCACCTTGACCCTTTGCCAGCTGCAAAACAGACCAACTGCCAGCAGGAAGGGGCTGCCTCTCTGTAGCATGCCCTCCATCCTCTGCAGGTGTCATGGGGCGACCCCAGGAGATGGCCCGCAGTGGCCACAGGGGAGATGAGGCCACCCGGCTTAGTGGCCAAGAGCAAGGGCCTCAGGATCAGTCTGGCCTGGTTCAAGTCTGGCTCTGCCATTTGCCAGCTGGTACCCTCCGGCATGTTCCCTGGCCACTCTGAGCCTCGATTTCCTGATCTGTGAACGAGAATCTCCCAGGATTGCTGTGAGATTAAGTGTGTTGATACACGTGAAGCACTTAGCACATAGTAGGTCCTCAACACATACCGAACCTGCACAGACCTGCTGTGTCCTCCCCAGCGGTGCCAGACCCCCAGGCTCCCCTGTACCGAGTGCCCACCCCAGGGTAGGAGCAGTGCCCACCACATGCTCTGTGGTTTTCCCATAAAGGGGCTGGACTCGGGCTTCCCTGGACAGGGAATATCCTGTTCTTGGAGTGGGGTGGGGGGGAGGAGGAGCGGGAAGGACACAGCCGCTCTGCATTCCTGGCATTCTTGGCGGCAACCGGTCCAGCTGCCTGGAGCTACTGCTGCCAGGGGCACGGGCCCAGTATCACGCTGTCCTGGCATGGCAGAACAGCATCCCGCTTGGGGTGCCCCTTGGACTTGAAGTGATGGGGACCCCTCTTGTACCAGTCCCACTCACCCCAGGCTATCAGAGAAGCGGACAAACCCCAGCCCTGGAAGGAGCGATTTGGGGAGCCTAGGGGCAGTTAGCCAAAAGGGGAGGGGTTTCTGCTTTCAGTTATACCTTGTGAGGCTCCCCAGCCTGTCCTCCATACCCAGGGAAGCTCTGGAGAATGGCCAGGGGACAGGGGTGGCTGGGTGGGGAGAGGGCGGGGAGGGGCAGAGGGCTCTTAGATTCTAGTCTTTGGTACCTGGGACAGTTGCTTTCCCTTTATGAGACTCAGTTGCTCCATCTGCAAAATGGGAGTGTTGTCTCCCTCCTTTGGGCAATCTCAGCATTGCTACACTGTGGTGTCACAGTATAGTAATTGCCTCTTTGCAGAGCCTCTTCTGATCAAGGGCAGATACCCGGCCCTTCTCTGCACCGAGACTGCCCTTGTGCAGGTAATGGCCATTTCCACTGTTTATCTAGGGCCAACTCCATCTGTAGCAATGGTCTGCAGACTTCTGAGACTCAGAGGAGAGCTGGAAACAGTGCAGTCCCAGGGTGGTCAGTCTCCAGAGCCTCCTGCATGGGTGTGTCTTGGGGGTCCTGGGAGGGAAGTGACTTGTCCAAGATACCACAGTCAGCCACATTGAGCTGGCTCTGGGCCCCATGCATTCGCTCTTCCTCCCCCAAACCACCCAGAGCTGAGTTCATTCTTTTCCATGTTTTTCTGCAAACAGCCTCTGGTTTCAGACCCGTGAGAGCCAAGCTCTCTGGGAAGGAGCCGGGACATGGTAGTTCCCCAGGGGTCTGCCTCAGAAACCTCCTCTCCTCAGGAGACCACGCCCGAGCGCAAATGACCCCAGACACTGGCCCCTGCGCCTCTCTCTGAACTGCCCTCTGCACTTGGGGGACCCGGAGGGATCCTGCAGTGCTCGGTGGGGGAGGGGCAGGAGGGGCTGCGCTGGAGGGACACATCTGGGGTCAAGCCTGGGGCGCCAGTGTCTGGACTTCTTCCCTCTCTCCTGCAGCTCAAGGGCCGCCCCAAGCCCTTCCGCCCAGTCCTAGCGACACTCCTGAGTGGTCTGCCCTCCACGTGCCTTCTTGCAGTTCAAAAGCTCGTTCCGGCTCTGGGGACAGAGACCAGGGGAACCTGGTCCAGGCCACACGGGGAGGCAGAAAAGGCTCTTTGCCAGGGTCAGGTGCCCTGAGAGGTCCCAGCACTGGGCCTCAGCGCATGCATTGACCATCATTGGAGGGCAGAACCTCCATGCTCCCAGGATTCTGAGGTTCAAGTTTTCCATTCTGTGACCTTCCTCTGTATACCCTTGAGAGTCTTACGCAGAGGAAGCCCCGTTCTGTCAGCTGCTCTTGTCTGGGGCTTTCCCGTCACAGTGCAGCCAGGGCCCTGCTGCCCACGACCCCACCTTCCCCATCCCCTGATCCCCCTGAAAGCCCGGACACCCCCAAAGCCATTGTCTCCTCTTCCCCTGACCCCTTTCTGCCCCCTGTCTGCTCTCCCTGTCTGCCTGTCTTGTGTCTGTCCCGACAGCTGTCTGTCTGAGGGACAGTAAGAGGAAAAGGCTGGAACCCCACCCTGCTGGGTCCACGTGACCAGTGCACTGTTCACCCCGTGCTGGGAAATCACCTCCATTGTGGAGACTGGGAGCCACGGGAGTGTGTGTCTGGGTGTTTATCAGACAGTGTGCTCTCAGGGTGTGAGGGTGGATGGGGGGGGTTGTATATGTGTGTAGAGGACAGGGGGGTGGTATGTGTGTCATGAACATTTGTGTGTGAAACGCTTGGTGAAATAAACTATGATAAACTGACACAGTGGAATATTATGCAGCCATTAAATACGATATCGTTGAAGAACAGTGATGACGTAAGAAATGGTCACAATATAAGATTTAATAAAAGAAAGAAATGGGTGCCCAGAAGAAAAAGTTGAATGCTAATAATACTTATCTCTGGATTATTAGCAAATAAATGCTAATAATGATTATCTCTAGATTGCTAAATTATGAGTAATCTTGTCTTTCCTTTATACCCTTGCATATTTCAATGTTTTCTGCAGTAAGCACGTGTCAGTTTTATAATCAGAAAAAGGAGAATTAAGGTAATAAAAAATACTTTAAAGATGAACTAGAAAATAAATAAACATGATTTAAAATATAAAAAATGAAACTAAGACCTAATGGAAACTATTGACCATAAAACTAAGCCAAATGCTCAACTCAAGTCAGCAAACACTGAGTGAGCACCTACTGTGTGCTGAGGCTGGGCGGAGTGACGGATTACAGAAATGCCCAAGAGTCAGCCATCCCTGGTGAGTGCACTGTCCCTCGGGAGGGTGGGACAGTCAGCAGCCATAGATAACGCTGACGCAGGTGGAATGTGGCTTCCCTTGGGAGGGCACCAGAGAAAGAGAAAGACGCGTGAATCAGGAGGGCTTCAGGGAGGAGGTGACTGCTCACAGGAGGGCTTCAGGGAGCGCAAGGGGTCATGCAGAGGAGTGTGGCAGGGTAGTGATTAGGGGACCTGCCCTTTGTCTGGAGCATCATTTAACTACAGAGCAGGAGTGACAAACAGGCTGCAACTCACTAGAAGCCTGCAGTGCTAGGTTGAGAGAGACTCTGAAGATAAGTGGGCATTCCTGGAGAAAGAATGCAAGGGGGATGGATAAAGGAAAGGGAAAGCTGATTCCAAGGTTTGGGCCCCAGCCCTGGGAGCATGGCCGGCTGGGCGGGGCAGGTTTGGGATGGGTGGCAGCAGAGAGGGCAGGCGCTGAGCTTGGACAAGTTAAGGCTGAGGTGCCCAGAGGTAAATCCGAGCCATCCACGGGGAGCAGTGGAGCAGATCCGGGAGCCTGAAGTCCAGGTTCCAGCTGGGGACACACATTTAGGTGTTATTGGCTTGTGGGTGGTAATTAACCCCTGAGATCGGATGAGATCACCCTGGGAATGAGTGTAGACACAGAAGAGATCCAAGGATTGAGCCCTGGGCTTCCCTCAACATTTAGAGGTCAGAGAGATTAGGAGGGACCAGCAGAGGAGCCTGAGAGGAGCAGTCACGGAGGTGCGGGCCCAGGAGAGCAGGGGGCCTCAGCCAGGGTGCGCAGCGCTCAACAACACGGAGGTGGACGGGGACACGACAGATACAGTTCCTGCAGAGTGGTGGAAGGGAGCCTCTTAGGAAAGAGAGGGTTTGGGAAAGAATAGGGGAAAGGAAGTTAAAAGGGCAAGTTGAGACAATGCTTCCCAGGAGTGTGGCTGAATAGGGGAGCAGCTGTGTTGCCCTGAAACCCAGGCGAGAGGCTCAGAGAGCCCCACAGGAGCCTCCGCCCACTGCCCTCGCAAGTGGTGACCAAGGGGCAACTGTTTGCTGCAGGGCTGGGCGTGGGGTGGCAGTGGACAGAGCTTGGTCTGGGCTGGGTGTCCACACACAGGTGCTCAAGGCCATTCAAGGTGTGGATGGAGCCACGGATGAGACAGAAGGGGGCTGGGCTGGGGGACCAGGGCCAAGGCCAAGGCCAAGGCCAAGGCTGGCTGTCCCCATGCCACCACGTTCCAGGAGTGGGAGAATTCTGAATCCGAAGCCTTCATTAAGATCTCCTTCTCAAGTAGAAAGCGAGGGCATATGTGATTTACCAGTTGGTTAATGTGTTTATACCATTTTGATATTTAGACTTAGAGTCTGTGGGCCTCCCTCTGTGTTCTTGTCCCAGGCTCTACAAATGTTAAGGCTGACCTGGGAGTAGAGAACTTGAGTGGTGGGGTGAAGACAGGGTTGTTTCGGGGTTTAATTCATTTTCTGTTTTGTTTTTAAGGTGGGAGAAGAGTTAGCATTCTCTCCTGAAGAATGATCCCAGGGAGAGAGAATTGGTGGTGCAGGAGGGGATGCAAATTGCAGGAGGGATGGGATCCAGGGCACACGTGACAGGTGGGTCTTAGGGAGACTCTCAGATACTCCACCCATTAGACTGTGGGGACATCAGTGTGAGCGGGTACAGGGCCCAGTGGTAGGAGCATGTGGGAGTTCGCCCATGATTCCTTCTGTTATTACAGTGACAAAGCAGCAAGGCACTGGGTGGTAAATAAGGGAAGAGGGCCCTGGATGTTTGCAGAGGAAGGAGAAGGTGTGAAAGAGCCCTCTCACATGGAAGGGGACGCACGTGGACCAGAGAAATGTGGCAGCATCACCCATCGACACTCCCAAGATGGGAACATCTCCCGCCCCACAAGCTCTTCTAGAACCTTCCACCCCTCCACTAAGAAGTGCAGTCTAGGGCTTCCCTGGTGGCGCAGTGGTTGAGAGGCCGCCTGCCGATGCAGGGGACACGGGTTCGTGCCCCGGTCCGGGAAGATCCCACATGCCGTGGAGCGGCTGGGCCCGTGAGCCATGGCCGCTGAGCCTGCGCGTCTGGACCCTGTGCTCTGCAGCGGGAGAGGCCACAACAGTGAGAGGCCCGTGTACCACCAAAAAAAAAAAATAGAAGTGCAGTCTAATTCCCCTTGTCTTGAACCTGGGCAGGATTGTGACTCGCTCATTACCAACAGGATGGATGGAAATGACAGTGTAACACTTCTGAAGCTACGTAAGAAAAGCTCCCACCTTGTAGGACACCCATGCTGGAGCCCTGAGCAGCCACTCTGTGAGGAAGTCCAAGCTAGCCCAGGAAGAGACCACATGCAGAGGAGAGAGGCCCATGGAGGGAGAGAGATGCCCGGCCAGGGCTCAGATCCTCCAGCCCCAGGCACTCTGGGAGACCCGGAACAACCCAGCTGAGCCCCTCCCAAATCCATGACCCACAGAGTCGGAAGTGACGCACCCCTTCCGCTCAGCGGTATCCAACACATTTTTTGCAGGGACAAAGCCTGCGCAGTTGCCACAAGTTTCCTCTCCTTGCCTCAAGGGAGGAGTAAAGACGATGAAGAAGAAAAGGTAGAGGGGGTTGGGTCTCAGATGTCAGGATAAAGTGTTTGGTCTCGACCCTGTAGGCTACTGAGAGTACCCCAGTGAGAGCTATTACATTCTGTGCACACGCAGGCCCACTCTGGTTTTAGCAATATAGAATACAGCCACCATCCTCAGGGGAACTGGAGTTGGGGCAGGAAAGGCCTGGAGACTCTGGGTACGGCTGGATCCTCAGCTCCTCCCATCTGCCTGAGGCCTCGGCCAGTAGACTGGAAAAAGGGTGGGGAGTGGTGAGCCTCAGTGCTCCCATCTGAAAAATGGGGGCCTTGGACTTAAGGCCTCTAAGTGGTCTTCTGGCTCTGAGACTAAAGACGGGACAGGGACATTTTTGGTCCTGTTTCCACACAAGCATTGCCTGCGGTTTGAACAGGCACTGGGCTGGGCCCTGGGCTCCATCCTGTGAGCAGGACATGAGGAAAAGGACTTGAGGCCTGGCCCTTGTCATGCTATAGGCCTTGTTCAGGATCTCTAGGTTCCAAGGAACAGAAAATCCAACTTAAGGTGGCTTTAAAAACTAAAATCTATGGGCTGTGTAGTAACTGAAAAACACAGGAGTTTTGGAGGTTTCAGGCAAAGCTTGATCCAGCCACGCAAACAGGGTGACGGGACCTGGTCTCTCTGCCTCCGTCTCTCAGCTCGGCATTCTCACATGTGCTGCTCTCCCCTGGGGGTCTCAGTATGTCCCCCAATCAGGTCTGGGTCTACCTGTTTCTCTTCAGGTCCAGTGGAGAGAAAGTCTACCTCCCGAAGACCTCAGGGAGAGGCGTTTGCTGTGATTGGCCTAACTTGAGTCATGGGTCTATCCTTGAACCAATCACAGCAGCCACGGGATGGGATGTAGTAACTGGCTTAAACCAATCGGGGCCCACTGGGAGCTGGTATGCTGTCTACCCCACCAGCCATGGGCTGGGAAATGTGGGGTCCTGGCAGGAGGGAGGAAGGGACTGGGTGCCAAGAGGAAGCCCCCCAATGTCTGCTACCACAGGACATTGGAGAACAATGGACAAGGGCCCAATGCAGGTCCCTCTGTCCACCCAGCAGAACCTTCTGGAGACTGCGTGCTCTGTCAGAGAGGAAGTGGTTGAGCACCGGAAAGGGGTGGGGGGGGAATCTCCCATCAAGGCTATTTCCAGTACCAGCTGCCCATCTGGCCAGCCTGGAGCCCTGGGATGGGGACAGCCACCATTGGCCGGAACCCAGGGCCTGCCTGGGACACTTGGGCAGCTGGAGACTAATTAAGCTGGAAGAGTGCAGGCTGGAGAGGCCTAGGGTGGGGAAGTGATCTGACTCTTCCCTAACCCCAAAAAAGGGAACAGAAAAGGTCAGCTTAGGCACCAGAGCAAACAAGTAGCGTGTGACGGAAACAAACAGCCCCTTCCACTTGGGCTCAGCTCTGCTGGGCGCTCTCTTATCTGGCTTGCCCAAGAAGCCCAGGACCAAGGCTGCGTAGGGATGCCCTCGTCGTCTCAGATGGGAAGGTGGAGGCCCCGAGAAAAGTGACTCACCCTGAGAAGCAGGGCAAAGCCAGGGTACAAAGCACTCTCAGGACTCCCCCTCTCTGCACGGCACCGATGAGTCAGGCCCATTCCCACGCACAGAGTAACGTGATGGTGAGGGCACTGGCTGGGAGGGCGGCCAAATCCCCCCACGACCCCCACTATCCCAGAGGCCGTGGACATAGAGGAAGGGGGCTGCAGGGTCCAATCGGCCCAGGTTGGCCCACCTTCAGATCCTGCCTCTGCCACTCTGGCTGTGTGAACTTGGGCAGGTCGGTGTCTTCATTTACGAAGTGTAATGAATACTGGGCTTCCCTGGTGGCGCAGTGGTTAAGGATCTGCCTGCTTTACATCACATACGTAAAGCAATTGACACAGTGCAGCACATGGTGAATGTTCCATGCCTCATGTCACAGAAGGCAAGAGTTTGTCAGGGTTAATTATCATACAACCGCAGAAATGCCATGATCTGCTGAACCCAATGCTGCAAGATGCAGGGGGTGGGGGGCTACCCCAAGTAAACCCTGAGAAACAGAGTTGGGGTGGGGCATTTGTCAAGAAATTAACCAGGGCGACACATGTGGGAGTCCTGGCTTTCTGGGAAGGGACTCAGAGCGCTGTCCCTGCCGTTCATCAGAAGCCCAGACCTTGCAGGATCTGTTTCCACTCTTTCCCCAGGGACTGGACTAGGACCCTTATCCCCTGAGCCTGGGCTCAACAGGGGCGAGGAGGTTGCAGACAAGGGGTCATTTGTCCACCCTGATCCTGCAGCTGCCAACTCCTCTGGGGCTCAGAGTCTTCTTGGACCAGCTCAGCCATGTGTGTGTGTGTTGGGGGGTGTTTATCCCCCAGTTGCCATGGGAGACCCAGATTCTATACTGGGCACTCTCTCCGGTGTCCCGACAGTGACCCCAGAGCATCTCTGACCAGCAGGCCTGGGTGGGGCCTGGGAGGACAAAGCAGCCTTTGGCTGCCGTCGGGCGGGTGGGCAGAGTGCGTCAGCTCGTCAGCCAGCCAGACAGACCTGGAAGCCAGCCTTAACACCCCCTCTCTCTGTCACCACGCATATCTTGTTTTTGTCATGACATGACATGACAGATGTTGCTTGTCAATGCTGCCTCTGAAGTATCTCTAGACCCTGGTCCCTGCCATCCAGCCACACAGCCGCTACCCTGGTCAACTCCACCACTGCACCCCTTCCTCCCCGTCTCACGGACAGTCTGCCCTGCATCCACGGCCAGGGGGAGCTTTTAGAAACACAGTTCGACCACATCAGTCCCCTGGTGTTGAATCCTTCAGTGAATATTTGCAAAACACGTACCTGACAAAGGACTCATAACCAGCATATACAAAGAACTTCTACAAATCAATAAGAAAAAGGGAGGCAACCAGTAGAAAATGGGCAAGAGACTTTGAACAGTCCTGTCATAAGAGAGGTTCTCCAAGTGGCCTGTAAACACATGAAAACATTATTAGTCATCAGGGGAATAAAACCATGAGATACCACTACATACCTACCAAAATGGTTAAAATAAAAGTCATAGAAAATATCAAGTGCTGGTGAGGATGTGGAGCAACTGGAACTCTCGGAGCACTGCTGCTGCAGGGAGCATATTTGGTACAACAACTGTTTGGCATTGTCTTACTGAAGCTGAGCATATGCCTACCCTACTTCCAGCAATTCCATTCCTGGGCATAGGTCCAACAGAAATGCATGCATATGTCCACTGAAAGACATGTACAAGATGTTTTTCTTCTGTTTTATTCAAAGCAGGCACAACCCAGAAATAACCTGAATGCCCGTCACAATGGAACGGGATGGGATTAGATGTGTGTCGCACAGTGTTGTGGGGAAGAAGCTGGACACGAAGAAGTATACACTGTGTGATTCCACTTATGTGAGCTCCAAAAACAGATGAACCTGCACCAAAATCAGGACAGCGATTATCTTTGGGGAAAAAGGAGGAATGAGGAGAGGCACAAGGGAGATTTCCTGGGTGTCAGTAATGTTTTGTCTCTTGATCTAGGTACTGGTTACACAGGTGTGTTTAACTGGTGAAAATTCATCCTGCTGGACGCTTAAACAGTGTAAGCACTTTTCTTTACGTATATTACTCTTCAGTAAAAATTAAAACAAAACAAAACCCTCCACCTACATTGCCCAAAGTCCTCTGTGGTGGT
Organism: Aethalodelphis obliquidens; assembly: GCF_003676395.1. Lineage (NCBI taxonomy): Eukaryota > Metazoa > Chordata > Mammalia > Artiodactyla > Delphinidae > Aethalodelphis > Aethalodelphis obliquidens. Next base: position 55,616,434 of record NW_020837952.1, read on the forward strand.
TCCCACCAGCTTATCCTCGACATGCCATGTAGTTCCCTGGACATGCCATGTAGTTCTCTCTATCTGGAATTCCCGTGTCCAGTTGGTAAACACTCTGATCTGGGGTCACCATCACCACCAGGAAGCGTTCCCTTCTGGCCACACCCAGAGGTGGTTTCTCCCTCCTCAAAAAGCCATAGTTACCTTCATTTCAGACCTTATTCATCTGACAGTCTCTTCACAGTATTTACTGAGCACTTGTTATGTGCCAGGCACATACACTTGTGAATAAGCAGGTTAGATTAAAAAAAATTTTTTAAATAATTACAGAAATAAATGGACACGGACAAATTGCAATAAATGCCCCCAAAGGGAAGTCCAGACAAGCAGTGGAGAATAACGCAGGGCATGGGGGAGCGGGAGGGGCTGTTTACCCTGGATGATCAGTGCAGAAGCCCAGATAACAAAGGGAAAGCCAGGCCAAGATAACTCCCGAGGAGTATCCAGCCCGAGGGCACCATGCTAATGGAGAGCAATAACCTGTGAATGTCCTGGGGTCAGGACTGTGCCATTCAGGCGCTTAGCGCAAGGATTGGCCCATTAGGTGTCTGGGAGTATTTTGTGAATGAATGAATGAATGAATGAATGATGGGAGGCTGGAAGAGATGGGCAGGGCGATCATAGGAAAGGATTTGGTGGCCTCAAGGACACAGGTTATCTTTTCACAAGTGTGCACCTCCAGCTGGCAGAGCCAATGTGGGAAATAAAGTTTGGGGTCCCCAGAAGAACAGACCCCACCCCCAGCAAGTGTACAGAGACACACTCCTTCATTTATTCATTCATTCAGTTGATACCTATTAACTGAGTGCCAGGCCCCATCCTAGGGGCTGTCCCCTTTGCCTCCCAGTGAGGCCAAATTCCCAGCGGCTATTTTAACTTCTGGGATCTCTGGGGGTTCAAGTCTCTCCCTGCTTCAAACTGTTTCCCCACCTCAAACCTCAGTCTCCCTCCATTGTCCAAGCAGGACTCTCCCCTGATCACCGGGGGAAATCCAGGGGAAACTTGGGTTATGCTACCTGGTTATTTACAAGCCCAAACGTGATTTAGTGGGGGCAGTGTTCACCTTGCCAAAATAATGACTGCTTTACCAAAGAATTCTCAAAGCTATTTTAATTAGTTTTCCCAACAGGATTTCTCAGACACTGTTGGCAGCTGCATAAACAGGTACCGCCCTCCTAGAAGCAATATGCCAGGATTTGGAGCAACTATGATAGCATGTGCACGTGAACTAACCACCCTCACCTCAGTGTAAACCCCGGAGCACCTCACACCCAGGTCCATAGGGGCACGCCCAACATATCCCTGGCAACACTGTTGCAGCAGCTGTGAAGCAGAGGCAACTCAGATTTCCCCAACTAGGGAAACAGGTAAGTAAAAGGTGGTGGTGGGTGCACATGGTGGTCAGAAGTAGCCCATCTGTAGGACACCATGGGGCAAACCAAAAAGACCTATTTTGGGTAAAAAGGGAAATCAATCAAATGGGATGTCTGACATGTTACCATCTTTGTAAACTTAAGACACATGCATACATAAACCATAATGGAAAAGAATATTAAAAAAAAAAGAATGTCTATTTGTGTGTAACTGATTCACTTGTTGCACATTGGTGCAACATTGTAAACCACCTATACTTCAATGAATAAATAAAATAAAACACGTACACACACCAGAGCTTTTGGAGGGAGGGGAATAGAAGTTTGTTCAGGGATGAGCAGAGATTTTTTATACATACACACACAAACACACATGCACACGCATGTGTATACTTTATATAAAATAAGGGAGAGCCTTGCATGGACAATGAATGTATACTAAGGACCAAGGATTTTAATTAATTCAACAATCTCTACTTGAGGTAAAAATAAAATTTAAATTTAAAATTTTAAACTTTAAATTTTAAAAGTTTACATCTTCTGGGAAGATGTAGGAGGCACACTCTTTTCCCTATTCCTCCCACTAAGTACAACTAGAAACCATAGACATAATGTATAAAACAAGCACAAGGAGACTCTGAAAGGAGGGGAGAAGAAGGCAGATTAGCTCAGGATCAAAGAACCCAAGGAACAACACAGTGACGAGTTTCTTGGTTGCTGTTGTTTTCTTTCTTTCTTTTAATTTGTCTCATACATCCCAGACTTTGAGCTGAAGAAGACAGCAACCTGGAAACGCCAAGAGGCCTAGACAATAAAAGCCCTCCATCCCCCCAGAAACCTATTCTCTCCAGTCAAAAAAGAAAAGAGGCAGCTTAGCAAGATGGAAAAAAATGAGACATTAATTGCTCTATTCCAGCAAAACACCGCAGAAAAATCTGTAGCCCCATCCATGCCAGCAAAGAGCAAGTTTGGAAATTAGACTTCCACCCTCGAAAGGTTACAGTAGGTGCTCCAATCTCCCCACGGGGGTGAAGGCCAAGTAGGGACCTGGGACTTTCACCCTGACCTAAGCAGTAATAAGGAGCCCCATTGCCTCATATATCAGTAGAGGTCAAGTGGGGAACTTCGACTTCTAACCCTATCTGGCAGCAGTGAGGCAGCATTCCCACTTCCCCTGCTGGAGCAGCATCAGAGGAAACCAGCTAAAGCAGAAGGTTTAATAAGATACAGAGTTATTACAACATAATACCTAAAATGTCCAGGTTTTAGAACATCACTCATCATGCCGAGAACCAGGAAGATCTCAAACTGAATCAAAAAGACAATCAACAAATGTCAAGGGGGAATCCCTGGCAGTCCAGTGGTCAGGACTTGGTGCTTTCACTGCCAGGGCCTGGGTTCCACCCCTGGTCAGGGAACTAAGATCCCACAAGCTGTGTGGCACAGCCTAAACAAACAAACAAAAAACACACAAAAAAAACCCAAAACAGAAAACAAATGCCAAAACTGGGATAATAGAAATGTTAGGAACACACTTGAAACAAATGAAAAAAGCAAACTCCTGCAAAGAAATAGAAAGTATAAAGAAGACTGTCAACCACAGAAAGGAGGGGATAGAGGAAAGAACCAGCAAAAGACAGATCTTCCCTGACTTATGATGGGGTTATGTCCCAATAAACCCATTGTAAGTTGAAAATATCACAAGTCAAAAATGTATTTAATACACTTAACCTACCGTCATAGTTTAGCCAAGCCTACCTTAAGCACGCTCAGAACACTTACATTAGCCTACAGCTGGGCAAGATGATCTAACACAAAGCCTGTTTCATAATAAAGTGTTGACTATCTCATGTAATTTACTGAATACCGTACTGAAAGTGAAAAACTGAATGGTCTGGGTCTGGACGATTGTTGTATGTATATCAGTTTTCTACTCTCATGATCACACGGCTGACTGGGAGCTGTGGTTTGCTGTCACTGCCCAGTCTCATGAGAGAATATTGTACTGCATATTACTAGCCCTGGAAAAGGTCAAAGTTCAAAGTATGGCTTCTACCAAATGTGTATTGTTTTAGCACCATCATAAAGTCAAAGTCATAAGTTGGACCATCATAAGTTAGGGACCATCTGTACAGAACAATAGAAATTACTTAACTTGAACAACAGAGAATAAATAGAACAAAAGGGAAAAAGTCTCAGGGAGCTGTGGGACTATGACAGAAGGTCTAACATTTGTGTCATTGGAGTCCTGGAAGGAGAAGAGAAAGAGGGCAGGGCTAAAAACGTGCTCAAAGAAATAAGGGCTGGGGCTTCCCTGGTGGCGCAGTGGTTGAGAGTCTGCCTGCTGATGCAGGGGACACGGGTTTGTGCCCCGGTCCGGGAAGATCCCACATGCCGTGGAGCGGCTGGGCCCGTGAGCCATGGCCACTGAGCCTGCGCGTCCGGAGCCTGTGCTCCGCAATGGGAGAGGCCACAACAGAAGGGCTGACAATTTGGCCACAGATGTAGGCCTATAGATTCAAGAGGCTGAGTGAACACCAAACAGGAAAAACCTAAAGAAATCTACACAAAGACATCACAGTCAAACTTTTTCTGAAAACTAGAAACAAAGAAAAAGTCTTAAAGGCAGCAAGAGAGAAATGCCATGTTACCCATAGGAGAAAAACAACTTGAAAGACAGTGGATTTTCTTTCAGAAACTATGGAGTTCAGGAGGTGGTGGCACAACATTTTTCAACTGCAGAAAAAAAAAACAAGAACTTTCAACTCAGAATCCTATATCTAGAGAAAATATCCCTTAGAAATGAAGGGGAGGAACTTCCCTGGTGGCGCAGTGGTTAAGAATCCGCCTGCCAATGCAGAGGACACAGGTTCGAGCCCTGGTCCAGGAAGATCCCACGTGCCGCGGAGCAACTAAGCCCGTGTGCCGCAACTACTGAGCCTGCGCTCTAGAGCCTGCGAGCCACAACTACCAAAGCCTGTGTGACTTGAGCCTGTGCTCCGCAAAAAGAGAAGCCCGCACACCACAATGAAGAGTAGCTCCCACTCGCCATAACTACAGAAAGCCCTCACACAGCAACGAAGACCCAACGCAGCCAAAAATAAATAAATATGTTTTTTAAAAAAAGAAAGAAATGAAGGAGAAATCAAGACATTCTTATGTAAAGGAAAACCAAGAGAACTTGTCACCAGCAAACCCACTCTAAAGGAATAGCTAAAAAAAATTTCTCTAAACAGAAAGGAAGTGATAAAGAAGTAATCTTGGAACATAAGGAAGAAAAAAAGAACACAGCAAGCAAAAAATATGGGTAAACACATTAGAATTTCCTTCTCTTCCTGGGTTTGAAAATTGAAGCAGAAACTTTTAACACTGTCTGACATGGCTCTAAATGTATCTAGAGGAAATACTTAAGAAAATTATATTATAAATGGGAGAAAGTAAAGGGACTTAAAGGGAGGTATGATTTCTATACTTCACTGAAACTGGTAAAATAATGACAGTGATATAACTGTGATATATTATGTATATATAATATAATATTTAGAGAAACTACTAAAAAGCTATACAAAGATATACACTTAAAAACAACATAGATAAATCAAAATGGAATGCTGAAGAATGTTCAAGTAACCCACAGGAATGCAGGAAAAGAAAACAGAGAAATTAAAAACAGAACAAACAGAAAACAAAACAAAACAAAATGACAAAATTAAGCCCTACCACATTAATAATTACATTAAATATTAATAGTCTAAGAACACTAATTAAAGACAGAGATTGGCAGAGTGGATCAAGAAACATAATACAGCTGTGTGATATCCACAAGAAATTCACTTCAAATATAATGATATAGGCACTTTGAAAGTAAAAGGATTGAAAAAGACATATCACACAAACATTAATCAAAAGAAAGCAGATGTGACTACATTAACATCAGATTAAGTAGACTTCAAAGTAGAGAAAATTGCCAGAGACAGAGAGAAACATTTTGTAATGATAAAAGTGTCAATCCAGCAATCCTAGATGAAAGAAATCACAGCAATCCTAAACATGCATGCACCAAAGAGTAGACTGCAAAATATGTGAAGAAAAAACTTACAGAACTAAAAGGAGAAAATAGACAAATCCCCAATTATAGTTGGAGACTTCAACACCCTTTCTCAATAAGTGATAGAACAAATAGAAAATCAGCAAAGATATAGAAGAACTCAACAGCACCATCAACCAACAGGATCTGATCAACATTTGTAGAAAACACCACCCAACAATAACAGAATATACATTCAAGTACCTTTGGAACATATACCAAGATAGATCATTTTTTTAAAAACTCAGTAAATTTAAAATAATTGAAATCATGCAAAGTTGTTCTCTGCCTACAATGGAATCAACTAGAAATCAATAACAGAAATGTAACAGAAAAACCTCCGAACAGTTGAAAATTAGATAAAACACTTCTAAATAATCCACAGATCAAGTGGAAGTCTCAAAGGAATTCCAAAAATACACTGAACTGAATGAAAATGAAAATACAACATAGCAAAATGTGGGGCACAGCTAAAGCAGTACTGAAAGGGAAATTTATAGCACTAAGTGCACACATTAGAAAAGAGGAAAAGTATCCTATCTCAAGAACCTAGGAAAAGAAGAATAAAATAAAACCAAAACAAGCAAAGCAAGGAAATAACAGAGATAAAAATAGAAATCAGGGCTTCCCTGGTGGCGCAGTGGTTGAGAGTCTGCCTGCCAATGCAGGGGACATGGGTTCGTGCCCCTGTCTGGGAAGATCCTACATGCCGCGGAGCGGCTGGGCCCGTGAGCCATGGCCACTGAGCCTGCGTGTCCGGAGCCTGTGCTCCACAATGGGGGAGACAAAAAAAAAAGAGAGAGAGGAAAAAAAAAAAAAAAAAAAAAAAAAAAAAACAGAAATCAGTGAAATTGAAAACAGAAAAACAGTAGAGAAAATCAATGAAACAGAGAGCTGGTTCTTTGAAAAGATCGATAAAATTGACAAGCCTCTGGCAAGACTGACAAAGAAAGAGAAAAAAAAGAAGAAGAGAAAAGGAGATGCAAATTACCAGTATCAGGAACAAAACGGGATGTCATTACAGACACCATAGACATCAAAAGGATAATAAGGAAATCTATGAACAACTCTACACACATGAATTTGACAAATTAGATGAAATATACCCATTTCTAGAAAAATACAAACTACCACAATTCACTCAATATAAAATTGATAATTTGAATAATCCTATAACCATCAAGGAAATTGAATTTGTAATTTTAAAACTACCCCCCCCTCCAAAGTCTCCAGGCCCAGATGGTTTCACCAGAGAATTCTACCAAACGTTTTAATTAACACCAACTCTACATGATCTGTTCCAGAGAATGGAAGAGGAGGAAATACTTCCTAATTCATTTTATGAAGCTAGTATTATCCCAATGTCAAAACCAGACAAAGACAGTACAAAAAAAGAAAACTATAAGCCAACTCCCTTCATGAAAGTAGGTGCAAAGATCCTTAACAAAATATCAGCAAATATAATTCAGCAAAATATGAAAAGAATTATACATCATGACCAAGTGGGGTTTATTCCAGAATGCAACCGTGGTTTGATATTTGAAAAGCAATCAGTGTAATCCACTATACTAACAGGCTAAAGAAGAAAAATCACATGATCGTATCAATCAATGTAGAAAAAAAACCATTTGACAAAATTATGATAATTCATGATAAAAACTCTCAGAAAAAAATAGGAATAGAGGGGAAAAGTATCTACAAAACCCCTACAGATAACATTATACTTAATAATGAAAGACTAAACGCCTTTCCCCTAAGATCAGGTACAAAACAAGGATATCTGCTCTCACACTTTTATTCAACATAGCGCTGGAAGTTCTAACCTATGCAACAAGGTAAGAAAAATAAATAAACGATATACAGATCAGAAAGGAAGGAATAAAACTCTTTACAGATGACATGATTGTTTATACAGAAAGTCCCAAGGAATCTACAAAAAAACCTCCTAGAATTAATAAGTGAATTCAGCAAGGTAGCAGGATACAAGATCTATGTGCAAAAGTCAACAGTATTCCTATATCCTAGAAACAAGTATGTGGTCACCAAAATTTAAAATAACATTTACACTCGTTCAAAATAAATAAATAAAATGCATAGGTATAAATCTAACAAAACATGTATACAGGACTTGCATGCTGAGAACTACATGCTGGTCACATAAATCAAAGAAGACAAATAAATGGAGAGACATACCATGTTCATTAATTGAAAGACTCAACACAGTAAAGATGTCAGTTCTCCCGAGATTGACATACAGATTTAACGCAATTCCTTTAAACACTTCAGCAAGATTTTTTATAGCTATAGACAAGATTATCCTAAAATTTATATGAAAAAGCGAAGGAGCCAGAATCATTTAAACAACTTTGGAAAAGAAGAATGAAATGAGAGAAATCAGTCTACTTGATTCATTATAACTTTATATAAGGCATATAGGATTTATTATATCCCTATTGCAATCAAGACTGTGTTGTATTGGCTGAGCGAGTAGAACAGGTTAGAGAACCCAAGAACCACACAAGTATTCCTGACGGATTTTTTACAAGAACACGAAAGTAATTCAGTGGAGGAAAGACGAACTTTTAAACAAATGGTGTCGGAGCAATTGGATATCCACAGGAAAAAATTAAAAATAAATCAATCAATCAAAACAAAAAACCCCTAAACCTAAGTCTCACGCCTTATACAAAAGTTAATTCAAAATGGACCATGGGCTTAAATGTAAAATGTAAAGCTAGGGACTTCTCTGGCAGTCCAATGGTTAAGACTATACATTCCCAATGCAGGGAGCACAGGTTCGATCCCTGGTCGGGGAACTAGGATCCCACATGCCACACGGCATGGCATTAAAAAAAAAAAAGGAAAAGTAAAACTTTCAGAAAAAATACAGGAGAAAAACTTTCTCACACTTGACACCAAAACATAATTGATAAAAGGAAAGGTTGATAAATTGGACTCCATCAGAATTTAAAACTTTTCCTTTGTGAAAGAACCTGTTAAGAAGATGAAAAGACAAACTACAGACTGGAAGGAAATATTTGCAAACCACTTATCTGACAAAGGACCAGTGTCTAGAACATGTAAAGAACTCTCAAAAGTCAACAGTAAAAAAAGAAAAAATCCAACTCGAAAACAGAAAAAGACATGAAGAGACACTTCACTAAAGAGGACATTCAGATGGAAGATAAGTACATGAAAATATGTTTAACATCATTAACCGTTAGTGAAATGCAAATTAAACCACAATGAGGTATCATTACACACCTATCAGAATGGTTAAAATACAAAATAGTGACAACACCAAGCATTGGAGAGGATGCAGAGAAACTTGATCATTTATACATTGCTGGTGGGAATGTAAAATGGTACAGCCACTCAAGAAAACAGTTTGGTGATTTCTTTAAAAATTAAATATGCAACTACTATATGGTCCAGCAATTGCACTCCTGGGCATTTATCCCACAGAAACGAAAACATGTTCACAAACAAACCTGTCCTGAGATGTTTATAGCAACCTTATTCATAATAGCCAAAAACTGGAAACAACCCAGATGTCCTTCATCGAATAAGTGGTTAAACAAACTAGGCGACATCCACACTATGGAAAACTACTCAGTGACAAGAAGGAATGAACCATTCATGTACACAACAACCTGGATGACTCTCCAGAGAATCATTCCGAGTGAGAAAAGCCGACCCCAAAAGGTCACATACTGTATGATTCTGTTTATATAACATTCTTTTTTTTTTTTTTTGCGGTACGCAGGCCTCTCACTGCTGTGGCCTCTCCCGTTGCGGAGCACAGGCTCCAGACGTGCAGGCTCAGCAGCCATGGCTCACGGGCCCAGCCGCTCCGCAGCATGTGGGATCTTCCCGGACCGGGGCACGAACCCGTGTCCCCTGCATCGGCAGGCGGACTCTCAACCACTGCGCCACCAGGGAAGCCCTATATAACATTCTTGATATGACAAAGTTCCATGCTTGCCAGGGGTTAAGAAAGGGTAGGGATTAGAGGGAAGTGGGTGTGGCCATAAAAGGGCAATAGGAGGGATCCTCGTGAGGATGGTAATGTGCATTACCCTGACCGTATCTATGTTAACATCCTGGTTGTTTTTGTCCTACAGTTTTGTAAGATGTTCTCATTGGGGAAAACTAGGTAAAGGGTACATGGTATCTCTGCATTATTTCTTTTCTTTTTTTTAAGATTTTTTTTGATGTGAACCATTTTTTAAGTCTTTATTGAACTTGTTACAATATTGCTTCTGTTTTATGTTTTTGGCTTTTTGGCCACAAGGCCCGTGGGATCCTAGCTCCACCACCAGGGATCAAACCTACACCTCCTGCATTGGAAGGTGAAGTCTTAACCATTGGACTGCCAGGGAAGTCCCATCTGTATTATTTCTTTTTTCTTTTCTTTTTTTTTGCATTATTTCTTAAAACTGCATATGAATCTACAATTATCTCAAAATTAAAAGTTTGAGATAATTAAAATTAATTTAATTATCTCAAAATTAAAAGTTTGAGATAATTAAAACTAATTTAATTATCTCAAAATTAAAAGTTTGAGATAATTAAAATTTAAAAAGTTTAATTTAGGGCTTTTTTTTTGCATTATTTCTTAATTAATTAATCTACAATTATCTCAATTATCTCAATATGCATATGAATCTACAATTATCTCAAAATTAAAAGTTTAATTTAGGGCTTCCCTGGTGGCGCAGGGGACACGGGTTCGTGCCCCGGTCCGGGAAGATCCCACATGCCGCGGAGCGGCTGGGCCCGTGAGCCATGGCCGCTGAGCCTGCGCGTCCGGAGCCTGTGCTCTGCAACGGGAGAGGCCACAACAGTGAGAGGCCCGCGTACCACACACACACACACACACACACACACAAAGTTTAATTTTAAAAAAAGAGACTTTAGCCAGAATTGCCTCCCTCTTCCCCTCCCCCAGCCCCCATTCCAGGAGAGTGTCGGTGATGCTCAGCTTCCGGGGACCAGCTGTGGCTGGGGAACCAGAGCGCCAGAACCACTGTTGTCATCTTTGAGGAAGCTTAGAGAAAGGGACTGAAGCCAGGTGCTAAAGGCAGGCAAATGTGGTTTCACATGAAAACAGGGGAAATGATACCAGAAAATATAAGCTGGAGGGCTTGACACAAGCCCTGGCAGACTTCCAGGATGGGTGAGGACTAGCGGGGACACCTAATCACAGGAGCCAGCTCGAGTTCTGGGTGACAGGCCAAATATTTGGGTCTGTGTGGGACCGGCTGGCTGGGGATCTAAGGAGAAGTGAGGGACCCTGCGTGGAAATTTTGCTACAGCACGTGTATGTCACTCTCAGACATCCTTGTGCTAAGATGAAGAATTGGGGCTAACAGCCCAGCTTGGGATGGGTTGGGGGGTTATAACTGTTGAAAATGTGAGATCGAATTGTGGGGATGGTATGAAAACTGTAGCCATGTTTGGTGTGTGCTGGTCCATGCGGGACCTCACACATGCTCTCCGTTGATCAATCATTACCATAAAACTTCTGCATCTGCAAGACACTTGGTTTGTGGCACAAACTGTCCCTCTGTCCCCTTTGCCTCTGGGCCCTCCTTTCCCAAATCTTTCCTCTGGATCCTCAAGCTAAAAAGGACCTCAAAGAATTGAAGATGCTGGGACTTCCCTGGTGGCACAGTGGTTAAGAATCCGCCTGCCAATGCAGGAGTCATGGGTTCGAGCCCTGGTCCAGAAAGATCCCACATGCCGTGGAGCAACTAAGCCCGTGCTCCACGAATACTGAAGCCCGTGCACCTAGAGCCCGTGCACCGCAACGACGAGTAGCCCCCGCTCACTGCAGCTAGAGAAAGCCTGCGCAGCAATGAAGACCCAACCCAGCCAAAACTAAATAAATAAAATAAACTTAAAAAAAATAAAAAGAATTGAAGATGCTGTCTGAGACCCCAAAAGTGTGACATGACATACCTCCGTTTTACAGACAAGAACACTGATGCTTAGAGAAGGGAAGTGACCTGCCCTATCGCATGGCAGGTCCGGATAAGAGCCCAGACATTTGGCTATGCCCAGCTTCACTTGGTCAGAGTTGGAGGAAACAAGAGGCCCCACTGCACCTGGACAAATGATGGCCAGAGTTCTCTGCCTCTGCACCCTGTCTTCATGCCCACAGCCACACCACAGCTCAGTCATCGCTCATCCAACAATACATGTTGATAGCCTACTGTGTGCCAAGCACTATTCTAGACTCTGAGGAAAAGACAGTGAACAAAATAGACACAAATATACTGGCTCCTTGGAGCTCACATTCACGCCAAGCATCTGGTACCTCCTCCAAGCACCTGGTACCCTCCATTCCCCACCCTCCATCTGCATCCATCCCAGACTCCTGGTTGTACACAGAGGCGCCTGTCACCGGTGAGGGTCAGGAGACCTGTGGGCTTAGGCCTCATATTCAGGGAAGACCTACACTGACTATTGAGATTATTTCTAAATAAGGATCTGCATACAGTCATCACGGGGTAGGTTGTTTCATAAGTGTTAGTTTGATCAATGTAAAATACTGAAAACACAGCCTGACTTTGCTAACCCTATTTGGATATTTCTTTTTTAAATATTTATTTATTTATTATTATTATTATTTATTTTGGCTGCGCCAGGTCTTAGTTGAGGCATGCGGACTCCTTAGTTGTGGCATGCATGTGGGATCTAGTTCCCGGACTGGGATCGAACCTGCGCCCCCTGCATTGGGAGCGTGGAGTCTTACCCACTGGATCACCAGGGAAGTCCCTGGATATTTCTTCATGCATTCAATATAACCAAAAGCCTCAATAAAATGGAAGATTTTAGACCTCTCTGGACCTGCATGAGGTGCAGGTCGCCAGCTCCCTCCTAATCTGGCCCCAGCCGGCCCTGCCATGGCCCCCATCCCTCCACTGAGCTCTCTTCTGGGGACGGAAAGAATCCTGCCCCAAGAGCAAGAGGGCTAGGGTTCAAATCCTGGCTCTGTCAATTACTCATGAAACTTTGAGTCTACTCCTGCCCCCATGACCTCAGTTTCCCCATCTGTAAAATGGGAGCAGAGTAGTAGCCTCAGTGGTTCCTGCCAACACCGACTCCAGGAGCTCCCCTACCAGATTTCAGCTCCCAAGGTCTGACTCCCCCCAGCTCATGCCCCTCAGGTGCACCTGGTAGGTCTTCAGGAAACTGGTGCAGGACACAGAGTTTTCAAGTCACCTAACCTACTTGCTGTCTTTTTTTTTTTCATGCTGCAACTCTTGAAGTCTGTGCCTAGAGCCCATGCTCCACGACAAGAGAAGCCATTGCAATGAGGAGCCCGCATGTGGGCTCAGTAGTTGTGGCACATGGGCCTAGTTGCTCCGTGGCACGTGGGATCTTCCTGGACCAGGGCTCGAACCCATGTCCCCTGCATTGGCAGGCGGATTCTTAACCACTGCACCACCAGGGAACCACCCCCCCACTTCCATTCTTGTCTGTCAAAATGCGGTTCCTGGACCAGCAGTGTTGGTCTCACCTGGGGGCTTGCTAGAATGCAGAGTCTCGGGCCCTGCCCAGCCCTGCTGATGCAGAATCTGCATTCTAACAAGATCCCCGGGGGATTATTTTGCACATTAATGTTTGCAAAACACTGCCTTATAGCATAGAACCCCAAATCCCCCTACGCGGCCCAACATATTTGTTCAATCGATAGATTAATCAATCAGTAAAATGCTTGTTAAACGAACTCTAGCACCTCTTATTGCCGGTGCCTCCCATTGGGGACGAATCCAATATTCCCCAGGCAACCATCCAAGCAGCCACTGGGCTCCAACGTACACAGGGTCAGACCCTGTCTGGGCAAAACAGACCTGGTACCCAGGCCTCACCCATCTGCTGGAGGTGACCATCCTGTCCTAACTGTGACCAAGTGACCCCCTAAGTGGCGGTCTAGCTACAATGACGTCAACTATTTTTTTTTCTTTTTTTTTTTTTTGCGGTACGCGGGCCTCTCACCGCTGTAGCCTCTCCCGCTGCGGAGCACAGGCTCCGGACGCGCAGGCTCAGTGGCCATGGCTCACGGGCCCAGACCGGGTCACAAACCCATGTTCCCTGCATCGGCAGGCGGACTCTCAACCACTGCGCCACCAGGGAAGCCCAACCTCAATTATTTTAAAGGCGAGAAAGCCAAGGCTTGTGCCCGTCCCACCCCAGCTCAGGCTCCTCCCCCTAACACGTGAACACACACACTTGCCTGAATGCACACACATGCAAACACACTTGCCCTAGTGCGCACACACACACACCCCGCCCAGGCCCTGGTTGTGTCTCCGTGGGTCATGGGGTGACTCACAGGCACATCTCCCCTCCCTGACTGGGAAAGGGAGAGGGAGAAGAGGTGTCTCCGAGCCAAACGTGAGAAAGTGACTTTGGACCAGCTGGGCCAAGGGACTGCCAGGGTCAGGGCTGGGGCTGGGGCTGCGTCCCCAGGGGTCCTGCCTGGGAAACCAGGCAAGTCACTGGGTCAGCAAGTCCTTCCCTCCCTCACGAGCCCACAGGACTGTGTCAAGCCAGTTTACTGGATGAGTGGGGGGAGGGCTACGGGTAAGAGAGGACACGCACACACACGCACGTACATACACACACACGCGCGCGTGCGTGCACACACACACACACACACACACACACAAGACACCAGAATCACGCCCCACCTACAGTCTCCCAGTGGCTCCTGGGGGTGGGAGCCATTCAGACTGGCCACCCGGCCCTCAGTTTACAGAGTCCTCACATATCCAGGGCCCACATCCGTCCCCAGGGATGTGTGCAGACAGGGCAGGGAGTCGCCCGTTTCGTGGGTGAGTGGCGGGAGCCTAGACCACACTGGTCTGGGGGATCGTGTTTACAGCTGCCCCTGCTCAGCACGGAAGCTTCATGGGTACTGGAGCAGGAGAGCCATGGGGTTGGGACAACAATGCCACCCCCTTGAGACCTGGGGTCACCTCAGTTTCCCTATTTGGGTAATTTCCTGGCATCACTGACTGTTCTGGGGTTCTATTAGCCCATGACTCAGGCAGAAAATGGGGGAGGGGGGCGGGCTGGGGGGAGAGGGCTCACACAGAGGAACCTTGGAAAGATGAACACTTTCCTTCCCTGCCCCGCCCCCATCTGCTGGGGCCCAATGTCCCCCTCCCCCACTCAAAACCCCCTCCAAGTCCAGATCGTCCTCTGGGCTGAACCCTCAACCCCATTCTCCCAACTACCCTGGGGGAAGCTGGGGGCCGGCCAGTGGTGTCTGAGTGGGGATGCAGGGGTGGGCTACCGGGTCGCCCTAGGTCTGGGAGCTTCTCCCTCGTGTCGCCCCCCCTGCTTCCCAAGCCCCAGACAGGTGGCCATGGAGCAAGGCTGGGGGGGGGGTGGAGCTCAGGCGACCCCCACGCCCCTGCTTTCCGCCTTGATTAGCAGAAACATTCCTACATCCGTCACGGGAAGACAGCCTGCTCTCCATCGTCAATCACCCAGGAAACGCAAACACATTCTGACTGTGCCCAGACCATCTTCCTACAAAGTCATGGGCACCATGGGGGCCCCCACCGCCAGGGAGCAGGCATGTGGGAGAAGCTCCCCACCAGATCTCAGCTTCTGCCACAGCCAGGGAAGGTCTGAGTCACACCTACCTCCTTACATACACACACACACACACACACACACACACACACTCACACTCACGAATACACAGAGCTGCCAGCAAAACACGGATCCACTCACAGCCACACCCACAGACAGCTGTGCACACGCACACAGACACACAGACCACTGACCACAGACCCACGGAGAAGGGGTTTTGTGCCTGCAGCAGAGATCTCAGCTCTCCTGTATCTGGCATACAGGAGCGCACAATAGGTCCACTTTAGGTGGCCCTTCGGCACTCCTCACCCTCGGACCTCTGGTGTAGTGTACCTGTTTCTTCCACCTGCTTCCATTGCCCTCTCCCCCAACTAGGATATGAGCTCCGCATGGGCAGGATTTTTCTCCCTTTCACAGCTGTGTCCCAGCATCCAGCACAGGGCTTGGCACACAATGGGTACTCATTAAACATTTGTTTGTTGAATGAATATCTGAGCAGCCCCACCCCAGGCCCAACCCCGCCCAAAGTCCTGCAGTCATTGCCTTCCTTTCCAAGCCAGGCTCCCAAGTAGCTCTCCAGGAGAGCAGGTGTAACCTCAACATCTTCCCAGAACCCAGGATGCCCCAGCCCCTCCTCTATCACCTGGCTCGGAGGTGCCGCCATCTGACCGCCCCCGACCCCTCTGTCCTCATCTCCCTGCCTGCCCCCAGCCCTCCCCACCTCCTGCCCCTGGCCACACTCAATTCCCAGCAGTCCTGATCCACAGATCAGGTCCTCCCCAATCAAGCCAGGCCATGTCAGTTTCTCCCTCCAGGCTCCAAACTCCCCTGTTCGGGGAACAGGACATCCTCAGTCACTGCCTTAGGTTCCCAGGGCAAACAGGCTATGACAGTACAGGATGCAGATGAGTGCCATGATGGGGGACATGCAGGCCGCTGTGGGGTCCTGCAGAGGTGACACCCAGCAGAGAGAGCTCACTTCAAGAGTTACTTTGCCTCGGGGCTTCCCTGGTGGTGCAGTGGTTGAGAGTCCGCCTGCCGATGCAGGGGACGCGGGTTCGTGCCCCGGTCTGGGAGGATTCCACATGCCGCGGAGTGGCTGGGCCCGTGAGCCATGGCCGCTGAGCCTGTGCGTCTGGAGCCTGTGCTCCGCAACGGGAGAGGCCACAACAGTGAGAGGCCCACGTACCGCAAAAAAAAAAAAAAGAGTTATTTTGCCTCTTCCTATGGAGTGCTTTGCTGAGCCCCTACTTTGCATGTCTGTGAGTGTCATGGCATCTCCCCTGCCCCCACCCCCGCCTCCTCCCACCCCCGGCCCTCCAGCCACGCAGGACTCTGTTCCCCAAGTTCCTAAACGTGCATCTTCTCCTTCTCTCCCTCTTAGGTGCCTTTGCACGTGCTGTCCATGTCCTCTTCCTTTGTCCACTTGCTTAATGTCCACCCCATCCCCCAAAGCCTAAATTTAGGTGTCTTTTCTCTCCCAGTTTCTCCCACCCCCTCCATCCTTTGGCAAAGGTAGAGACCATCCTGATGTGCCCACAGCCTCCCCGCCTCCCACCATCACAGCCCTGTCTCTTCCTCTGGAGCTGGTTTGCCTGCCTGTCTACCCCTGTGGCCCATGAGCTTCTTGAGGGCGGGACTCTGTCTTGTTGGTCTCCATGTCCCCAGTGCCAGCAAGGTCCACCGAGGGCTCGGCACACAGTGGAGTTAAATTAATGTTGGTGTCAGGTCCTCAGGGGTGGGTAGGGTACTCGTGTCTTCACTTAATCTTGTCTCTGCTACAGTTCCTCACCTGGTCACCGGAAGCTTCCTGCTATCCCAGTGCCCACTACATGTCATGCTCTGTGTGACACAGCGAACGTGCCAGACTGCAGTGCTGGCCTCAGCTCTTACTGCCCTGGAGCGGGGCTGCATGTCTGCCCTGTGCCATGGCTTCCCCGCACCTGGATTGTGGGCTTGGCCACGGGACTTGCTCTGACCAAAGGGATGTCAGTGGACAGGACATGAGCAAAAGTCTGAAACGTGCTTGACGGTTATCCTCTTGCACTCCTGCCCTTCGCCAAGGAAGACCAGATGGCCACTGGTCCAAACAGGACGAGAGACAGGGGGAGGGACTCTAGACCCGACCTGCAGCTTGGAACCGAGTCTAGTCGTCCCTCAGGCCGGTAAGGGAGATGCACATGCTCAGTGCGCTATAACACTGAGTTTGGAGTTTGTTACACGGTGTTAGCGTGTCAACTGCTGACTGAAACAGCTGATGTTGGCTGAACTCACATGGACTTTTTCACTTGATTCACTAAGCTTATTTGATTCACTATTATCATTAGCCCCCTTTTTCAATGAGGAAACTGAGGCACAGAGAGGGCACCCCAAGGCTAAGGGAGGGGCAGAGGCAGCTAAGTTCCAGAACGTGAGTGCCTAACCACCCCATCATGCTCTGTCACCAGACCTTCTGCCCCAGAAACAGGGGTGAGGCCACCCACTGGCTGGGGCTGGGCTCTGCTTTTTCTCTTGTTACAGTTAACTTGTTCCTCACCCAGGGGAGCCGTGGTCTCCAGGAGAGAGGCCCACAGCAGCCCTCCTTCCCAGCTGAAGCTTTCACAGTTCACAGAGTAATTTCACAGCCTGTGTCTCATTTAATCCTCACAAGAGCCTGGTGAGACAGGTGTCTTACCTCCAACTTGTACATGATGAGACGCTCAGAGAAGTGTACCTCTTGCCCAAGGATAGAAAAGAATATGAGGTTAGATAAAAGCTAACATATATTGGGCTATGTGACTATGTGACTATGTATTCTGTAAGAATAAATTTAGTTTTAAGTAAAAGAGAGAGAAATCTAATGCATGTCAAGAGGTGGTAACAGTAACCCTGGCATTGCTCCACAGCTTGACAAGGTCAGGGCTGGAGTGTCTAGTCTTCCCTTGACCTTGTCATCATCCTCCACCTCATTACTGCAAAATGGCTGCTGATCCTCTAAGCATCACATCTGCGTTCAAAGCAGGAAGAAGGGAGAATAGGGAAGGGTGCTCTCCCTCGAAGTCTCTGTCTTTTTATTGAGGAAGAGCCTCCACTGTCACCCTCCTTCCATACTTAACACGCTTCCTCTTACATCTCAGTAGTCAAAATAGGGTCAGCTGACCACACTTAGACCAATCACTGATCCAGTGGGATCAGATGTCCATGATTGGGTTCGACCAATCACAATTCATCTTCTGGTGCTGAGATCACAGCATTTCTGCCGGCTCCATAAGCAGATCAGAGTTCTGTCTGTCGGGAGAAGGGAGGATGGCCACTGGGCAGGTGAGGCGATGGGCAAGGGGTGCTCCTCCAGACATGAGGCCAAGCAGTTTACCTATGACGTCTCACTTGGTCCTCTTACAACCTTACGAAGCTGGGACTGTTTTATGCAGATTTATCAAATGAAGAGACGAAGCTAGCAAGCTGCAGAGCTGGCCTGTGTTCTTAGCTGTTCTACCAGACTGCCGGGCATGGAGGGACTCGAATGCCAGGAAGGCAGGAGACTGTCCAATGGGACCACATCAGGCCCCACTCACCACCAACCTCATCACACACCTGCCCTCCCTTGGCTCCGAGTGTGCAGGGTTAGAGTACCTGGGTGCCCAGGTACTGACAGGTGACTGCACCCATGTCTGGGGGGTGGTTCCCACAGTTCACTGCAGCCACTGTGCTTTGGCCAGAGGCATAGGCTGACCCTCCCCCACATCGCCCCCATCTTGTTCCTTCATCCATCCAGCATCTGCTGATGCCAGGCACCCAGCCAGACCTCGGGGGGAACAGATGGGTGGCCCCGGCACAGATCCTGCCCTCACGGAGAGACCTGGCTACCCTGTCTCTCCTACCTTAAAGAAATCTTGGGTAGAATGATTAAGAGATTGAGCGGAGAAAAAGCTCACTTCTGGCCACAGGGACAGTCTTTTTTGCCTCCGTTTTTTAAAAATGTTTTTAATTGTGGTAAAATACATGTAACATGCTATTTACCATCTTAACTATTTTTCAGTGCACAATTCAGTGCTTTTAAGTACATTCAGATTGTTGTGCAACCACGCCACCATCCATCTCTGGACCATTTTCATCTTGTAAAACTGAAGCTCTATACGCATTAAACACTAACTCCCCATCCCCCTTCCCCTGGCAACCACTGTTCTACTTTCTGTCTCCATGAATCTGATTCCTCTAGGGACCTCACTGAAGTGGAATCATACAGTTTTTGTCTTTTTGTGACTGGTTTATTTCACATAGCGGAATGTCCTCAAGGTTCGTCCGTGTTGTAGGATGTGTCACAATTTCCTTCCTTTTCAAGGCTGACTATGGGAATTCCCTGGCGGTTCAGTGGTTAGGACTCCACGCTTCCAGTGCAGGGGACATGCTGCGTGGCCAGAAAAAAAGTGGCTGCATAATAACCCACTGAGTGTATGCACCGTTCATCCGTTAGCGGACCCTTGGGCTGCTTCCACATTTTGACTATTGTAAAATAGTGCTGCTGTGAACATGAGGTACAAACATCTCTTCCAGAATGTGCTTCCAGTTCTTTTGTGTGTACATCCAGAGATGGAGCTGGTGGGTCAGACAGTAATTCTGTTTTAATTTTTTGAGCAACAGCCATACGCTCTTCCTCGGCAGTGGCACTAGTTTACATTCCTGCGGGGGCAGTTTTACAGCGAATTTGAGGTTGACCTTGAAGATGGTCAGTGAGGTTTAGATGTGGGGAATGACACGGCACAGGAGGGATGAAGGGAGAAGGTGCAGCCCAAATCGTGGGCAGGAGGGCGGGCTGCGCACAGAGCAGCTGGGGAGAAGGAGGCCGGAACATTGATCAGGGCGGAGGCCTTTGCACGTTTATGTGTTAGTGTGACTCTCATTTGGGATCAGGAGCCACAGAAGGCGTTGAGCAAAGCAGGGACCTGATCACTCTGCCCCCAGCAGCTCCACAGGCCAGCTGAGGTGAGGTGGACTGTGGCAGAATATTCTGGGGGTGGGGAACCCAGGAGCTTTCTGATGGTTGGTGCAATAGAAAGTGACGATAGGAGACCAAGTCCCCAAAAAGAAGCAGCAAAAGCAGTGAACGTGGAGCCAGCACAGCAGGGTTAGGACTAGGGTGAGGCCGGCGAAGTGCTCACCTTGGGCACAAAATTTTAAATAAAAATATTTATATTTAATTTAAATAAAGGATCTGACTCAGCCAGGATTAAGGTGAAGCGGTTGAAGCATCGTGCAAGGGTAGGGCTGGATCCCGTCTTTAATTGAAACTTGATATTTGGTTCACCATGGATATTTTTTTGCATTCATTTTGATTAAAATTTTTTTTTCTGTTAACGAGCATATCTACCAAACAGAAACAGACTCACAGATATAGAGAACAGACTTGTGGTTGCCGCGGGGGAGGGAAGGGTTGGGAGTTTGGGATTAGCAGATGCAAGCTAGTGTATCTAGGATGGATAAACAACAAGGTCCTACTGTAGCGCACAGGGAACTATATTCAATGTCCTGTGATAACCATCATGGAAAAGCATATGAAAAATAGTATACATATATATACATATAACTGAATTACTTTGCTGTACAGCAGAAATTAACATGACCTTGTAAATCAACTATACTTCAATAAAATTTTTTAAACTTGTGTTGAAATATTACTTACCTTGATCATTAAGTTTTGGGTGCCCCCTGAAACTTTGTACCTGAGGGGAGCGCCTCTCTCACCCCACCCTGGTCCGTGAGACAGATTCATCCAATTATCCAGCAGTACTTGCTGTGAGCCTGTGGTGTGCCTGCAACTGTGATAGGATCTGGGGATCCAGAAGTCAGTGAAATAATTGTAGTTCTCTGTCCTCAAGTTTAAGTCCAGATAGAGATAATAAACTAGAGGGGAGGGAGACTTGGGCAGGTAGGCTCCTCCTGGGCTAGCCTGGAAGAGATGAAGGAAGTGTGGTGCAGAAGGAGACAGACATTTGACTTTTGATCTCCTTCGGTGTTTTGCCCACCCACTCTCTGAACCCATGGGTCTTAGGCCCATGGACCACCCCCCCTCTCTAGAAACTAAAAATATCAGCCACCCACATTCTCATACTCCTTACAGCTGAGGCCTTCAAGGCTCACCCATCAGATGCACCAACCCAAGATTTAAAAACAAAACTCGTGCTCCCAAGAAGCAGAGCCCCTCCCTGCTGAGCCCCTAGGACAGTAGTACCCAGGGCTGGGTGTTGCGTGTGGGACGTGCAGGTCACAGGGGCTGTGGCATTCAGCAGGTGTTTGGAGTGCTGACCTCACGAGCCATCTGGGAGTATTGATCCTTTGTGCATACCACAAGGTCCACTCTCCAGTTCACTCATGATTCATGAGTCACCCAACATTCTTTGAATATCCTTTTGAGTATCTGTTCCTTGAACATCCTTTTCTGCTTAAGTTAACGTGACTTGGTTTCTATTGTCCGCAATGAAGAATGTTGCCTTATATAGAAACTGGTGCCAGGAGATTTTACAGGCTATATGGATGTTGGAGGATGTTTAGAGAAGCTGAGGTTGGTAATCTGGACTGCTTGGGACTGGAGACACTAAAAATTCAGAGCAGACCTGGAATCCTACAGCATGCAGAAGGAAATGGGCATTCCAATCTGCCACCAGGAATCACCTGGAACGAAGAGCCCTTTGAGAGCAGGGGTTTTGAGGCTGAGACTCCATTGCCTTAGAAGAGAATGTGAGGAATGAGGAAATAGACTGTGGGAATGGGCTGCTGTTTCCTACAGTGCTGGACAGTTGAAGAAACAGAAGATGATCTCCTAAATCCTAAAGTCTTGGCTCAAGACCCAGATCAAACCCCGAGGACTTCTATCCTGAAAGTATCTCAATTCTTGCAGCCATAAGGGTGAGACAGCCAAAAATGACACTCAAAATTTGAGCCAGCAGCATGGCAAGTTACATCATTCCCTGATGCCGTGGCTTCACCAGCTCTGCTCCATGGACGTCAGACCGTTGACTGGGAAAGAGTGAGCTCAGCCTTTGCATGGAGCCATGCGGGAGGGTGTGGGGTGATGCTGACCCCCCCGAACCCCCATACTCACCGAACCCCCTTGTGGGCTGAAGCAGCCTCTCCTTGCTATCTGATGATGCTGGCCCTGCCCAGGGCCCCTTTAATGAGCTCCCTGTGTCCCACCATCCCTCAGGGTCTTCAGATCACAGTGGGGTCCCCAGATGGCCAGTGGGGTGGGGCAGGATTGAATATCAAAATCTGGGCAAAGCTTTGCTATTACATATCATCAAAAATCTGGAGACAGGGCTTCCCTGGTGGCGCAGTGGTTGAGAGTCCGCCTGCTGATGCAGGGGACACGGGTTCGTGCCCCGGTCCGGGAAGATCCCACATGCCGCGGAGCGGCTGGGCCCGTGAGCCATGGCCGCTGAGCCTGCGCGTCCGGAGCCTGTGCTCTGCAGCGGGAGGGGCCGCAACGGTGAGAGGCCCGCGTACCGCAAAAAAAAAGGAAAAAAAAAAAAAAAATCTGGAGACAATCTGTGAATGGACCGACTGAGCTGAACTTAATACGTACATACCAAGCAGCAGTTCTGGATTCAGGGTGTCAGGCTGATCAGCTGGGGTGGCTGTCATTGTCTCCAGGGTTAACTTATTGGTTGGCAAGTACGCTGAAGCCTGACTCAGCGGTGGCCCACGCTCGCTGAGGCAGGGATAAGAGAAATGCCGAGATGTAACGTAGAGACAGACTTGTATGAATTAACCACGGGTGACCTGCTGCTCCTAAGCGCGTTCCAAAATACCATCGTGCCTTCCTTCACTGAGAGGGTAAGACCCGTGATGCTGAGGCAGCCCAACAGCCTTCAATGGTCTCCACGTCCAGGTGGGGGTCCTACCAGTGATCCGACTCCTTATTTCCGGGGGTGGTGGTGGGGGGGATAGAGCCCTTCGGAGGGCAGAGGCCACGGCAGCAGTGACTGGCAGGGGTGAGGCGGGTGCATTACCATCACAGCAGGAGCGGGTGGTCATCCCAGTGGTCTGATCAGCGAGGAAGGGTGGGGCTAATGGATTCCAAAGTCCCCGGGGTAAAAATGGATCAGCAACCCACAAGGACCTAAGGCTTTTATAACCAGGTCTGACTTGACAGGAGACAATGTGTGGTCCCTCCCCCATCCCAAACCTGAGTCCCTTCGCAGACCCAGAGCTCCCTGGGTGAGGAAAGGACCCGACGCTACATTCCAAGTCTGTTCCCATCAATCTCCCTGCAACATTCCCCCCAAGGGGACCATGGCCATTTGTGGAAGAACTATGCCCTGGGGAGCAGTGTGGGGGGTGGTGGGGGGGAGGTCTGAACCTCGCTGAGTCTTTGTTTCCTCATCTATAACGGAGGACAATGATATCTGCCTGAAAGGATTGTGGGGTTAATTGAGTAGAATAATGGGGCAGTGCCTGGAATATAAATGCACGCGCTGGCTGCAGCTGAACCTTTTATCCCTGTGTGATTTCGTGCTCATTCTTTCTTTGTTTCCATCTCTACTCCACTGTAGTGGAGTATGATCAGCCATTTGCTGAGAGTTAATAACACCCCCGCCATTGGCAGAGGTGAGGCACGTGCCAGGAGCAGTGCTCGGCTCTAGTGTCTCTAACCTATGCAGCTGCTCTCTGAGGCCATGCAGTGGGGTTGGCGCTGCTGGGATGGGGCTATAGCTGTGTTCTGTTCTAAACCTCTGTTCTCTTCACTGGCACCACACTCCTCGGAAGGCAATAAAATGAGGTGGCAAGTACGGAGCTTGGGACATGGTAAAGTGAGAAATAGGAGAGGAAGGAGGGAGATGCGTGGATGGCAGAGTAGATGGATGGATGGGTGGGTGGATGGATGAATGGATGGACAGATGGATGGATGGGTAGATGGATGGGTGTGTGGATGGGAGAATGGATGGACAGATAGATGGGTGAATGGATGGATGAGTGAATGGACGGATGGGTGAAGGATAGGTAGATGGATGGAAGGGTAGGTGGGCGGATAGATAGATGGATAGATGGATGGAGAGATGTAGATATGGAGAGAGATGATGGCTGGATAGTTTAGAAGATGGATTCGACATGACCCCAGCTCTCAAGGATCTTCCAATCAAGGAAGATGCAGCACTAAGCATGGAGCTGGCTGAGAAGTTGAAATATCTCATCTGTAGTCAGTGCAATTTCCCAGCCACACCACAGCATGTGCGATGAAGATTAGCCAGGCAAGCTGAGACGTGGGGCAGACACACTTGATTGCTCCAGTAACAGACCTTCATGTTCATTCATTCAACAGGCATTTACTGAGCACCTACTCTGTACCAGGCACTCTTCTAGGCTCTGAGGACAGAGAGGTGAACAAAATAACTCCCTGGGGGGAGGGAGGAGACAGGAAAGATGTACAGTTGACCCTTGAACAATGCAGGTTTGAACAGTGTGGGTCCACTTATACACAGATAGTTTTCAATAGCAAATACTACAGTAGTACGTAGTTTTGAATCCATGGATAAGGAGGAACCGTGGATGAAAGGCAGATAGGGAGGGCTGACTATAAATTACATATGGATTAACCGCCGTGTTGTTCAGGGGTCAACTATACCTGCAGAGTGAGCCCAAAGAGGATAAGTCCTATGGAGATAAATAAAGCGGGTAAGAAAGGGGGGCTATGGGACAGCGGTCTGCTCTTCTGGAAAGGTCAGAGAGGGCAAGCCTCACTGGTGGGTTGACCCTTGCACGAAGGCCTGAAGGAAAGGCTGAGATCTGGAAGGAGCAGTGACTTTCCTAGGATCACACGGTAACTACATGCCTGAATCAGGACTATACCCCAGGTTACATACAGGTGTTAGGATTCTGAGGTTCCTGGTCTGAAGCTACAAAACAGTGGTAACACACCAGACGTGGTGTCAGCAGAGGAGGATGGGGTTGGGATCCAGCCACTCAGGAGCTATGTGGTCCTCGGCAGGTCACTTCCTCTCTCTAAGCCTGTTGGCCATCCCTTTGCCCTTCCTTTTCTCCTCCGTTCCTGAAAACAATCCTGAGAGTATTAAGAGGTTATAGATATTTTACTTTATAAGTGAAAGAGGCCATCATTTTGTTATTTTATGGAGGGAGCCGACACTAAGCCTCCAAAGGGGGCTACAGTTCTGCTCTAGTTGAGAGAGGAGGATTGCCGGCTGGGACAGAGAAGGCTCCTGGGCCGGGCGGAGGGCAGGGGGGAATGAGACCTGACATCTGAGTGGGCCTCGAATAAAGGAGAGTTCATAATATGATGCTGAGCACCCAAGGACTGTGGAAGACAAATGGACCAGCGTGGGGGCCACATCGGCTCTTTCCCAGAGTGAATGGGTCTCTCTATTAGGATTGGGTTTGGTTACAAAGGACAGAAAACCCCAAATAAGAGTAGCTCAAATACAGACATTTCCTCCTTTCTTATGTAAAAACTCCTGAGCTAGGCAGTCAGGTGTCAGGGACCCCCGGCCCTTTCCACTGTGCTCCACCAACCTCAGCATTTGGCCTTCACCTCAATGCTCAAAATGGCTGCTTAAGTGCCAGACATCATGCCTGTATTACAGCCAACAGGGCAGAAAAAGGGATGAAGAAGGGAATGCCTTGTTCCCAGCAGAAGGGATTCTGGAAGAATGCCATTTTAGCTTGGCGGTTCTAAAACCCAGAGAGGGCCCACCAGGACCCCGGAGGCCTACAGGCTGGACACTGCTGCTGCCTGGTTTGGCACCTGCCTGGGATGGTGTCTGGGAAAGGGAGAGATGCAGGCAGCTCTGCCTGTTTCACCCAGGAAGTTCCTGCAGCCATCCATGGAACAGCACAGCTGTTTGCAGATGTCAAGATGCCACAGGCACTGGCTCCCCAGCTACCCTCTAAATCCCATCCCCTCCTCCCCCCAGCCTGAGCCTTCTCTAGTGCCCTGGAACCCAGAACCCTGGGGGTTTGGGGAATGGGGAGGGTCCTAGAGACAGGTCGGGCAGGAGGGGGTAGGAGTTTTCAGGTAAATCCCTCTGATCGGCACTGCCCACCACCACCACCTCAAGCATAGGGCTATGAATCCCAGGATGAATTTACACCAAATTGCTATAAAAGCCCCTGGTAGAGACAGACACATGGTAGGGGATCAAGGCGAGTGAATGAATGAATGAGTCAGTCAATCTATCAATCAACCAATCAATCAATCACGGGGAGCCCAAATGTTATTCAGTTTAACCTCAGCCAACTTGTCACCCAGCTGCCACTTACATACTTCCAGTGACAGGGAGCTCACTACTTCCAGGGGCAAAATGGTTTTAGTTTTAGATAGTCCGTATGATGAGTCAGATTCTCCACCTCCTAGGTTTCCCCGTCAGCGCTAGTCTGCCAGCAGGTAAGACCCAGAATACATCTGGCATCTTTTTCATGGAATCAGACCCAAGTCTTCGTGGATGAGGGGAAGCACAGAACCACACAGCTGGACCTTGGAGGCCACAGGTCTCCTGGCCATCTTCTTCTGTTTCAGATGGTATTCCGACCAGAGAGGGGCTATGACTTGCCCAAGGCCACACAGCTGGCTAAGGGCTGAGCCAAGATCAGACCCCAGCCCCAACTTTCAGCTGTGTTCCTTCTAAACCCCACAGCCCCTCCAGGACCTCCTCCAGCCTTCCCCACGCTAGGTAACCCCTCCCCACAGCCAGTCCCACCCCACGATGCTGAGGATCCATCTCCCTTGTGGAGACCCTCAGGCTGGAGAAACCCATCCCTCGTCACTGCCCGTGACAAGCACAGGGACGTGGGGTCCAGGTGTCAGGAGCTGCAAGCGGGACCAAGCCATACAGAGTGCAATGTCTGGCTCTCACCGGCTCCCAGACAGAGCCTCTCTCAGAGCAGCGGGCCGGCGTGTGCGCATGCATGTGTGAACGTGTGTGCGCGCGCGCACGCGCGCATGAGTTTGCGCCTGAGTCTCCCAGCGCGAGAGGAACCCGTTGTAAGCTGTCGGCAAATCCTGCCAATGCGCAAAGGGTAATTGTCACACGCAGTGCCAACAGACAGAGCTCCAGCGGATCCATTTGGTTTTGTTTTGTGGTTATTTTTTTTTACAACTTTAAATACGGAATATAAATAAATTTTACATTTAAAAAATAAAAGGAAAGCCCCCAAAAATATAATCACCGACTTTACAAACTGAAGGAAGCAGATTTGGGAGATGGGGGGAGGGGGGAAAGTGCAGTAGAAGGTGGAAAGGGAGGTGGGAGCTCAGACCCCACCCCTAGGGGGCCCTGGGGATCTTTTCCCTTTTCTCCCCCACTCCCAGCCCAATAGCTGGTTTCCTGGGAGGAGCCACCAGAGATGGAACTCAAAAAGATCTAAGAAGAGGGGCGTGTGCAGGGGCGGAGCAAGGGCTACTACCCCCTACCCTTGGAGACTTTCTCTTGGGTTTTTCACACCCGCCTAAAGGGGAGACTGCTTGAGCTGAGAACTTGGGGAAATGGAGGCCACAGGGACAAGTGTTGCTCCCCTGTCCCCCACCAAGGGCTCAGTCCTGTCTGACCGCTCCAAGTTGCGGGCTGGGTCAGAGGCACAGCCAGTCCACACAGAGCCTTTGTGTCAATTAGGAAAAGGATCCCTTTCCTCAAGACACTTTACCTCCATCTGCCAAAAAATTGTCATAATAAATATACAAATTGGCCATGTCTACGGTTGTGTGTGACCTGTGCTCCCTGCATGCAGTGCCCTTGTGCAGTGCACACCCTGTACAACCTTACATGGCAGTCTTGGCTGGGCTGGGATATGACAGGCAGGCCCCCTGCCGCCCTGGGCCCTGGTCTTCTGTCCTACAGAGCAGTGACTGGAGTTATCTGCAGCCTCAATAAGGGGTCCAAGAGCCCCTTGGTGGAGCAGACTGAAGGGTCAGGACAGGAGGAGACACAGGGTGGAGGTAGAGAGATGAAACAGAGGAAAAAGTGAACAGGGGGAGTGGAAGGAGGCACTGCATGCCCAGGTCACCATCTCCATCCACCTCCGGAGCAAACTTCATCTCTAACCCGTCTGAGAGGGCACTCGGCTGCCTGGTGCTCTGGCCACCCCTGCCTGGAAGAGTCCGCATCTTCAAAGAATTCAAACGTATAAAATGAAAAGAAGCCACTGTGAGCAGAGGTAACCAAGGGGAGATGACCGGGCCTGGGCATTGCAGGAGGGGGTTTTCTCCAGTCTATGCTCCCCAACATGGTCTCAGCCACAGGAGTACGAGTACCCTGGCCTGCCTGGGGGTGCTCCCGTCAGAGCTGGCTGCGGGTCCAGGGACCAGGCAGGCCATGCTGAGAGGTCCTCAGGCCCACGTGCAGGGTTTCAGGCCAGTCCACAGCACTGGAGAAGGAAGCTCCTTTCCCCCAACAGCGACCCCATCAGTCTCTCTTGCACTTTCATCCCATTTTCTCCAGGTCAGGAGAGGAAGACAGCGATGGAGTCCAGGTCCTTCATCTCCTTCTTGAGCTTCTGGGCAAGATGCTGGAGGCCACTGAGGGGAGACCCACTGGTGGAAGTGTGGACGGACACGTGGAGGGGTGGGGGAAGCACCATTGGCCGTCCGAATCAGGCATCGAGACAGACGGACGAGGGGAACAATATTATCACTCCAAGGACCCCATGGGGGCAATACAGCAAATACCATATTAAATAACCCTGTAGGCCAAGCAGAGGAACACGGGGATCAGAAACAGCCTAGGGCTCCATCCCACTCTTACAGGCAACCGGGGGCAGGGAGCTGGGGTCAACCAGCTGCCCCTGATTTCCAGCAGGGCTCAGGGCTGGAAGATTTGAGGTTTAGACCTCCATCCTCTTAGGGCCTCCTGAGACACAGCTGGGCAGCGGTCCCTAAAGCCCCTCACCCAACCTGTGCCGTGGAAAAACTCCACTGATAACTGGAAGAGGAGATCAAGGCTTAGAGCCTGGATTTTGTACGGGAAAATGCCTCTCCCCCCCACCCCTTCCTCAGCCAAAGCCACAGACCAGGGAGAAGGAACACAGGGTGCTGGGCCTCAGTTTCCCCGCCGGGCCCTCACCTGCCCGCACTCTCCTGCAGATGCCCCTAGGCTCCGAGGGTCTCCTTCAGCGCCTTCTTGCCGTGCATGTGCTTGAACTTCCGGTGCTTCCCCTTGGGGGGCCGGCGGACTCGCACCGTCCGAATGGTCACCCGAGTTTGGGGCGTCCTGGCTGCTTGAGAGAAAGAAAGGTCTGGTTAGCAGGTGGATGAACAATGGCGGGGATTTGGGGGTGTCTATCCCCTTGACTAAGGCCTGCCACAGACCTCCCCATATCCTCTGGGCTAAGAGAAGGGGTGGGAGGGGAGTCTGGATTTGAAGCCAGCCAGACCTCCTGGGTTCAAGTCCCAACTCCACCGCTCACCAGCTGTACCTTAGGGACAATTACTGAACCATTCTGTGCCTCTGCTTCCCCATCTGTGAAATGGGGATAACAAACTGCCCACCTCATAGGACTAGTGGAAGGAATAACTGACAATATGCTGGCAAACACAGAGGGGAGCAGATGAACTCTGGCCTCAAGCTCTTTGTCATTACCCCACTGATATGCCCCTGATTTCCACGCCCCTTGTACCTGGACTGGACTTGGATCTGTTAACCAATTTAATGAGGCAGACGGGTGCTGGTCAGTTCCAGGCATGAGCCTTAAGAAGGCCTGGCAGCTCCCACCTTTGCACTTTGGGGAACCCTGTGCTGTCACATAAGAAGTCTGGTTCGCCTGCTGGGGTTGCCACATGTGGGAGCCACATGGGGAGGAGAGGCCCTGGACTACAGGGAGAGGGATAGAGGCCCAGCTCTCCTAGTACAGCCTCCAGATAACTGACTGCAACTGCAAGAGATGCCACCAGGACCACCCAGCTGAGCACAGCCAACCCACAGACGGAGAGAGCGTAGAAAATGACTATTGTCTTAAGCCACTAAGTTTAGAGAAGTGATCAGTAAACAGCAGCTGCTCTTATTCACTTGTTTCTTTTTTCCTTCCTTTGACCCCCTACTGAGGTTTCCTCCCACCAACCTCAGCCTCTTCCGGTCATGGGATGCGGGAGTCACTAGGCTTCGGGCATAACCACACCCCTCCCCCACTGACCTGGGCCTTTCCCTCCGTTGTACCTGTCACCTGCCTGGCCCTAGCCACTCCGAGAGGCAGTACAGTTGGGTGGGCCAGACCACCTGGGTCCAAACTGGGCTCTCCCAAGTGTTAGCTGTATGCTTTGGGGAAAGTCACATACACTCTCTGTGCCTCAATTCCCACATCTTTAAAACTGAGAACAGCAGCCCTGGCCCCCTAGGTTTAGGAGATAATACATGGAAATCGCCAGAAACCCTTAGCTAGCATGCCCCTGTCAACGTTCTAAGCTTATCTATCCTCACAGCAGGTATAGGTTTGTACAGTTAACAGATGAGGAAACTGAGACAGAAAGTCTGGGATTTGAATGCAGGGATCTGCCTCTGGAATCCATGCTTTCAACACTGGGCTGTAAATCACAGTGCCTGCCAGTCTTGGTTAAGATGAGCACTTATGTCTCTCTTCCTCCTGGGCTCCTAGGTAGACACCCTAGCAATGAAAGTTTTCTCTGCCAGGCTCAAGGCCTGGCTCTTCCTGGGAGCCTCCAGAGTTCTCCCCAGCCCACCCAGCTACTTTGGGGCCAACACCTGACTTCCCACCTCACAGGCACAGGCTCCCATGAGGCAGTTACCCCACTGCTGCAAGTAGGAAATTTAGGAACTCACTGGGGTCTCAGGTCCTCACTTGAGGGAGGCTGCCCAAGAGGGCCATTGAAGGGCCAGAGACAGGGCCACCAGCAGGACGCTGGGCTGGGAAAAGCCTGAGCAAAAGCTCAAGGTCATCACTCAGCTCATAAGTGACAGGACAGAGATTTGAGCCCAGGAGGTCTGACACTGACTATCACACGTGCCACACCCCCAGCTGCCACAGGAACTGTCACCCAGGGCCAAAATGCTGAAACTAAAATGACAAGACCTACATGTCAAGTGGTTGAACATGCCTCCTAAGAAACTGGTTCAGAAAATCACATGAGACAAAGGCAGTGAAAAGAACCCCATTCTAAACATAAAGAAGAATATAATTTTTCCTGAACGGCAGTCATTCTCCATATTAACTCTACAAATAATTTACAACATGTCGGTTTGAAGCTGTCAAATTCTCAGCCTTCCTAGGTCATCCATGACTCAGCTCAGCTCTTAGAACAGGAGGAAGAGGCTGAGATGGCCCTGTCTTCAGGAGGCTTGTTAGTAAGAAATGACAGTGAGATTGTCCTGTCCCCTAACCAAAGAAAGTTATTGAAAATCCAAACAGTCACTTGCATGATTTTTTTATGCTCATCTAATCCTATTAGCTTAATGAGTCTCACTTGATCCTTACTTTTCTCCTCGAGGGAGAAAAGGCAGCAAGATACAGTCAAAAGAACCCAAAACTAGGGCTTCCCTGGTGGCGCAGTGGTTGAGAGTCCGCCTGCTGATGCAGGGGACACGGGTTTGTGCCCCGGTCCGGGAAGATCCCACATGACGCGGAGCGGCTGGGCCCGTGAGCCATGGCCGTTGAGCCTGCGCGTCCGGAGCCTGTGCTCCGCAACGAGAGAGGCCACAACAGTGAGAGGCCCGCGTCCCGAAAAAAATAAAGGAACCCAAAACTAGATGTTCCAAGACCTGGGTTCCAGGCTCAACTTTGCCGCTGTGCTACCTTCATGAAGTCCCTTAACCTCTCTGTGCTCCAGCAGCCCCATTAGTAACACTGAAGGACTGACTTGTAAGACCATCTCTAGCTCTAAAATTTTTAAATCCTTAAAAAAAAAAAAAACAAAGATGAGGCAAGTTAAGAGCCAGTGACAGCTGTCAGGGTGAGGGAAGAGCCAAGAACAGAACTTCAGGATACCTGAATTCTAGCTATGCCCCTACCTGGAACTGGCTGTGTGACCTTGGGCAAGACCTCAGCTTATCTGGGCCTCAGGCACCTCCTCCATAAAATGTAGAGGAGGCAATTGGGCCATTTTTTTAGTCCCTTTCAACTCTTGAAGTCAAACTTGGCCCTGAAATTGTGAATTCGTGAAATTTAAGGACAGGAACAGAATTCCAGTTCTAACTTATCCGTGCGTTTGAACCCTATCTGTCACATCCCTGCTACATTGTTGCCCAGCCTTTACTTGCATACCTCCCGGAACACAGAACTCACCACCTCACAAGGCAGACAATTCCATCTTGGACTCCTGACTGATCACCAGCTTTATGCATATATGTAGTTAAAATCTCTCTCTGGTGATTTCTCCCCCCCCACTGGTCCTAATTCCCTCATCAAGGCTACAAGGAATTAGTCTGATTTCTCCTCCCCAGGACAAGTCGCCAAATATCTGGTTACGATATATGCCTTAGGGCGTTCTCTCATTCAGGCCATGGTTCCTCCCACCATTTCATGCACTCACAAAACAAAGTAGGGGGCTACGGTAGCAAGACTGGGATGGGGGCTGCTCTGGATGGGGCGGCCGGCAGACCTCTCGGAGGAGGTGACTTCTGACCTGAGACCCAAGTGAAGAGCAGGACCTAGGCTTGTGAAGAGCCAGGAGGAGTGAATTTCAGCCAGAGTGACGTGTACAAAGAAAGGCCCTGAGGCAGAGACTTATTTGGCCCCTCAAACAGGCCAACCTGGCTGGGGTGGCATAAGTGAGGGGGACTGGTTGGCGACAGGGCCAGAGGGCCAACAGGGGGCTACATCCTCACATAAGGCCTCCCAGGCAGGGGAGGAACCTGGATTGTCGTCAGTGACGTGGAAGGCTTCAGGCGAACTTAACCAGGGGCAGGCCAGACCCAGTTCCCCCAGCGTGCCCCCGGCACCTGCCATAGAAGAAGGGGGCTGAGCAACTAGAGGCAGACCCTGGACGGGCGGTTACCTCGCTGCTCCTGGGAACTCCCAGGACTTCGGGTCACGGTTCGTGCCACCACCGTCTCACACTTGCACGCCAGGTGGTCCTCCAAGGTCACCGTGGCCTTCTTAAAGGTTGGCTTCTTCCGTACAATCTCAATCTTTCTTACCTGGAAGACAAAACCACCAAAGTGCTTCCGTAAGACCGCACAGGCAGGGGCCGAGAGAGCTGCCTGCCCGCTCTGCCACCCAGCATCCCCTGCGGTGATCTTTCCTCGAAAGCCTGGACTGCAGCAGGGTAGACGCTTTGGCCCAAACAATGGCAGGACCTTGCCCTCTGCTCTTCTCGTAGCTTTTCCATCAAAACAAGCCCCCCTGACCTGGTCTCCGGCAGTCCCCCTCAGATCCCCCAGAGAGGGAGAAAGGCATTTCCCGGTTAAGCGTGGGGCCTGTGGTGTCCTCATTCCCTGAGCGCCAGCCAAGGTCAGGGGCTGCAGCAGAGGCGGGGAGATGGTTGTCTGGAAGGAAGTGGGGGGAGGCTTTATCCAGGAGGGAGGCGGGAAGGGGGAGGTCAGCTGTCAGGTGTCCATCGACAGAGCTGGCAGTGTTGGGGACAGGAGATACCATGACAGTGGGCACCGGGGTAGAAAGTGACATGGTAATCTTGGGCCCAAGGCCCAGGCCTGGGATGGAAGGCGGGCACGAGGCAAGGCCACGGCTGACCATAGGGGAGGGCAGTGTGATGAGGTAGGCAGGGCACTTGGCAAGAGTAGGTGGGAAGTACCAAGCTGGTCCTGAGTCCTGGAGAGGCGTGCCCACCGCCCAGCAGCAGCTCGGCCCAGCCTGAGCTGGTGTGGGGGCGAGGCTGCCCCCAGGGGTGCAGAAACCTTTCCACGTAAATCAGCAGACAGCTGAGACTTCTCTGGCCCTGCCCTGCCCCGTGTGAGACCAGGAGCTCCCCAGGACGTCCTCTACTCTAAAATTTCCCTTGAGTCAGAGTGTACACCCAATCTTTCCAGAAAGGGGACAGGATTCAGCATTCTGACTCTCTGCTAGGGGCTGCCCCAGCTCTTGCAGGGTCTGTTGCCTGGGGCGGGGGTGGGGGTCTCTCTGCCCTCCTTGCTAAAGACACAACCTGTCAAAGGGAGATGGGCAGGTGTTAAAGGTGCTGGGGCACCTAGCTGAGCCTCCCTCTGTTTGGACTGAAGAAAACTGAGAGCCCTGAATAGGGGAGATCTCTGAGGGAAGTTGAACGGCTGTCCAGAACGTTCTGAGCGTCCGATGTGTTTGTGGACCTGTCTGTTCCAGGGATGTCTGGGGATTTGATCCCTGTAAAGGAGGAGGCAGCATCCTTTCCATATGGCCCCACCCCGGGGGCCTGTCTGTGGCTCATGGTCACCGCAGCCTGGATGGCCTCAGCGGACCCATGGGCAGCCTTTGCACACCTGTCGGGAGGGAGCTTCTCGATATCAGCCCTCTCTGGACGGAGCCCCGGAGCCCGCCAGGAAGGCCTTTGGACGCCCCCCGAAGCCTGGTCAGCGAGTCCCGCGCCCCCTACCCTCGGGCTGGCTGAGGCCTGGGTACCTGAACGGGCCGCAGCTGCACCTGCGTGGGGCGGCACTGCACATTGCGGTTGTTGCAGCAGCCGGAGCAGCGCTGCACCTCCACGCAGGGCGGCCACACCAGGAAGTTGGCGTTGGTGCGGTCTATGAGGCGCCGCGAGATCTCGAACACCTCGGTGCGTGTCTTGCACTCGGCGATCACGGCTGGCTCAGCGACTGTCGGGGAACCTGGAGGGAACGGGGACCTCCATCAGGGTGGTGGGCCTGTCCAGAAGCCCCATCAACAGGAAAGCTCAGCGCGGAGCCCCTCTGGGACTGCTCGTCCTCAGAAACGCTGGCCTGTCCCATCTCCTTCAACCCCAGTGTGGAGGGTTACCAGCCACAGGACTTGGGCAGGCTGCTGACAGGCTTGAGGCCTCAGTTTCCACATGTGCAAAATGGGAATGATCAGGGACTTCCCTGGTGGCGCAGTGGTTAAGAATCCGCCTGCCAAGGCAGGGGACACGGGTTCGAGCCCTGGTCCGGGAAGATCCCACATGCCGCGGAGCAACTAAGCCCGTGAGCCACAACTACTGAGCCTGCACTCTAGAGCCCGTGAGCCACAACTACTGAGCCCGTGAGCCACAACTACTGAAGCCCGAGCGCCTAGAGCCCGCGCTCTGCCTCAAGAGAAGCCACAGCAATGAGAAGCCTGCGCACCGCAACGAAGACCCAATGCAGCCAAAGAAATAAATAAAAATGGGGATGATGAGATCTACACCCCAAAACCACTGTAAGGATCAAGTGAGATCGTTCCGAGAGCGCTGGCGTGGGGTACACGTCAGTTTCCTCCCGCCAGCCCTCAACCATTTTATTCAATGATTTCACACATTCATGAGTTTGCCTGGCATGTGGCCCTTACTTGTGTATTATCTTGTAGCCACTCTCACATTGCTGTTTACACTGTAATCTATTCTTACGTTTTTGCTTCTTTCAAGCCTCAGTCTCCTCATCTATGAAATGGGAAAATAACAGTTCCTATACTGTACTTGCCGATCAAAGGAGTAAGTGAAACTTGGCCTACAGCAGGCTTACAGTCAATGCTGGGGCGACTGTCCTCTGTCATTATTCACATGTAGAGGAACTGAGGCTCGGAGAGCTGAATTAGCTGCCCAAATTCACAAAGAGTGAAACTCAGGCCACCTGACTCTTATGTGGTGGGCCCCCCAGCCACGGTCTACAGAATTTTGGGGACTGCAGGTGGGCAGAGAGGAAGGGGGGCTTGGAGCAGGTACCCGCCTCCCTAAGAAAGCTTCGGTGGGACCCAGTGACCCGCACCCTCCTCTGCTTCACGCCTGCCGTCACAGGCATAGCACTTCACTGCAGAGGAGACGTGCAGCCTGCCAGCGGCACTGGATTCAAGCAAGAAGAGCCGCTTAGGATCCCAGCCCCACCACTTGCTAGCTGTGTGACCCCAGCTGCTTTTCTACCCTCTCTGGGCCCCAGTTTTCAACTCTATAAAATGGGGTTAATAATCTCTACCTCCAAGGTTGAACTAATGAACCAATGAGGTTTTAACGAACTATATTTAGAAAACAGTGTGAGTCGGTGGGGGGAGGATGATGACTTAGCTGCTCGGTAGAGGGTATTTAAGGATGGTTGTGCTCCTTCAGTTCCACTCGGTCCTAAGTGTCAGCACGAAGGAGCAGGCCCTCTGGCCTCGGGCTGGCTGCATCCCCAATTCTTCCCTGGCTCCCACCTTTGAGAGGCCACCGTTCTCACCCTCAGTCTTACCCAGGCTCCTTCTCCCGCGGGATAAGCTATCCAGCTCGCCTCCAGGATGGGACCGGGTCAAATTCAGGTCCAGTTCAGCCCTGTCTTCATCTGTAAGAGGAGGTCAGACACACACTGCAAACTGTTGGCTGGCTCGACCGCGGCTCTGGGGGCTCGGCTGTGGGTTCCAGGGCAGGCGGGAGGACTGCTTCCCTCCCCGTCCCTGCGCTGGCACACCACTCCAGAAAACGGTCTCCCCTTCTGGCTCCCTGTAAACCTGAGGGTCCTAGCTCTGACGAGGGGCCCCTCCAGACAAATGCCAGGGTGGCCATGGGGCCCAGAGGGTGGTGGGGCCCTGACTGCATCGCCAAGGGATCGTCAGCCCCACTCCGGGCCCTTCAACCACATATTTGGACAGAACCCATGTCAATGGAGTTAAAAATAACCCACCCCCTTTGCTACTGTAAGAGAACCCTCCTTGGCCTCCAGGGCAGGGTGAGGACCCAGAGCTCTGAAGGCCAGTTTCCAGTGCCCCTCCACCCAGCGTTCCCATAGGAAGTGCTGAATGGAGAAATTCCCAGAATCCCCAGGGGGGACCGGCATGCCCTGGACACAGCCCCTCTGGAGCCCCGGACAATGGCCCAGTTGGGCGGGGAAGAGGGAGGGAAGGAGAGGGATGGGGGTGGAGGCTGAAGGCAGAGACAGGGGGTGAATAGCCAGGCCTGGTGGGGCAGGGGGTGGGTGTCGGGAGAGCGCTTGCCCTGCCCCCTTTTTGGCCCTAGTCTCTCTCCAGCCCCCAGTCTTTCACCGTGTTTGTCCCTCTCCCCCTAACCTTTTGCCCCACTTCTGCCCTAAGTTGTCCATTTATTCCTAAAGTCACAAACCACAGCTCCCTTCTCTATCCTGGGTGGCCCTCATCTCAGCGTCATTGGCACTCCTTGGACGCATCCCTCTCTCTAGAGATGGCGGCCGGAGCAGCTGCGGGAAGTGAGGGTTGCAGAGACGTGGAGCTCCTCACCGAATTGTGGGCAGCCCCTTCTATCTCCTGACGGCTGCAGCGCCAGCAAATAAACTACGGGGGTTGAGAACAAGCCCTG
This sequence comes from Aethalodelphis obliquidens, assembly GCF_003676395.1. Taxonomy (NCBI): domain Eukaryota; kingdom Metazoa; phylum Chordata; class Mammalia; order Artiodactyla; family Delphinidae; genus Aethalodelphis; species Aethalodelphis obliquidens. The sequence goes on from NW_020837952.1 coordinate 55,653,854, forward strand.
CTCCCTCCATGCAGCACCTCACGCTCCTGCTGTCTCCCCAGCCCACCGGCCCACTGGCCCTGCCCAGGACAAAGCTCCAGCTCATCCGTGCAGGCTCCCAGTGGGTCCTGTTTGGAGGAGACTGTGCTATAACTGGTGCCTTTCCGTCTAGCCTACTGCTCCTGCGTCAGCACGTCTGTCTGTCCTTCTCACTCCCTTCCTTTCTCTCTGCCATCTCTGGAATGTCCCTGGTGGGGAGGAGATGGGGAAAAGATGTGCTTTGTGGAAAGGTTAAGTTGATTAGGAAAAAATAGCCACACGGTTGCCTTGAAACAGGCCTGCTATTGAAAACCTCATCTCGGAGCTCCCGACTCCCACCCGGGGTACACAGGGGCTGCCCGAGGGTGAGGGCCAAGGGCCTTGGGAAGAAACAGCAGAGAGGCTAAATTTGGAAGTTGCCCCATTGTGTTGACCAGGGCTGGCCAGTCGGGCATGGGGTGGGAGGTGTGGGAGACGTGGGGCGGGGGGCCTGGTGAACAATAGGTGGGCCCAGCTGGGGCCCCCTCCCGCCTGCCTCGCCAGCCCCCAGCACAGGCGGGTTTGAAAGGGCCCGGGAATGCTTTTGAGAGGGAGCCAGGGGCCCAACGGGGAGAGGAAACAAAGGCAGGAAATGCTGTCCCCCGTAGATAGCAGTCTGGGCAAGGATTACAAAGTGACAAAGAGACAAAACCCCAGAGGGAAGGGGAGCTGGGGGTGCAGGGGGGCTGCCGACCAGGGCTCCAGGGAACAGGCCAGAGGTTAGAATAGAATGGAATTTGCTCTGAAGGCAGCGTTTATAAATACATTCCCGACCCAGCCCCGCCACGTGTGTGCCGCCAAGCACGTGCCCATGCGCTGAGCGCGCTCTTGGGCAAGGGCAGGGCTGCCCACTAGTGTGGGCCAGGTGTCCCCCGGAGACCTTGGAGACTGGGCCCTCGGCCGGAGGGGCAGGGAGAGGGCCGCTCTGGTACCTCCCTCCCCGGCTGGGTCCACACCCGGATGCACATGCGGCAGATGCCCTGGATACCTTCTCCCTGGCCCCTCCTCTCGGCACCCCATCCTCTGCACCCCGCCAGAGCCACATGTGGGAGCTTCTCCCGCCACACCCCACATCCCAGGTAGCAACCCGTCCGCCTACCCAGGCCTGCCTGGGACAGGTGTGGCCAAGCCCTGCGTGGCTGCCACAGGCCTCTGGGTCTCTGGATGCCAAGGGAGCGGGGATGCCCTTGCCAGATGCCCTGCCCCCCTTGGCAGCGGGGATGCCCGCCCGGCTCCCCAGGACTCAGCGGAGGGCCAGAGCATGGGACGAGGGCTCCACTCACCTCCGGAGTCTCCGTGCAGCAGACGCTGGAGGTCATTGAAGGAACGAATGGAGTGGTCACTCAGCATCTCGTAGAGCTCCTCGGGAATGGGGTCCCCCTGCCAGGCAGACACAGGGGGGACAAGTGAGCTGGGAGCAAGGGCTTCCCAGCCGTGGCCCTCTTCCCCCCAACACACACACTCCCTCCTATGGCAAGTTCCATAGGGCCCCTTGGCCACGGACAAATGGACAGCCAGGCCGGGGGCAGGCAGGGGTCGGGGGGTGATTCCAGGCCTGACAACCAGGACCACAAAGGCCCGGGACCAGAACCTGCGGAAGCCTCTAAGATGCAGCTCAGTTCTGCGTCCCTCCCCCCCACACAGAACCTCAGCTTGCTTTAAGTTAGATTTGATTGTATGTATCTGTCCCCCCATCACACTACAGGTTCTGGAGGCTCCAACATCCTGATTTCTCTCTGCTTCCCCTCCACGCCTGACAGCTAAAGGCGGCCAGCATTTGTCATGGGAGATCGAAAAACCCCCATTTGACAGAGGTAAAAACAGAGGCTCAAATAGGCGACATCCTTTGTCGGAATCCTACAGCCGATTATCAGCAGAACCTGCTTTCAGATCCAGGTCTTTCTGAGGGCAGAGCCTGTACCCCCAGCCTCCTGGGTACACAAGGTGTTTAACAGATGCTTGAAGAACTGGATGGTCTCAGGAGGCCACATGTACTAGCGTTATCTATTCAGTCTCTCACTCAAAAGAGGAGGGAAGGGAATCCTCAGATACAGTGGGGAACCCTGAAAGCTCCCCAGTGCCCCGTGCCCAACCAAACCCTATTTTTAGAGCCCCTCTGGCCTGTTGCCAAAAACACTTGAAACTTAATAAGCACTTTAACAGGCCCCATTTGGAGACCGGGCTTCCTCCAGGGAAATCACAGGTCCTACAATAACATGAGAGCAGCCCTCATAGGAATGTCACGGCCCCGTCCGCCACGGTCCAGGGAGACCTGAGGGGCTGATGCCAAAGGTCTTGAAAAAGAGGCGAGGGCCTCTTTCTTGTGCCTCGGGGCAAAGAAAATGCGCAAGATCTGCTGCGTGTCCGAACTCACATCCATGCAGACACATGCACGTGCACACGTAAACACACAGGAGGGCTCCGCCTTGTGGGAGGAGCCCCTGGGGAGGGTTTCAGCAGACCTGACTTACTACTGCCTGACCTTGGGTTACACAAGTCTGTGCCTCAGTTTCCCTGGATTAAGAAGGGAGGCGCCCCTGCTCGAGCTGGTGCACTGAACACTCCAAAGACTGGAGTGCTGAGAGGCTTCCCACAGGCTGCCTCGAGGAAGGAACGCCGCCCTCGCCCTGCCTCGTGGCCAGTCCCCGGGGTGCTCCCCGAAAGGTCTGTTAGGAGCCTGGTGACTGACCAGGTTCTAGCACTTATCAACACCTCCTCCAGGGGTCCCACCACACGCGGGCCTGGCCGCTGGAGTCAGCCCTGGAGTCAGAGGCCAGGGTGGAGTGTGGCCATGTCCGCTCTTAAAGCAAATTCCCTGAGAGCTCTGAGCTGAGTTTCTTCATTCGCACGTGGAGCTTATAAGCCTGCCTGGTGCCTAGGGTGGTCGGGAGGTATGAGGGAGAGAAGGGCGGGGGTCTAGCAGTAAGCTTGGCTGGGAGCTGGGGGTCCATGACGGCACAGCCGGGAAACCAGGGGATGCGTGTGCGAGATGGGGAGGGATGTCAACTCAGCTGCCCCTCACTTTCCTCTCCCACCTCCACGTGGCCTGCCTCCTCCAACCCAGAGAGACCACGCCTTTGGTGGTCTCCAAATGTGGACACAGGACCCAACCCACGGAACGGAAAGCGGCTGGCTGGTCTCCAGTGGAGCCCAAGGCAGGCCACTGCCCCTGAGGGTTTTGTCTGCCCCAGATCTGGTAGTCCAAAGAGCAGGGTTTCACCTCTACCACTACTAACCTCCCCGTGAACTCAGGTTGGCCACCGCCCCTCTCTGATCCTGGCTCTCCGTTGCAAATAGAAGGGGTTGAAAATATTTGATTCAATTCTAATTCTGCCTGGGGGTCTCAGGAGGAGCAGCAGAGGAAAGCCCAGGGTGGGGTCCCCAGCCAGGTCTCCCAGGCTGCTTGCGGAGTAATGATTCAATTAACCCCCCAGGAGAGGGGCCCAAAGGCCCAGGACCAAATGGCACAGAGCACTCGTGCCAAGACCTCCTCGCCCCTGGAGAGCTGGCTGCCGCTGCTGCCGCCGGCCAAGGCAGAGTAGGCAGACTCCCAGACAGGCCTACCTAGCAGATGCCCCGGACCCAGCCTGTGATGCAAAGGAGATGCCATCTCATGGAAACAAACCCACAACCTCCCAGGCTGAGTGGGGAAGAGCCCAGGATACAGACGGGAGAGGTGGGAGAAGCACACAGTAGATGCTCGATAAATACTGGTAACATGCATGAAGGACTCTCCCCTTGTCTCTGGAGTTGTCTCCTGTATGATTCTCCCCCTCCTCCACCAGGAGGACCACCCCCGAGCACACTGCCTCCTAAAGGGTCCACTTTCTTCTAAGCAGATGCCATTCCTGCACGTGCTTTTCAGTAATTTGGCCACTGGATGCCCAGAACACCCTGAGAGCTCCTGGATTTGACACTAAAACCACAGCTAACTTCTGTGAAGTGCTAACTACAGGCCAGACACTGAGTTAAATGCTGTACCAACTACCAACCCCAAGAGCCTGGCACTTTTTGTGTTCCCATCTTCCAGATGAGGAAGCTGAGGCTTAGAAAAATTCAGTAAACAGCTACAGGTCTACACGACTCGTAAGTGGCAGAGTGGGCCCCTCCCTCCCAGTGCCATGGAGCTGCCTGGACATTAACCTCAGTTTCTGTCAGCTCCCCACCCTGCAGGGGTCACGAACAGCAGTTCTCAATCAGGGGCCGGTGGGCCCCCCGGGGACACTGGTCATGTCTGGAGGCATTTTTGGTGGTTATAAATAGAGGAATGCTACTGGCATCTAGTAGGTGGAGGCGATTGAGGCTGCTAACCATCCTTCTGTGCACAGGACAGCCTCACAATAAAGAATTCTCTGGTCCCAAACATCCACAGTGAAGAGATGGAAAAGCTCCGTAGAAGACAAAGCAAGGGCTTCAGCTGCCAGGGAAACCTGGGTTCTTGGAGTCAGGCTTTTAACAACCTAAAACCTCAGCTTCTTGTTTTTTTAAGTCCAACTTTTTATTGAAGTGTAACATACACACATTAAAGTACAGAGGTCATAAGTATACAGCTTAATGAATTTTCACAAAGTAAACACATACCTTGAGAAATAAACAGGCCATCCCAGCACCTGAGATGCTCTCCTTGCATCTCCTCTTAGTCACAACTCCTTTTAAGGGTGGCCAGTTTCTATTCCTGTTCCCAGTTTCTATTACTGTTAGGTTGGTCTGATTCTGAACTATGTTCTCTTTGGTCATGGGCTTCTTTGTTCAACATTATATTTGTGAGACTTATCCAGGTTGCTGTATTTAGTAGTGGTTCATTCATTTACATTCTATTAAATACGTATTCCCCAATTTATTTATACGTTTTACTCGATACATTTTTGGGTTGTCTCCATTTTGAGGCTATTATGAATAGGGCTGTTATTAAAATTCTTATATTTCTCTTTGGGTGCATATTAGTATTATTAAAATTAAATAATGGGCGACGGTTGCATAACTCTATGAATTCTGAATTGCCAATTTCTGCAAAGAAGCCAGTTGGGATTTTGATAGAAATTGAGTGGAATGTGTAGATCAATTTGAAGATTAATGCCATCCTAACAGTATTTACTATCCTAACCCATGAACATGGATGTCATTCTTTTTATTTAGATATTTTAAAATTTCTTTCAACAATGCTTTGTACTTTTCAACGTACAAATCTTATACTCCTTTTGTTAATTTTATTCCTAAGTATATTATTCTTATTGATGTTATTATAAATGGAATTGCTTTCTTTTTTTTTTTTTAACATCTCGATTGGAGTATAATAGCACAGGGAGATCAGCTCCGTGCTTTGTGACCACCTAGAGGAGTGGGATAGGGAGGGTGGGAGGGAGACGCAAGAGGGAGGGGATATGGGGATATATGTATACATATGGCTGATTCACTTTGTTATACAGCAGAAACTAACACAACCTCCGCTTCTTTATCTTTTAAATGGGGCTAATAATACCTCAGCGGCATTACTGGGAGGCGGAACCGCACCTAGCAGAGCAGCCCGCAAATGATGGGTAGTTAATGAGTCCTGCTGTGATCCCCATGCATTCCTTCAGTGTGGTTCCTTGAGGGCAGCAGCGAGCAGCACGCATGCGCGGGGCCTGCAGGGCAGGACATTTTTGAGGATGATGGTGGGTAGGTGGAGAGCATGTGGCTTTGCATTGTCCCCCGTGCCGGACCACAGGAAATGACACCGGAGCCCCACACTGGCACTTGCCTCGGGCCTTGTGGGCTGGTGGGTGGGTCCCTTCCGGGGCTGGGGGTGGCTGAGAGATGGGCAAATTCAGCCTGTGGTCAGCTCCAGGATGCAATGCCCTGGGAGAGGCTCACATGGGCACCTGCTGGGGGTCAGAGGTTACTCGAGGTGTGGGAGGGTGAGCAGCCCGGAGCCCGGGTTTCAGGGGCACAGGTTCTAGAAGCCTCCTTAAGGTGGGCAGCTCCCCCTCGGAGATAGGAAAGGCACCCTGATGAAGCTGCCCCAGATCTCAGGCCTGGGGTTCCTGGCAGGGCGAGGGCGTGGCAAGAAGGCAGCTGGGGCACAGCCAGCCGTGGGAGCCAAGGCAAACAGCCTCCTCCCCACCTCACCCCTAACGTCAGCTGCGCGAGGTAGGAAGGGCACAAGCTAGCTGAGGCCAGGTGAATTACCTGCTCCCAGCCGGGCTGGAGGATTAAAGGGGCTTGGACCCCACCCTCCGCCTGGGCCCCAGCTGTACACACAGATATACACTCCCCAGCCTGCCTGCTGTTCAGCTGAGGGAGACAACACGGGCTTGGCCCAAGCAAGCAGGGGCATTGTCCGTGGCTGGCAGAGGGAGAAGGCCTCAGAGCGCCCGCCTGCCTGGGAGTCTCAGGCCTGATTTAGAGTCAATGCCAAAGCCAAGCCCTTTGAAGAAGCCTTCTCTGGGCAGACCGCAGAAGCCATTTAGAACCAGCCTTTCCCACCTAGTATTTCCCTGCCGTATTGCTCCTGGGACCCTCCGCTATTACTGTTAGCCCAGCCCCCCATTGGGCTCCCGCGTCTCCCTCCAGCAGAAAAACTGTTAGACCAGGAAGAGAGAGGCCAGGGCAGCAATTACAACCCTGGCAGCACATCGCAATCGCTGACCCCAGCCACCCCTGGTCCCAACTCCCAGCACCGAGTGGGGCCCAGGAATCTGCATTTTCAAAAGGCCAGGTAATTCTGCTGCTCTTGGGGGACTCTGAGCTGATCCAACCTTCTCGGTTTTTTTTTTTTTTTTTTTTGTAGATGGTATAGACTGAGGCCCAGCTCAAGATACCCAGAAACTTTGCAATCAAATTTTCCTTCTGTTTCTTTCTCTCTGTCCAGTCTAATGTCCAAGTACCAAGACATGGAAAAGAAAGAAGTGCTTGTCTCTCAAGAAGGGGGTGGGGGGAGGGAGCGATGCAGGGGCACTCAAATGAAGATGCTTCTACTGGAGGGCAGCATGGCTACCGTTGGCTGCCCTGCGGGAGGACTGAATGAGGCCACGTTTACAAAGCACTTAGCAAGCCCTAGATACGCGTCTGGTCCTTCCCTCCCCGCCCCCGCAAGGATTCACTGTCCTTTCCACAAATATTTACAGATTATGCACCATGGGCCAGGCACCGTTCTAAGCAGGGGAGACAGTGGTGACCAGGACAAAAGCTCTCTAGGGGAGTTTATACTCTGGTGAGAAAAAACATATAATAAACAACTAAATAAATCAGAAAATGAAAATAGTTGTGCTAGAAGGGCATTTCAGTGGGGGCGGGGTGAGGGAAGACTCTGAAAGGGACTTTTGAGGCCGATGGCAAGCATCGCTTTACACTCCTGCTGAATCAATCTCTCTCTCACATACACACACACTGTTCCTAGGTCTTGCGCCAGAGCCTCCAAATTCTGTTTGATCCGAACCTGCAGCAAGTCAGTCTCCCACTACCTAAGGCCGTTAGCAAACCAGAAAGAAGCCGGGTGACTGAAGGTCTGCGGGCCCCTTCACTCCTTCTCGGCAGAAGGGTGCAGAGGCCAGAGACATCACATGACAGGGAGAGTCACCCTCCCGGAAGCCAGCTCAGCTGATGGAGATGGGACCTTATGGGCCTCCGCCGACCCTCAGCCAGGCCCCACCTCAGAGCTCCCCGTCCCTCCTTCCCAGCTGCTGAGGCCTCCACCTGAGGCTCAGTACAAGCATGCCAAGGACATGGCCAATCCCAAGGCGACCTCCACCAGCAAGCCCTCCTGGACTGGCTCCCATGTCAGTAGGTTTTCCCTTTAGGTCTCCTCCCTTAGAGACTCCTGAGGCTTACCCAGGCTCTGCAGGAAATTGCTTCGTAAACTGCAAAGCACTACACAACTGTGGCTTCCTGAAGGCCATGTTCAAGGATGCTGTGACTCACGTGAGGAGAAAGGCACCAGCTTCCGTGCCCTAGCCTCCCCACCAAACACTCATACCCCTGGGGCTCTGGAAAAGGAGGAGGAGTTGCTGGATGAAGCTGGAAATGGAAAGGGCAGGCCTGGGAAGGCCTTCTCCAGCTGTCACCCAGCCTCTCCAGAACGGGCTGGGATCCCCAAAGAGGATAGAACAGTCAGGGGTGGGAAACCCCCTCAGCCATTCAGGGTCATCCAGTCTTGGAGGTTCAAAGAAGGGCTTATTTGAAGGGAGAAAAACTCTGAACATCACAGCGCCCCCCATTATCGGCCACACGAGCATGGTTTTAAAAAGCGACCACAGAAGGATAATGCTTGAGGGGCTTCGAGCTGACCTGACCAGGCAAAAACCAGTGGGTGCTGTGGAGCCGGGACCTGACGGGAGGGTCCCTGCTTCCATTCCCTCGTAGTACCCAGGAAGGAAACGGGGTCGCTGCAGAGATAACTAGGTTCCAAGGCCCACGGTGGGCTCACCTGTTGCGCGGGGGTGGGCACCTGGTGCATGGGGGTATAGGGGCCGTGCATGCCTATGTGCGTGCGTAGGTGTGCGCGCACGTGTGCTCAGGCTGCGTGTTCAGGGGCCGTGCGTACGTGTGTATGCGGTGCGCGCGCGTGTGCCCCGCGTGTGCACGGGCGTGGCGGCGGCGGGCGCGCGACCCGGCCGCGGTAGTGCGTGCCCGTCGCTCTGCGCACCCGCCCGCCCGCCGGAGCGCAGCATCGCCTCCGGCCAAGAGTGTGCATGCGTGGGGTGAGTGAGCGAGTCGGGGGGCCGGGCGGGGTGGGCTGCGGAGAGCAGCGACGGGGGCGCCGCCGTTCCCAGGACGCCCTGGCACCGGGCCCAGCCCCCAGACCCCGCGGCGAGGCAAAGCGGCAGCTGGGGCCGGCCGGCGCCCCCCTTCGCAACAGCTGGACGCGGCCCGGGGGGCTGCGGGAGCGGAGAGGAGGGGGCGTCGGGAGGAGCCTGTAGGCTGCCGGGCTGAGCCCCGCGTCCTCCCTCCCGGGTGCTGGCCGCAGGGGGTGGCCGCGGAAGGGCGGGGCCCCAGGGCGGGCTGCCGGCGGCCCTCGAGGAGCCCCGAGAACAAAAGGAGACGGCGACGGCTCCTCCGTGGTCAAAACAACCTGCGCTGGCGGCGGCCCAAGGCCCGGCCGCGGCCTCGGAGCTCTTCACCTTAACCCCTTCGCCGCCGCCTCCTCCTTCCTAAGCCTCGTTGGAGGCCGAGAGGGGCCGGCCCTCCCGGGGAGCAGGCGAAGTGCGGGCTGCCGGCCGCGGCCGAGCAGAGGCGGGACGGGACCCGGACACGCCGCGCTCCCCGCTGCCCTCTTCTCCCCGGCACCTCGCGCCTCCTCGCTGCCCCGCCCCCTTTCCCACCTGGATTCCGGGTAGACTTGCCAACTCACTGCTACGTGAGGCTGGGAGGGGTGCGGGGGACTCAATACAATCTGATAGCTCCCGCAGACGTTTTTACACCCCAGCTCTGCTAGGCTTTTACAGGCGGCGCGCTCCGCACCCTGCGAGCGGGGGAGAGAGGTGCGTTCTTTCGCAGGGTGCGGGCGCAGGTATGGCGCGACCTCAGGCACACACCGCCCCGGGGGCTGAATTCCCTAAGACCCCCACTCCTCCCCTAATCCCAAGTGCCCCAAAACCTGTCTCGGCACCCACTGCGCCCAAGACACAGGCTGCTCCTGCACCGCACTCTGAGGCCGGGCAAGACCTGCACGGGCCCCGAGGGCACCCAGCCCGACCGGGAGCTGGAGCCAGGGTGGGACGGACACCCCCGCCGAAGACTGGAGTGGCTGCCACCACCGGTGCGCGAGCTCGCACCTCCCGTGCAAGCCGGGTCCGGGACAGGACCTAAGCTGTAGCCGGAGTGGGCTCGGGAGGACGCGCTGCCTGCTGCCTCGGCACCACCCCAGCCCTCTCCCTTGGGCTAGAAGGGGGCTTATTCTCGGGTTCCTGAGGGGTGGGAGACAGGACCACACACACCTTCCCCTGACGTCTAAAAGCTCGGAGATCTGAGATCACCCCTGGGAAAGAAAGGCACCGCTGCCCCCTCCTCTTAGAGCCTGGCACCTCCCGGACCTCGCGTCCCAGCCCTCGGAGGTCACCTAGCGCCCGGCGCCAGACCCAGGGGCTGCATGGGTCCAAAGTTCACTGCAGTGAAAGGAGGGGGCGATCAGGGGGTAGGGGTCGGGGGTAATGAATGAAGCGAAGCAGCCCCAGCCGCCGTCGCAACTCACCTCGGCGCTGACCAGACGCAGGTAGCAGCAGAGAGACAGGAAGAGCGCCCAGCAGCGATTCATGCCGACTCCGGGCCCGGCCCCGCGGGGCCCCGGACGCGTGGACCGAGCGCGCCGCCCCCGCGGCCAGGGTGGGGGGCGGGGGCTGGGGAGGGAGGTGGGCTCTGCTCGGGTCTGCGGCGATCAGGCGCTCAGGCCGCTGCAGCCGCCGCCGCGGCTCACCCGCATGGCCCCCGGGCGCCGCCGCCCCCAGGCCGGGCTCCGTCGTTGGGGGGTTGGGGAGGACCTGGGCGTCGGACCAGGGTCCGAGGCCGCTACCTGGGCGGATCCCGAGCCCGAGCGAGCATCCACGGCCGGGGGGCTGCGTCGCGAACCAGCCGAGGCGTCTAGCCGTGTGGGGGCGCCCAGGGGACTCCAACCTCGAAGAGGAAAAAGAACACGGCAGTCGATGGTTCGTCTTCGCTCGCCGGCTAAAGGCGTTTTCCTCTGCCCGCCGGCTTAGGTTTTTTGCAACATTTTCTGGAAAGGCCCCCGAAGTCGGAAAGCGCAGAGCTGGGCACCTCAAAGCCAAAGTCTCCCCAAAAAAACTTTTTCCAAAGTTGGCTTTGCAGCGGCGGCTCGAGTACCCGGGCAGGGAGAGGTGCAAACTCCCGCCCGGGCCGGGTGGGGGGGGCCGGAGCGTGTGCGCCCTGGCGCGGGGCCCGGGCGGCGGGCACGGCTGCTCCGCGCGCGCGTCGTGCCCGCTGCGCGCTGGACCGGGCCCGGCAGACAGGTGGACGCGGCGCGAGTCGGTCGGTTCGTCTGCCCGCCCGCTCGCCGCTCTGGGCGTCCTCTACGGGCTGCGAGTTGCGGCTGCTCCGGCTTTCTCTTTGCAACGAGGCTGGAGGGTGGGCTTTTTTCCCCCTTTTTGCGCGTGTGTGTCTGTGTGTGCGCGCAAAATATCCCTATCTCGGGAATGAAAGATGGGCGCTGGCGGCCAGAGGGGAGCCCTCAGGGAGGCAGCGGGGGAGGCTGCGGGCGCACGGGGAGGCAGGCGGGCTGCTCCCAGCGGCAGGAGGAGAAGTTGCCACCCTTTCAGCTGTTCCGGCCTTTATAAAGGAGAAGGGAGAGTGCGAGAGGTGGGTGGAGACAGCCTTTCCTCTTCTGGCCGAGAGTCAGTACCGGGAGGGGGGAAGGGGGGCGGGAGCTCCTGGAGGGCCTGAGGCGAGGATGGGGTGCCTAGGGGTTTCCAAAAGCCCAGCAGCCCCTCCGCCCAGAAATCTGGTCCCTGGGAAGGTAGAGCTAGGAGCAACCAAACGCTGGGCCTCTCAGCACAGTGGCTGTGGCCTGGTTTCTAGCCCACGTGGTTGGGGGCAGGGGTGTCTCCAAGGCCGCTGGCTTGCAGAAGTGCAAGCCCGCACCTCCAGGACCAGACATTTGCACCGTAGCACAGGCATGGTGGTGAAGGACTCAGGCTCTGCAGATCCTGCCCTGGTGCTGAGTAGCTGGGTCACCTTGGGCAAGTCACTTCCTTTCTGTGCTCCTCCATCTTGCCTCAAAGTGGGATAGGGTTATCGTGAGGACTTAATGGCAGAAAGGGCCAAAAGCAGCCAGCCCCCAAAAAGCCACAAGGTGATCACACAAACCCTGCAGCCAGTACCATTCAGCTGAAAGCTGGGTGCACGTCTCCTCCTCCTAGCTGGTTGCCTGGCACACAACAGGCGTTGCTGGCATTGGTTGAATTTGAATTTGTTGAACTGCAGTCGCACAAACCTCCACAGCCCTGCAGCATCCTTGCAGGGCCGCCATCACGATCCTCCAGTCGCCCTGATGTTTACTACCTCTCTCAGCCCAGAGCTTGGAGACCCAGGGCCCCCCACCCATGCCAGCATTCACACAGTTAACGCCTTCCGCCCCCCAGCTCCGGGAGCTGCTACGTCCCTTCCTTCAGCAGTCATATGCTGACAGTCACAGAGTCACACGCTCGCACGCTGAGCCCAGCACCCACCACGAGACCCACGCGCCGCATCGCCCGGCTCCTGGCTTTAGGACACCTTTATCTGGTCCCGTTGTGCTGTCTGTGTCATCTGCCCTTTGTACCCAAACATCCCTACGGGGTGGCAGCCTGCTCCTCACGTGTGCACACACCCTTAGTCACTGAGACAGGCACACTCACCGTCTCTTCATGAATTGTCTTCTTGGCCCTGAGCGGGGGCAGCAGGGAGGGCGGATGTCCCAGGAGGGCCTCTCTACAAACAGCCACACGCACCCGCCCTCTGCCCATTACTGCCTACGCAGCATGGCACGGTGGCCAAGAGGCGGGCCAGGGGCAGGTCACCTTGGTTCAAATACTGCAACGGCCACTTGCTGGCCAACTTCTCAGTCCCTCGACTTCCTTCCCTGTACACTGGAGAGACAACTGTAATTGGAGGGAGGGAGGGATTTCCAAGAGGCATGGGAAATTTTTAGGGGTGGTGGAAATGTTTGTCATCTTTGCTGGTGATGATGAGTTCACAAGTATTCACACATATCTAGACTGATAAGTGCTTTATTGTAGCTCAATACTGTTGTCGAAAGATTTCTATCTACTTCATAGCGTGGTCTGGAGGCTCAGATGAGGTAATCCGTGTGGAAGCACAGAGCAGAATGCCTGGGACACGGAGTACATCATTCCTTCGACAAAGCTTTTGCATGTTCCCTCAGACACCGGAACAGACACTGTTCCAGGCACTGGGGAGACGGCATGATGCCGATACTGCCCTGGAGGAGCCCCCATGCTGAAGGACAGGCAGACGCATAAACAGATAAATCAGGAGACAGGGTGACAAGGGAGATGGGTGGGGGAGATAGGAAGATAATCCTCAAACACAAGACCTGAAGTCTAGAGACTTAGAGATAAAAGCCTGCTCCGCTGGACAGCTAGGTGTTCTTGACTTTGATCTTCTGTATCCTTATTTATAATTGACAATAGCCACCACTATTATTATTGAGGTGCCTTACGGTTGGTGGTGTTCTTCCTACTCTGCACGTGGTTTCTCAATGCTCCAATGAGATATGTTTACTCTTATGAATGGAGACATCGAAGCACAGAGAGGTGAAGCAACTTGTTCAAGGTCACATAGCCACAGAGTTCAGGGTCACATAGTGGTGGAGTCAGGACTGGAACCCAAGTAGTCCAGCTGCAGAGCCCACACACTTGCCTCAGCCACCATGCTGTGCTGTGTCCTGGCGGCGATGACGATGACCGCAACGACACTTCCTACACAGGGCTTCGGTGAGCATCAAACACACGAATACCTGCAAAGCACTTTGCCAGCTGAGGGTGCTGGACCAATGTGAGCTCTGACTCACATACAAAGTGCTGTAGGAGCACAACGAGGGAGCACACAGCTCGGCCTCAGGGGGGATGTGATGGGGCAGGGCTCCTGGGAGCGGCAGCATCGGGCACCTGCGGTTTGCTGTGTCAAGCACTGGGAAAAGGAAAGGGGAAGGAGAGCCACTCCTGGCACTCTGGGACCGCCCGGCTCTTGAGTGAGGCAGACGTAAATTGAGATGGCTTTGTGCACTGGTTAGAAGCGGCAGGACTGGGACAGCAGAGGCAGCAGGGACCCCATGGCCCCTGGGCCTGAATGCCGTGCTGAGCAGAACCCCTTTCCTGTAGCACCTCTCCTTGCAGACACCACGCCCATGTTGAGGGTGGGGGAAGAACACCCCCTCCTTTTCCTCCTGTCAGGCTCGTCTTAGCCGACACCTCCTCCAGGAAGAGCCCCCAGACTCGGTGCTCGCTCTGGGTCCCCAGAGCACGTCCCCCACAGTATTGTCATTGTCCGTATACGGGTCTAGCACTAGACTCCAGCTATGGGTCTGCACCCATTCCAGCTCCTACCGTACAATAGTTGCTCAATAAATGTCTGCTGAAGGAACGAATGAATGAGTAAACATCTTGCCTGTTTCTTCCTGGCCTGTTGGTTCCACCCGCCTGAAGGGTGGAACGAGTTGCGGGGGGGGGGGGGGAGCTTGTAACATGAGCTCTAAACTGAGATGCACAGGATATCTGAGGGGCACTGCCCTCACAGACCCCGGGATGACCCCAACCCATCTGTGGCACTGGGGCTGCTGAGGAACCAGGCTTTCCAGGAGGGCTGGGAGCAGGTTTTGCAGGGTGGGGGGCCACACTCCCATAACTCTCACACCTTCCACCCCCAGGAGGTCTGAGCCACGTGGAAAGCCGAGGGGCCACAGCCCTCAGCTAGGTGCTGGAGGGGGCCTGCCCCAGGCTGGGGGCTTTTGGACTGCGTTTAGAGCAATCTAAGCTCTCGTCCGTTTAAAGCATCTCACACCATGGGATTGGGGGCTAGGGGCTGAGGAAAGAGCTGGCTTCAATCCCGCGGGCAGACTTGTGCCCTCAAGTCCAGAAGGGGGGGAATGATGTGTCCTGGGCATCGCCGCTCTGCTGCGGGAGCCCTGGGAACACCCATGCCGGGCAAGTTTGCTTTTCCCAGCTTGATGGAAGAGGAACTGGACCTCCAAACAGGGAACAGTCCAAGGCCAGGCCACAGATGGCCTGAGACCCCAGCCCGGGCTGTATGATGGCAAAGTGCATCCTCTGCGCCCACGCCCTGTAGCTGCCATCAGCTCCCCCAGCCCCCTCACTGGCCGGTCCCCTGACTCCCCATCAGCAAGGCCTTTGCCCTTGCTTCACCCTCACGGTCACCCAGGGAGAGAGGTATTACATCACATGTGCTCATTTTACAGATGAGGAAACTGAGGCTCAGAGAGGGCAAGGGACAAGGCTTCCCAGCAAAGACTGCCTGGGTTCAAAGCCCCCGCTCTGCCATTTACTAGCCTGTGACCTTGAACAAGTCACTCGACCTTTCTGAGCCTCAGTTTCCTCATCTGTAAAACGTGGATGACTATAGTAATTACCTTACGGAGTGAAATGAGTTACAACACATCCTGCGTGGAAAGCAGGAGTGGGTGCTCCAAGCACGTTGTCGGTTATTCCTGTGATCATTATTATCACTCCAAGCTGCACGCGTATGTGCACGCACACACCCACCTGTGAGTTCCAGGGGCAGGGCTAGGAGTGGAGTGCACAGCTGGGAAGGCCACACGCCTGTCACCTTGGGGCGGGGGGCGGGGGTGGTGTCCTCACCTAGTGCCCCACCACTTCTGTTAGAGACCCCCCACCCTGGCGAGGCCCTGGCCACTGTGGCCGTGAGTAACAAGGAGGCAGAAGAGACCCCAGGAAGGCAGATAGACAGACCCCCCGCCCCCAGGCCTAGGGAAGCCTGGAGGAGCCCACCGCACTGCCTCTGCGGCCTTGGGCCTTGTGTCCTGTATACAAAGGCAAGGGAAGCGTCGTGTTTGTTTTCCCGGGGCCAAGGCAATACATTTTTAGCTCCTTCAGTCTCCAGACAAGGAAGAGGATGTTTGGACGGGCAGCTCTGATCTACCTGTCCTGGAAGCTGGCTGGAAGTGGAGCGAAGCGCCCCAGGGTGAGGGGAGCTGGGCCAGACAGGCTGGGAGATGACCTACCTGGGACCTGGTTGGCTCTCCCTTAGAGAAGGGCCATTCTCACTGCACCTTTTGGTGCTCACCTGCTGGGCCTGGAGCACCCTGCTAATTGTGACAAGCTCACTTCCAGAGCATTCGCCCTGGGCCAGGCCCTGGGCCAAGAGTTTTACCAGAACTGACAGCATGGAGAGAAGTACAGCAATTATTACCATTTTAGCAGCAAAGGAACAAGGCTGGTTGTGTCCTTACCTGCTTCCTGGAGGGCTGGTGCTCTTGTCATCGTGTTCATACCTGGGGGAGGGGGCACTAAGGCTCAGAGAGGGATACTAGCTTGCCCAGCGTCACCCAGCAAGGAAGTCACAGTGTCAGAATTTGAATCCAGGACCGTTACGCCCAAACCCGCACTTTTGCCATCTCCCTGTTCCATGACGCCTCCCTGTGTGGCCTGGATCAGAGCCGCCGAGCTTTTCATGTCACTTTGCACGCAGAAAAGTAAACAAATTTCGCAAGCTGGATGAAGGAGGCTGTGCAGGACTGGACGCCGTGGCCCCCGGAACCCACCCACCACCCCAGGGCTGGGAAGCTGCCTGCAGGATCTGGCTTAGCCAGCCCTCTCCGAAGCAGGGTGTCCTGGCTGCCGGCTGCTGAAGATTTGACTAGGAATTCTGGAAGGGATGGGGACAGGCAGGTAACAGGCAGCCCGCCTTGGTGGGGGTCCAGCTAGGACAGCACACACACCCTTACCAGCTTTCCAGAGGAATATATTTGGAACTGCAGGAAACGTAAAGGGCCTGTGCAAAGAGTGGGAACCCAGCCACAGTGTAAAAGTCACACGTTTTTCATCAATGTTTATAAGAGCAAATGCTTACATGGCACTCACTTTCTTGGCAGCTCGCTCCAAGCCCTTCAGGTGTATTCACTCAGTTAAGCCTCAAGAGAGGAGCCGTGATCACTCCCATTTTACAGATGGGGAAACCAAGGCCTGGGGCAGCTCTGCAAGATCAGGGATGAGTGGGGGCAGAGCTGGGATTTGAGCCTCGGCCGCTGGTGCCAACACCACTCTCTGGATATCTGCGCCCATCTGCCAGCCAGGCGAAGAGGAAAACACCCAAGTGCCCAGTTCACCTGAGCCCTGCCCTCACTCACCCACAGAGTCTGGCCTAGCTCCACCCCTCTCTGGGGCGGGCCCTCTGGTGGGCATTGGTCTGGACCCCTTGCTGAAGGAGCCTCATGAATGATGCCCCACCGTACCGGGCGGGGGACTCTAGAGGCTGCTAGAAAGGGAATGCACGTGGGAGGTAGGCATGGTCCTGTCCTGGCCCTCCTCTCTCCCTTGCCTCAGCTTACCACCCGCATCCCCATCTCCCACCACTGCCATCAGGAAGCTCCCCTTTGGGAGGAGGTCTGACACGGCTTCGATGTTCAAGACCTTGACCACGCAGTACAAGCTGCGGGCGTTCCCAAGGGACGTCTGAGGTGCAGAGACATCATGTGACTTGCCCAAAGTCACGCAGTGAGTCAAGGACAGAAATGGGTGACAGTCTGCCAACTCCAGGGACCCCTGGCCCTCCTCTGCAGTGGAGAGGGCCCCCAGGGCGGTGATTCTGGAAGGGTGTTCCATGGGAGAGGGCCGGAAGCACATGGGTGGGAGGAAAAGGGTTGGGTGCGGTTGGGGTTCACAAGGAATAGCCGATGGCTTATTTTTACCCCAAATCCCACCTTTACTCGTGGTGTCCCCTTCATGCTCCTCTCCATCCCAGGTCTCACCCACTTCCTCACCCAGCCTGCCTGCCCGCTGGGAGCTTTTCCTGGGGGTGAGTTCTCTTCCCTTCCCCTAGCACATTGTCCCTTCCCACCACTGCCTGGAGGTCACTTGAGGCTATTGCCACGTCCTTAGGTGTGTCTTAGGTCCTCACCAGGGCGAGTTTCTTGAGGGCAGGGACTGTGAGCGGGGTGCGGGGTGGGGGGGTGCTGGGTGCGGGAGGGAAGGGTTTGGATTGATGGACAAGGACCCTGCTGGGTAAGCCCCACAGGCCCGTCTTTGAGACCCTGCAGGTGCCAGTTACTGGCTGTGTGTAATGGGCAGGGCATTGACCTCTCTGAGCCTCAGTTTCTTCGTCTGCCTGGCAGGGCTCCTCTGAGGATGGAACGGGAGAAACGTTGTGAAGGCGCCAGCCCAGTGCCCGGCACTGCGCACTTGCTCAACACGTTGTGTAGTTAGTACCTTTTCACCGTGGTCTAGACCTCCACCGTTGCTCCTCCCATGAGGCCCAGCAGCCGCATCCCCAGGGGGCTTGTTAGAAATACACAGTGCCAGGCCTACCCTATACCTGCAGAGTCAGAATCTGAATTTTAAGAAGAGCCCTTGTGCACAGTTTGAGGAGCACTGACTTAAAGCATGGGTCCCAAATGGCCCAACATCGTGATTTCACTGCTCAACCCCTGAACCACCTGACAATCCAGGGAGAGCAAAGTATATTATCCCCATTCTACAGACAAGAAAACTGAGTCCCAGAGAGATCACACAACTTCCCTGATTCACATGATCAGGAGGTGGCCAAGCCAGACGTAAACCAGTGCCATGGGCTTCAGACCTACACCTGCTGGGGTAGCCGTCCTGGGCCAGTCCAGTGCTGGGCTTGGAGGAGAACAGTCTAGGACCTCAATGTGCTTATCTGCCTAATGGGGTCCCAACACAACCTGGCTGTGGGGAGTATGTGCAGACGTGCCCCGTGTGGTGCCCCGGAGTTGTCCTCACAGGGAATTGGGTGTTGCATTACCAGCTCACCTCTCTGGAGCCCCCTGCCCTTGAGGGGCTTACAGGCTGAGGCAGGCAGGTGGAAGACAGAAAGACCGAGACAACTGTACAAACACCCTCAGGTAGTGCTTATGTAAGTCAACAAGCAAACAGAGGGCAGCCCGGCGGGAGTGACTAATCGTCTTAATAGTAACCACCACGGCAGCAGGCATAACGCTCCCTGGACACCAGGCACATCCCTGCTGAAGCCACGGAGTTGTCATCAATGGACCCAGTGGCAACTTGAGGCCCAGGGAAGCTGGGCCACCTTCCTCCTTCCTCTCCTCCTCTCCCACCACTTCTTCGGGGCTCTGACGGGATCCCTTTCATTCTTCCTTGGGTGTGAACTGTGCCAGCCTCCACCACATCCCAGCTGTGTGACCCTTCGCTAGTTCCTGCCCTCCGGGCCATAGATGAGGATGATTCTGGAACCTTCCACATTTGGTCACGAGGTTAATCCAGCGACCAAATGTAGGTGCTTAGCACAGAGAGAGCACTGGGTAAACGGGAGCTGTGGTTGTGATTCCCCTCACTTGGACAAGGCGGTCCCCACAGGTTGCCCCAGAGGGAAGCACCAGGGGGATGACCATACCCTTATTACAGATGAGAAAACTGAGGCTCAGAGAGGGAAACTGACTTCTCTAAGATCACCCTGCCCGTTAGAGTTGGAGCAAAGCAGGATTTGAACTTTAGTCACAGGACTCCCAGGGCAGTGCTCAAGGGGAGGGAAAAACAAAGGTCAGAAAGGCAGACCCCTCCCCAAGTTCCACCCACCCAGAGTGAGATCTTTTCTCCTGTGGGCTTTGGTGGGGGGGCGTGCGGAGATGGGCGTGTGTGTCTGTGTGAGGTCGGGGGAGGACATGGGTCTGTGTGCATGTGGGCATCCGTGTGTGTCCATGAAAGCACACAGGCCTGGGAGTCAGGGAGGACGAAAATGCCCCGGGGAGCCAGCGGTGGCCCACATGGGGGACACTCAGCGCCAGCCCCCAAGGTCACTGGGGCCCTGTGTGCGGACATTCGGGGGGCTTCCCCTCCCAGAAGACCACCACAGGGTGGAGGGTGCATCTCGGCCTCCACCTATCATTTCTCCGTCCATCCCCCACCTCTCCCAGCTCCTTCCTGTTTTGATGGAAGGAAAAAATTTCAGCTTTTTCCTTCTTTATTTTTCCAGACGGGTGACTCGCTCTGGAAAGGAATTCCCCCCTCCCCAAACCATCATAATACCTATGAATCGATGCCATAGATACAGGCCCATCCTGTCGTGCTGGAATAGTCACCGCTATTTTTGGGCGCTTTATGGGGGTGGTACCCCAGGGGAGGGGATATGGTGGGAGGGGGCTCGTTTGTCTCTTGCCAGTCCGCATTCCCCCTCCCAGGTTCCTCCCCTCCCCCACCCGTCCTGCCTGCCTGCGTTCTGGGAGGAGGGAAGGAAGCCTGCTTAGCCAGGGTATAAATAACTCAGGTGGTTACTCAGCTCCTGAGAACATGATAACATGAGTCATGATGTGAAATCAAGAGGAGCAGTGAACAGCCTTGGGCCGCCGCCCCGGGCAGGGCAGTGGGGCTGCAGGCGGAGGAGATCTGGTGCCCGCAGACCCGCAGTGGGCAGAGCCCAGGAGAACGGGCAAAGCTGCCATCCCACGCATGGTCTCAGACAAGCCTCTTCCTAGCTCAGACCCTCAGTTCACTCACCTGGAACATGGGGCAGGGTGGACTGGGTGGGCTTCTTTCCCGAAGCCCTCCCTGAGCTGGGAAGAGGACGGAGAGCAGGGGCCAAGTTCTGAGCATCGAAGCATTGGGTCCTTTCCCTTCACCTGTCACAGTCAGTGGGAAGAGCAGGTGTCTTGGAACTTCTGGTCTCCTTCCCCCATTTCCAAGGCAGGTGGCCCAGGGAGTTCCCTGGGCCTCAGTGGGACTTGCAGGATGGGTGGTGGGAGTTTAGACGGGAGCACAAGGTTCCTGGACACTTGGGCTGCTGAGCCTTCCCCCACCAGGGTGGCCGTGAACGAGGGACAGTCCCCACCCTCTTTTGGCTGCCCGGCCACGGTGTGGACATGAGGCGTGGGTTCAGAAACAGGACACCCTCAGGGATCACCGGCTTAGCCAGTGGGATCAGTCCAGGCAGCTAGACCAGGCTGCTGGCCCAGTCCCGGGCTCTGGCAGGCGGGGGGTCAGAGGGCAGCCCCAGCCCACACTGCCTGCTAGCCCAAGGAAGTCCCCAGCTGCAGGCTCATCTCCAGAGCAGGGCAGGCCTGGACCCCGCGTTGCCATGGCAACAGGTTCTGGAGCCTGCGCAGGCTGAGCCACCCTCTCCTGTCCCCCTGTGGCTGCCTGGCCTGCTGGGGAGGGGGCTAAGCTGGGGACAGGGCACTTGTCCCGGTGGGAGGGCCGCAGGCTGGGGGTACAGCTGATTGCTGTGGACCCTGGATGGGAGTCAGGATACAGGGCGTCTATGTGGCCTTCGGCAGCTCATTCCTTAGATCTCAGCCCCACCCCGGCTGTAAAGTGGCAGAGCAGCGGGAAGACTAACGGCGGCCCTGGCTGCTGAGAGGGTCGCACAGCGGAGCAGCTGCGAGCAGGGCTACCCAGAGCTCCCTTCTCGTCTGTGAGGCACCCTCCTTCCCACCTTTGGCCTTAATCCCAAGGGCAGCGCCCCCAGTGTCTGCACCCCACCTGGCTCTGCCCTGCTGACCCTTGGCCTGGCTTCTCCTCCAGTAGGGAGGGGGCCGCCGCCCCCCCACCCCTGCATGCCCAGACATGGGCATGGCTCAGACATGGGCATGGCTCAGACCCAGCCATTCAGTGGACAGCCTGCCCTCTGGCCCCTCACAAACAATGGGGACTCCAGGAATATTGTCCTGCCTGGGCTGAATCAAATGCTCTAAATTTAGCCCATCTGATGCGTCCTCTGCTTCCTGCCCCTGCTGCCCTCCTTTCAAGGCGATGAGGTCACCCCGGAACCGCCTGCCCAGCAGCCAGACCCGGGGTTTTTCCAGGTCCAGGGCTGCGCTTTTGCTCTTGGGGAACGAAAAGCCAGGGGATCAGGGGTCACGAGTCCTAGTTCCCTCTCTCCCTCCTGTCCTGCCCAGCCCTTCAGGCTGCTTGGTCCAGAGCTGAGTCTCCAGGAACTTTGCCACAAGCCTGGGCTGGGGGAGGCCTCGGAGGGAGGGAACAGCACGCACCCAGGGAAGGGGCTCACATTGACAGACCAGGGGCTTGGATGTGTTGGAAGAAACACAAAGTCTCATCACCCCGTTCAAGAAAGATGTATTGAGTGCCTGCTCTCTGCTGGGCCCAGTGCTGGGAAAGAAGATAAGCCTGCCCTCCTGGAGTAAACAGATCAGAGGAAGAAGGATAATTGGCAAGTAAACAAGAAATGACCGAGATCGTCTCCATTGTGACACATGTTATGAAGGAAAGAAATCAGAGAGATGTGATCGCAAAACGTGGGCAGAGGGCCCGGCTTCAGAGAAAGGGGGCAGGGAAGGCCTCTCTAGAGGTGACCTTTGAGCTGGGTCTTGGATGACCAGAAAGAGCTATTCGAAGATCTGGGTGGCGCCAAGACCTCCAGGCTAGAGGAAGGACAAGGGCGGACGCCTTGGAGAGAAGAAACTTGTAGAGTTGGGGCAGCCAGGGGACCAGGAGACCACTCCCAGTAGGGATAAGGGTGGGCAGTTGCAGGAAAAGGAGGCAACAGGGGCCAGATGGAGAAGAAGCCAGGGTAACATTCCCTGTGTGAGAGGCGTGCCCCTCCCCCAGGACGATGAGCCACGTGCCTGACTCACAGATTTAAGAGAATCTGTTGGCTGCTGGGTAGAGACGGGACAGCAGGGAGACCAGGGAGTATGCTGAAGCCTAATGTCTTGGCACAATGAAAGCTGTTTTCTAGAGGCACCTGCAAAATTTACCTGCTGTAGTCCTCTCATGGGCCTCTGAGGCCCAGAAAAGGTATGTGTCTTGCCCAAGGTCACACAGCAAGTTGGAGCTCTGCCTGGAAAAGGTTTTATAGGAGGTAGTAAGAGGTGCCTTGCCACCTGAAAAGGATGTGTTTTTCTCAAGAGCATCCTGTCTGAGAGGCCGCCCTCAGCCCAGTTCTGCCAGTCTGTAGGCTGTGCCGTGGGCCCTGCCTGCTCTGGTTGGGGAGGGGGTGAGTAAACTAGGGATGGCCAAGCCCCTCCCACAGTCCTCCCCCACCGCAGCCCTCTTCCCTCTCAGAAGCCCCCGCTCTCCTGCTCTGCAAGACTCCGGCGTTGGCAGGGAGCTGTGAGGGCCTCTGGAATGTGGCTTTCCGGTGCCAGCAGCAGCGTGCCAACCTTGGTAGAGGCCTCGGGGGCGGATGGGGGAATCACCGGATCTTGTCTGGAATGGGGTGGCTGTCAGCCGGGAGCCAGGGGAGGGCTGGGCCCTGCCTGCCGCTTCTCAGGTGGGGGACATCCCGCACTGAAGCGGCCCCCAGGGCTCCCAGAACTGCTGACCTGCTGTCTCTCTACTCACCATCCCTCCAGGAGCAGGGAAGCTGGTTCCCTAGCAACAGTGCCCCCATCCCACTCTTCCCTCCAGGCCCACATCCTCAGTGCCTCTAGGTTTACCCTGCAGCCCTGCTGGGGGTGAGGGGAGAGAGCGCTCTCTGAGATTCCTATTACACCAGGAGTGAGGAAAAGAGCTTTGGGCCGAAGCTGATCTAGGTTCAAATCCCATCTTGACAGTGATGGACTTTCTGGGCCTCAGTTTCCTCATCTACAAAATGAAGATGATGCCCCTGCACAAGGACATGGGGTGAGAATGCAATAAGGTACCCCCCACCCCACCCCCAGGGCCTGGCACTCTCCAGCGCTCCTTGTCTGTTGGTTCCCTCCCTCCTCTACCCTCTCCTGCTCGGTTTCCCTATCCCTGTGTCCCCTGGCCGCCTAGGGGGAATAGTAAGCTTCTTTGCTGTGCTGGGACCAGAGACCGGGAGAGATGGGACACCGGAGTGGCCAGGGGCAGTGCAGCACCTGGTTAGGGTCCTGGCTCAGGAGCCAGACAGACCTCTGTTGAGTCCTGGCTCCTCCACTGATGAGCTGTGTGGCCTTGACCAAGTTACTAAACCTCTCTGAGCCTTGATTTCCTCACTTGTCCAGTGGTAATAATAATAGTGCCTTCTCCACAGAGCCATCAGGACATAGCTATCATTGTTAGCGGGTAGGGGAAAGAGGGTATTGGGGTGCTAGTGTACCCCAGCAGCCCTAGGTGGTTGGAAGCATCTGATGAGGGTGAGAGGCACACTTGAGTGGCTGAGGAGAGAGTAGTCAGCACCCAGACACCCACCCTCCTGTGCCTCTCATGGCAGGAAAGCTGAGGGGCCAGCAATTCTCTGGGGACCCCCCGCACTCCCAGCTTTGCTGGTGGTGAAGCTGGTGAGGTCTCCTTTGCCAGCCAGATGCCCTTCAGGCCCCCTCCCCCCCCTCTGCCAGCAGGGCCCAGGCCAAGATGCCTTTATTTTTAAACCTGCAAACAATGCTTGTCCAGGCACGGCCTCCTGCAGAGGACAGAGAGCGAGGATGGGCTGGAAGCCGCACTTCCGAGGCCGGCACTCCTCACCTCCAGACAGGTGCCAAGGGGACATGGCCCTCCCACTGACAGGGGCACAGGGTCTGCTCGGGTTCCTCCCACCCCAGGCCTTGACCCTGGACCCTCAGGGGTCCAGATTCCAGAGTCTTCCGTAGTCCCTGTTCCCCTGGCTGGGACAAGCCGCCACATCAGATGGGCCTGATGAGGCACACCTGCTGTGTTTCGGTCCCCACAGGGCCAGTCCCAAGAATGACTGTAGGACCCAGGACATCCGGCCCCTCACAGGGGCTGGCTCCGATTCCCGTTCCAGCCCAGAGCCCCCTCAAGACCAGGCTGGACACTCCGCACCTTTGGAAAGGCTCCCCGCCCAGTGCCCTTGATCCACCGCTGCCCATGCACACCTCCCTCTGCCCACAGCTCTCCAGAAAACTCCCGCTGAGTCTGTTCAGCAGGAGGGCGGTGCACTTGGCAGTGACCGGCTGCTCAACACTCCTGGAGGGCGGGGCCAGAGCAGCGGACCAGGAGTCAGGGAAGTGGGGTCTAGTCCTGGTTGTGCCATTAACCTCCACGTGACCTTGAGCAAGACCCATAACCATCCCTCTCCCTCAGTTTCCTCTTCTGCAGAACAGGGGTAATCGACCCACCCTACTCCCATCTCAGGGTGGGAGACAGCTTTGTGAGCTCTGAGGTGGGGACGTGTGTGGGACACAGGGCCTCTGGATGGGCAGGAGACCCTGGAAACCGGTGTCCCCAGTACCTGCTGGTCTCTATGAAGAGCCACAGACACCAGACCCCAGAGCCTGGCTTCAGATCCCGGCCCTCTGTAGGTGGGGCAACTACCCAGCTCCCCATCTGTAAAATGGGATCGTGACCTGTCTCCAAGGGCTGCTGGGAAGACTGATTCGCATCAGCTCTTATCACGTGTGTGGGAGAGCCAAGAGGTACATGTGTGTGAGTGTGCCCGGGTGTGCACACGCCTCCTCCTGCTGGCATCTCCTCCTGCTGGGACCCTACGCCCAGAGCCTGGCTCCACCCCGGGCCACTGGGGAACAGCCTCAAAGGGAGACCTCTCGAATGTATAAAGAAGATGTGGTACATATATGCAATAGAATATTACTCAGCCGTAAAAAAGAACGAAATAATGCCATTTGCAGCAACATGGATGGACCTAGAGATTGTCATACTGAGTGAAGTAAGTCAGAGAAAGACAATTATCATATGATATCACTTATATGTGGAATCTGAAAAAAAATGGTACAAATGAACTTATTTACAAAACAGAAATAGAGTCACAGATGTAGAAAACAAACTTATGGCTACCAGGGGGGAAAGTGGGGAGTGGGGATAAATTGGGAGATTAGGATTGACATATACACACTACTATATATAAAATAGATCACTAATAGGGACCTACTGTATAGCACAGGGAACTCTATTCAATACTCTGTAATGACCTATATGGGAAAAGAATCTAAAAAAGGAGTGGATATACATATATGAATAACTGATTCACTTTGTTGTACAGCAGTAACTAACACAACATCATAAATCAACTAGACTCCAATAAACATTTTTTTAAAAGGGAGACCTCTGGGAGGGAGAAATGGTGAGGGGACAGGTCACTGAAGGCCTCAAAATGGGCTGTCTCTCCTGTCTCCCAGGCAGCTTTGAAGTTCCCCATAGCAGCACTGCCTGTTATAGTTCCTGTAGTTATTTCATCTGCCGTCTCTCCGCACCCATGAGGAACGAGATCTTGTCTGTTTTGTCCACTGCTATGCCTCAGTGCCTAGACCAGTGCCAGGCACACAGTAGGTGTTCAACAAGTACGTGGATGGATAGTTTTGTTGTCGGCTCTATCAAGGCGTCACGCACATACATGAAAGTCACCAGCTGTCAAGCCTCAAACGTGTACAGTGGGGTAACCACCACCTCCACCAGGATGGAGAACATTTTCTCACCCTAAAGGTCCCTTCGGGGCCCTTCCTAGTGAATCTCACCCCTCGCCCCTGGCAACCACTGGCCTGCCTTCTAGTACGGTCATGTTGCACTTTCTAGAATTCTGTGTAAGCAGGGGAGTGACGTGATCATACCTGCATTTGACGAGGCAGTGCCAGCTGCTGTGTGGGTCCTGGCGAGGAGGGCCGAGGGGGATGGAGGGACCTGGCAGGATGGAGGTGACGGTGACAGGCCTGGTCCAGGAAAGGTGGAGGGTTTGAGAGGAACCCTCGGACCAGGTGAGCAACTGGCTGTGGCGGCCGAGGCGAGGTTTCCACTGGAGCAGCTGACCAGAGGCTGAGAGGAGCGGAGACTGAGGGGGCCTTCACGGAGCACGAGCTCAGGAGACGTCGCTGGCCTGCCTGGGAGAGAGATGCGCCCAGAGGCACCTGAGCGCATGGGTGTGCATGCACTCACAAGCACAAGCACACCTGTGCACACACATAAGGAAGAGGGCAGCCCAGGCTCAGGCAGATGGCCGCCGAGAGGCACAGCTGCTCAAAGCCTGGCTGTTTCCATCTTCCCTGCAGAGGAGAACCTCTCCAGGCTGCACAGAACGGAGCGAACATGGTTGGCAAGAAGTGGGGAGGGGAAGCTCTCGTTCACGGAGGCCCGGCCCTGTGAGAGGCATGGCTCACGTGGAAGGAATCCCATCCTCAGGGTGTAGCTGCTCCCTCTTACAGATGAGGAAGCGGAGGTGTGAACACGCTGAGTGGCTCGGTATCCTTGCATTCGGTATCCTTGCATTCGGTATTCACGCTCTTCTTACAGCACAACCTTGACCTTTCTCCCGTGGAGACACGCTCCTCCCGTGTTCCCTCTCCTCCAATCTGGATGGACTTGGAATTTGCAAAAGCAATGCTCTGTGGTTTCTGAGCAAGGTCAGAAAATGCAGTGCACCTTCTGCACGGTTCTCTTGGGACACTCATCTCTGGGGCTCTGAGGGTCACCATGCTGGGAGGAAGCCCAACCAGCCCACATAGAGAGACCAAACAGAAGGGCCCAGAGAGGACAGGAGGAGGAGAAAGACACCCGGCCAGCACACACTGCAGCCACTGGCTGCAACTGCATGAGGGACCCTAAGCCAGGCCACCCAGCCAAGCCCTTCACAAACTCATGACTCACAGAAACTATGAGAAATAATAAAATTGTTCTTGGGCTTCCCTGGTGGCGCAGTGGTTGAGAGTCCGCCTGCCGATGCAGGGGACACGGGTTCGTGCCCCGGTCCGGGAAGATCCCACACGCCGTGGAGTGGCTGGGCCCGTGAGCCATGGCCACTGAGCCTGTGCGCCAGGAGCCTGTGTTCCGCAACGGGAGAGGCCACAACAGTGAGAGGCCCGCGTACCGCAAAAAAAAAAAAAAAAAAAAAACCACAACAACAAAATAATAATAATAAAATGGTTCTTGTTGTTTTAAGCTGCTAAGTGTGGGGTTGGTTCATTATGTAGCTGTAACTAATTAGAACATGACCCATTGCAAATCCTGTTGGACTGATGTTCAAAATAATCCAGAATCCGGGCTTCCCTGGTGGTGCAGTGGTTAAGAATCTGCCTGCCAATGCAGGGGACATGGGTTCAAGCCCTGGTCCGGAAAGATCCCACTTCCGTGGAGCAACTAAGCCCGTGCGCCACAACTACTGAGCCCATGTGCCACAACTATTGAGCCTGCACTCTAGAACCCGTGCTCCGCAACAGGAGAAGCCACCGCAATGAGAAGCCTGCGCACCGCAACAAAGAGTAGCCCCCACTCTCCGCAACTAGAGAAAGCCCACGCGCAGTAACGAAGACCCAACACAGCCAAAAATAAATTAAAAAGAAAAAATCCAGAATCCAACTGCTTCTCACATCTCCACCCACCACCCTAATCTGGGCCACCATTACCTCTTGCCTGGACAACTCAGTAGCCTGCTGACTGGTCTCCCTGCTTCTGCCCTCGACCCCGCGGTCTGTTCTCTGCACCGCAGCCAGAGCGCACCCGTGGAGCAGAGACACCTCTTCTCAATGCCCGCCAGTGTCTCCCATCTCCCTCAAGACCTGACGGTGACCCACAGGCCCTACACGCGCTGCCCCCACGACCTATCTGACCTCAGCTCCCCCGACTCTCCCCTCCTTCACTCTACTCCAGCAGTTTCCCCAAACTCATCAAGCACATTCCTTCTCAGAGCCCTTGCTCATGCTATCCCTTCTGCCTAGCATTGCTTTTCCTCCCAGAGGTCTTCCTGGCTCGCTCCCTCACCCCTTCAACTCTCAAAACAAGTGAGGAAATTGGCAGGCAGTGGGGCTTCCCTGGTGGTGCAGTGGTCAAGAACCCGCCTGCCAATGCTGGGGACACGGATTCGAGCCCTGGTCTGGGAAGATCCCACATGCCTGGAGCAACTAAGTCCGCGAGCCACAACTACGGAAGCCCGCAAGCCACAACTACGGAAGCCCGCGCGCCTAGAGCCCGTGCTCCGCAACAAGCCAAGCGCCGCAATGAGATGCCCGCGCACCGCAACGAACAGTAGCCCCCGCTCGCCGCAACTAGAGAAAGCCCGCACGCAGCAATGAAGACCCAACGCAGCCCAAAATAAATAAATAAATTTATTTAAAAAAAAAAAAACAGGCAGGCAGTGATGCGGGCAATAATGTACAATCAAGTGGTCCTGGGTTGGGGAAGGGGGGTGGGGAGGGGGCAGTGCAGCGCAGAGGGGTCGGGTGTTTTCTCTGAGCAGGTGACATTTAAGAGGTGAATGATTAAAAGAAGAGAGCCATTTGAGGCAGAGGGAACAGCAGGTGCAAAGGCCCTGAGATAGGAAGGAGCTGTATGCATTGGAGAAACAGCAACATGGCCAGTGGGAAGTGAGTGAGGAAGCAGCAGCAGGAGATGCCGTCAGAGGAGCCCGGCCGCTGGGTCTACTTCCCTCTCCCCTTCCTGCCTCTGACAGACTAGCACTTGCAGAACTGCCCGTCCCACCCACCCCCAGGTCCGAGCTAGGGTGCTGCTCTGCCACCGCCCCTCCTGCCTTGTGACCTCAGCCCCACCCAGCCCCAGTCCCCAGCCCCCACTTCCCCTTCCACTTGTGACCTGGGAAGGCAGGAACCACATCCTTCATAAACTGCATCTCCTCTCCCTCACTCCCTCCTGGACTTCCAGAGTGGATGGCAGTGGACAGAGCAGCTGGCCCCCAGTCAGTGGCTGACTCCCTTTTGACTCCCATCTGCCTTCCCACCCCTCCCCACCCACTGGCCCCCGGTGGCGTCAGACCCTGGTAGCCTCCTCTCCTTCCCTTTCAGCAACCCTCCTAGAAACCATGGGGGTTCCCCAAATGCATCAGCCGTTCCCTGGGCCCAGAACACCCTTTCTTCCCTCCTCCCTCTGACCAAATCTCAGCTGTCACCTCCTCCTGGAAGTCCCTGGGTTATGAGCAGAAGGTGGGTCCTGCCCATCTCTGTACCCCAGGGCCGGGTGTAGGGCCTGGCACCAAGAAGGAGCTTAGTAGATGGATGGATAAGTGAATGGACAAACGAGGAAGTTACCTGGGTCCACTTGGTGTGTCATCCACTGGCCTGTGCTAGGCACAGAAGTTAGGGATGACGATGACAGACCCTCTCGCATTCAAGTGCGCAGACTCCATTCCCCAAAGCCAGGGTTCTGGAGCAGGTCTGGGCTCTGCACTCATTTACTGTGTGACCTTGGGAAGCCACTGGCCTGTGCTGAGCTCTCCTCATTTGCCAAAGCAGCAGCTGGAAGAGGCTAAATGATCTCAAAGCATCAGGGTCACAAGTGTGGACTCGAGCCAGGCGGCCTGGGCTCAAATCCTGGCCCTGCCCCCATGCCAGCTGTGTGACCGTGGGCGAGTTTCTTAACCCCTCTTGTCCTCCAGCTCCCCATCTGTAGGTGCTGAAGAGCTTCAGGGCGTATCTCGCAGAATTTGTCTGAAGATTCACAGCTATGGCTCCTGTGGAAAGCGCTGGACACGTGTTAACCATCAGGTTAATTAGACCATAATTAGGTCTGAGGTCCTTGATCTGCGGCTAACGGGACGTGACAGGTTTGTTGGACACATCTACTGTGTGTCAGAGTAGGAGGCTGGGAGTGTCCAGGACTGAGGTTCTGAGGTCTCTTGGGGCACCGAGGATGGGGCGACTGTCACTCCTGGCTGGAGGCATGGGACGCATCACTCATACGTGTGGGCTGCGCACACACAGGCGCTCTTTTTCGTGTACACACTGCCTGCCCGAAAGCAGTCTCTGCCCTTCCCCACACCGCTGGACCCTCTGAGGGGTCAAATGTGAAAGTGGGTGCTGAGGGAAACTGAGGGTAATCCCATCGTGCAGACTGAGCTTCCAGAGACCTGCTGGGACATGTCCCCCCAAACCACCCATCCTACCCCACACTCTCCCAGGGAATGACGGACCGGAAATGAGGTCGCAGGCCACACATGGGAGGTTCCAGGGACCCCAGCCAGTAAGGGGCTGCCTCTCAGACTCCTGTGTCCCTGCCCCTGAGGGCCAGGGTGAGATGGCCTCATGTGAACAGAGAGAGTTTAGGAATCTTAGTGACCACTGTGTCCAGAGCCTGTGGCATAGGGGAAGCTGAGGCCACGAAGGCTTGAGTGACTTGCCCAAGGTCACACAGCAGTGGGGGCAGAGCTGGGATCAGAACCCAGAATTCCAAGCCCCTAGCCCTGCTCCGCCTCCACACACTGACGCATTTCTGGAAATTACCCCAGTTTTACTTTCCAAAATGAGTCAGGAACATCTGTACCTCAGGGGCCAAAAATACTCCCAAGGACTCCCTAACAAAGACGCTGACATCTTCCCGAGGTGTCTGAAAGCAGAACTGGCCTTCCCAGGAGCTGATAACGATGCCATTGCGTTCATTCGGTCAGAGTTCCGGAAGTCTTAGAAAGCCACGTTCTTGTGCTGTTCTTGCTACTGTAAAGTAGGGAACCAGGCCCCATTTGCCAGGGGACACCACTGAAGCCCGAAGGGGTGGAGTGATTTGCCCAGGGTCACACAGCCCTGGTTCTGAACTCGGATTCCAACCCCAAGCCCAGAACCTTCTCTGACTCCCTGGAGGTGAGTTTGACCTTCCCTCTCAGAGATCTCGGCAGATCTTAGGCTGCATAGACTCCCACTCCCAAATTCAAATTCTTTTTCATTTTTAATGTCTTTACTATAAAAGCAACAATACATGTTCACTTACGAAAAATGCACAAAAGTCAAAATAAGGAAGAAAAATCACCACTCACAGCCCCACCACCCAGGACAATCATTGTTAAGGTTTGATGTATTTCCTTCCATAGTTTTTTGTTTGGGACCTTTTTTTAAACCTGGCTGAGATCATACTGTATATTAAAAGAAAAAAAACAAAACGGTGGTATCCTGCCTTTTTGACTTGCCATTATATCACGGGCACTTTTCTGGTTATTTTACTCCCTATAACCTCGTTTCTTTTTCCTCTTCTCTGAATCTCATTTTTATTGGCTGCCTAATATTTTGTCAAGTGGAAGTTCCATAGTTTATTTAGCCATTCCCTTATTGTCGGACATCTCAGTTATTTCCAGTTTTTCAATGTTATAAATAATATATTTTGGTTGGGCGTCCCTGGTGGCGCAGTGGTTGGGAGTCCACCTGCCGATGCAGGGGACACTGGTTCGTGCCCCGGTCCGGGAGGATCCCACATGCCGCGGAGCGGCTGGGCCCGTGAGCCATGGCCGCTGAGCCTGCGTGTCCGGAGCCTGTGCTCCGCAGCGGGAGAGGCCACAACAGTGAGAGGCCCGCGTACCGCAAAAAGAAAAAAAAATAATAATATATTTTGGTAGATCATTGTACCAAATGTAAAGCTTTCCTTTTTCCATATTTAGGGATATCTCCTTGGCTGGAATGGAATTACTGGGTCAGTGAGTCATATGGGTTTCTTGCACACTTGGTCAAATTGCTTTTCAAAGGCCCTGAGCCACGCCCATTCTACAGGTGAGCAAAGCGGGGCCCCAAGAGGTGATGTGAACTGTCCACAGTCACTCAGCCAGTCAGTGATGCCTGCAGTTCTTCCTCAGTCCCTCACCTACCTCCTCCTCCATCACACGTTCCTCTAATCATTCACTCATTCATTCATTCATTCAACAGAAAAAGTACACCTACTTTGTGCCAGGCACAGGTCTAGGTCCTGGAGATACTGGAGTAAGCAAAACAGACAAAACCCCTGCCTTCAAGACGTTTCCATCCCAAAGGCATAGAGGGAAGGAGAGAACAGGAAGACTGCCTTGGCATTTGGCTCTATGCAAATCCAGGTGCTCATCTGGAACAGAGAAGGCAGAGGGTGACATCTGGCAGCCCCGAGGGCAGAATCCAGACCAGTTTTCCTTGACCCCAAACTGGTTTTTAAAATTTGGGCTTTCCTTAAAAATAGAGAGATTTCTTGGATTTCTGGCACCTCCTGAATACGCTGCAACCCAGACCCTGCCCCCAGCCACGCCAAACCCGGCCACCTCGGCCCACACTGGGCTCGGCTCCCTGGTTGTGCTTCCTGCACACATTCAGTGCACGGGCCTTTTGTGATGTGAGCTGGGCTGGAGGGACTCGGTAATAAGAACAATAACAATAGTAACACTGAGACAAGTAACAAGGAGGCAAAGTCACAAGGGCAGGTGACAGAGCTGCAAGTGAGAGGCAAGATTTGAATGGGGCAGTTGGGCTCCTGAGTCCAGGCTCTCAACTGCATCCAGCTGACAGTTTAGTGCAGAAGCTGTCAGGCACCAGAAGGGCCCCCAGGCAGACAAACAGCCCTGCCTTGGCCAGAGGAAGCTCAGAGGGGTCCCCAGGGCCAAGAAGCAGCGCTGAGAAAATGGGCCTAGGACGGGAACTGAAAGATCAGGTTGGAGATTTCCTGTTTCTTTGAACCTGGGGTTCCCTCTGCCCAAAATGACCTTTCCCCCTTTCCTTTGCCTGCTTAATGCTTATTCTTGCTCAGCTGAGATGCCACCTCCTCCAGGAAGCCCTCCCTGACTCAGAGAGGAGTTTGCAGCTGGTTCCTGAACCCTGGTCCAGGCCAAAGGGGGCACAAGACCTGGCAGGGTGGGAGAGACTGGAGCACCAACAGCATCCAGGTTCTCAAATTCCCACAACTCCCCTCCCGCAGCCCCTGCAATTCTCACCCTTCAACTGCCAACCCCTGATCCAGCTCCTCAATGCAGGTTAGGAGAGAAAGGAAGAGTGAGCAGTGACTGCAGGACAGTGTGTGTGGCTGGTGGCCTCGGGGTCCGAGTCATGTGTGCATATCCCAGATTTACTCTCCCTGGCTGGGTGAACTTGGCATTCCTTAATCTCTCTGTGCCTCAGTTTCCTCGATGCTTTTTTTTTTTTTTTTTTTTTGGCCACGTCAAGCGGTATATGGGGATATTAGTTTCCCCACCAGGGATTGAACCCACAGCCCACGGCAGTGAAAGTGCTGAGTCCTAACCACTGGACCACCAGGGAATTCCCTCCTCACTTCTAAAACAGACTGTAAAGGAGTGCTTAGCTCCCAGTCACTGCGAGACTTAACTGGAAAAGACCTGATGCGGACGCCCCAATAAGTGCTCACTCTTGTTGTTATGAAGAACGGGGAGCATGCACCCACGGAGTCAGAGGCTCACAGAACGCGGGGGGCTTACAGCGCCTCAGCCCCTCTCTCCCATTTTACAGTTGAGGAAACCGAGCTCAGAGAGGGAGGAGGCTATGCCTTAAACAAGAGCCTCTTACCCTCCACCCCACCCAGGTGCTGTCACCAGCTGCCCTTGCTCCTGGGTCCACCCCCCTTGAAAATGTTTCTGATAACGGATTCATTGACCCCGGGTCCTGCCCTTAAAGGGCCAGTGTGTGTGTCTTCTGCCCTGGGCCCAGCCAGGGCCTGCTCCCTGAGCGGTCACCTCTCTGGGAAGGAACTCTTCCCCCCAGAGACCGCCTACCCTGGCCATCAAGGGAAGGGGTGGCTTCCTGGCCTGAACAATGGGGCCGGGATGTCCCTCAGCCTCTGGCATGCAGGGGCGTGGGGATATTTAATGAGGATGCCATTCCCATTCAGGGAGCACAGGGAATGTGGAGATGGGGGCAGGGGAGGGGGCTTCAGGCCCCAGTTGGACCCAGCAGCATCTTTGGGAAACACTCCCCAGCCTTGTCCTTGTGACTTGGGCAAGGGGTTCCATCTCACTGGGCCTCAGTTTCCTCACCTGTAAAACGGAGAATGACAAAGGCATCTACCCCATAGGGTAGTTGTGAAATTAACCAAATCCTTAACATAAAGGGCTTGACACCGACCAGGTGGAGCCAGAACTCACGCACAAGGTGAAGCCAGGCAGCGAGGGCAACAGCTGCACACACACACTCAGCTGTCACCTGCCTGGGGGAGAATCCCACTCTGCCCTTCCGGCTGTGTGGCCTTGGGCAAGTTACTCAACCTCTCTGTGCCTTCGGTGCCTCATCTGTAAAATGGGAATACTAACAGTCCCTCTGCAGAGGACTGTCTGAAATTAACTGAGTTAACGCATGTAAAGCACTTCAAGAACAGTGCTGGGCCCTTTCTAAGCGCTTGTCATTGTGGCCGTCATCATCACCTCCTTACCTTCTTCTGCGCTTCCTGTGGCAGCTGTAACAAATGACCACTCACACGGTGACTTAAAACAACACACATTTTTCATCTTACGGTTTTGGAGATCCAGATGTTGGCAGGGCTGTGTTCCCTTCGGGAGGCTCTAGAGGAGAATCCGTTTCTTTGCCTTTTCCAGCTTCCAGAGGCCGCCCTCATCCCCTGGCTTATGGCCCTTAAGCCAACAACAGCATCTTCTGATCTCTGCTTCTGCTGTCACATCTCCTCTCTGTGACCCACTTCCCTCCCTCTGTTTTTTTTAACTTTTTACTTGGAACTCGTTTTAGCTTCACGGAAGTTGGAAAGATAATTCAGTGACTTCCCACATACCTTCACCCAGATTCCCCTGTTAACATTTATCAAAAGGAAGGCCTTAATCTTGATACATGTTAAATGCATGTATCATACCTGTAAACTGCAGACTTTATTCAGATGTCACCAGCTTTACCACCAGTGTCCTTTCCCTGTTCCGGAATCCATCCAGGATCCCATGTGGCATTTTTCACCTTCATCCCTACCATCTGTGATGTTCCTCGGTCTTTCCTGACCTTGACACTTTTGAGGAGTGCTGCTTGGGTATTTTGTCCCTCCATTTGTTTTGTGTTTTTTTTTCTTTTGCGGTACGCGGGCCTCTCACTGTTTTGGCCTCTCCCATTGCGGAGCACAGGCTCCGGACGTGCAGGCTCAGCGGCCATGGCTCACGGGCCCAGCCGCTCTGCGGCATGTGGGATCTTCCCGGACCGGGGCACGAACCCATGTCTCCTGCATCGGCAGATGGACTCCCAACCACTGCGCCACCAGGGAAACCCGTTCCATTTGTTTTTTTTAAAAACAGCTTTATTGGGAATTCCCTGGTGGTCCAGGGGTTAGGACTCGGCGCTTTCACTGCTGTGGCCCCAGGTTCAATCCCTGGTGGAGAACAAAGGTCCAGCAAGCCGAGTGGCGCGGCCAGAAAAAATAAATTAAAAATATAAAAACAAAAACAGCTTTATTGAGATGTAATTCACATACCATACAATTCACCCATTTAAAGTATACAATTCCATGACTTGTGGTTTATTACATTATTTTTTAAAGTATCTATTTATTTTTTGGCTGCATCGGGTCTTAGTTACGGCACACGGGCTCTTTCGTCGCGGTGCGTGGGCTTCTCTCTAGCTGCGGTGTGCAGGCTCAGCAGTTGCAGTGCACAGGCTCCAGAGCGTGTGGGCTCTGTAGTGGCAGCACACAGGCTCTCTAGTTGTGGTGCACGGGCTTAGTTGCCCCGCAACACATGGGATCCTAGTTCCCTGACCAGGGATCGAACCGGCATGCCCTGCATTGCAAGGCGGATTCTCAGTCACTGGACTACCAGGGAAGTCCCGGATGCAGTTCAGCTGTTTCCCTCTGATAAAGACCCTTGTGATTACATTGGGCCTTGCTGGGTGATCCAGGCTAAGCTCCCATCTCAAGATCACATCTGCAAAATCTCTTTTGCCCTGTAAGGCAAATGTCCAGGGATCACGACCTGGCCATCGTCATGGGGGTGGGGGGAGACGCTGTGGCTCTGTCTGCCACACCTCCCTTGGAGCCGTCAGCCACCGCATACCGGCAATTACCTGTCCACCCACTGGCCCTGCGCTCTTGCATGCAGGGTCTGGTCGGCCTTGCTCACTGTCGTGTCCCCAGTACCTGGAACGAGGCCCCGGGAAACCTGAATTCCTACGTTCACCAGCGCTCACAAGCGCCTGAGCACAGGAAATTACCATTTTTGTCAAAAATGGTCGAATAGAAATTTCCGTCTGGTCCAGTGTGTGCCGGCAAACTAGGCACGGAGGACCTTGCTTCCACCTCCACTGTCTGTGCAGAACGAGGCATTCCCAGACCCGTTTTACAGATGATCGGGTGGCACATTAGCCCCCAGGTGTCTCTGCCCCCAGGCTCCTCCCCCTGACACTGCAGGCTGGGAGCCACCGGGGCCTTCCGGGCTGCTAAAATCCTGAAATACACTCAAATTCACCGGTAACCAGTCTCGACTCCAGGCCTCTAGATGCCCCCACGCAGCTCAGACCTCCATCCCCCCACCGAGCACCCAGCACGTCCTCATGAGCTGGTAACTAGTGGGTCTCACCTGGCCCAGAAGGGAGTCCTCGGACCTGCTCCCCCGGTCACCTGATTGGCCGCTGCCTGGGCCGCACTGGGCGTGAACGCTTTTCTATCTCTCCCTTGCTCCGGCATATAGTAGGTGCTCAATGAGCTGAAAACCCTCTCAGCCCCTTGCTTCCTGCCCAGTGCTCAGTCCACTCAGCCTCACTTCTGGCCCCCCACCATGGCCTCTGTGCTGCCGGGGAGCCCCCCCCCCCACTTCCCAGGGGACCGCTGGGTGTGAGGGGGGCTGAACAAGAGGGCTTTGAGGCAGCCCTATCTCCGGAGGGAAGTTGAGGAGATAACACAGCTTCTCACTTTCCCAGCCTGTCTCAGACCAGAGATAACCCAGGGGAGATGGGGTGCCCAGAGCCCTACTAGCAGCGGGGCCACCCACCTGCCCCCTGGGTCTCCCACGTTCCCACTATCACAGACTCCGGGCTGAAATCTGAGGAGCCGCTCGGAAGAACCGCCTGAGACAGGCAGATGATAAGCCAGCCAGAGCCGGTGGGGAGGGGGACAAGTCTCCAGCGTCCCCTGGAAAATGACCCGTAGGCTGCAGCCACCCTTCCCAAAGCCTGGTTCCACCCATACCTCCCCCAGAGAGCCAACCCTGACCCGCCGCACGCTCTCCAGAGCTGCCCTGAGACACAGCCCGGCCAACGGCCCTGCAAGAGCACCGGATCCAGTCCTCTGGCTGACCAGTGAAGAAGCTGAAACCAGAGAGGTTGGGAGGCTGGCCCGAGTCACACAGTATCTTGACAGTGGAGCAAAGGCTTAAACCCAGATCACTCAGTTGCTGCAAGTTCCTCTTCAGCACACCAGCCGTGGAAGGCCAGCGCCCAGGGTGGGCTGAGTGTCTGATGAATGAATGAATGAGCGAGTGAATGGGTCAATCTGCTCAGTTTCTTACCAGAGGAGCGCCTCTCAGCCTAGTTTGCTCACCAGCCTGACCCCAGCTCGGCACCCTTTTGAGCTTCCTGACTCACCCACACACCCAGGTGGAAGCAGCAGGTGGAGAGGAGGCGCTCACCCAGGGACAAGTGTGCTGCTTCCCGTATACCAGCAGCCCAGGCACTGCCTGCCTGCTCTCTGCCCATCACCGGGCTGAGCGAGGCTTTCCCTGCAGGACCAGAACCTCCCAGCATCTGGGGCCCAGGAGTACAGGCTGGCCCAAGACCCAGAACACAGACCCCGGCCCCCAGCCGGCCCTGGCAGGCCAGTGACTAGAGAGTGAGCGCCCCTGGGGGTCTGGAAGCCCCCCATCTTGCTTTCAATGAGTTCACTTATAGCACCAAATCTGATGCTCACGGCAGAATAAATTTTAGTTGGGGAAACTGAGGCCGGAGCAGATATCTTGTCCAAGGTCACAGAATGAGACAGAGGAAGACAGAAATAGGACTCAGGGGTCATTTCTTTGAGCCTGCAGCCCCAGGGGGGCTCCTTTTTTTTTTTTTTTTTTTTTTGTGGTACGCGGGCCTCTCACCGCTGTGGCCTCTCCCGTTGCAGAGCACAGGCCCCTGACGCACAGGCTCAGCGGCCATGGCTCACGGGTCCAGCCGCTCTGCGGCATGCGGGATCCTCCCGGACCGGGGCACAAACCCGTGTCCCCTGCATCGGCAGGCGGACTCTCAACCACTGCGCCACCAGGGAAGCCCCTTTTTTCTTTTATTCGTCTGTTTGTTTATTTACTGGCCGTGCCATGCTACTTGCAGGATCTTAGTTCCTCCACAAGGGATTGAACCTGGGTCCCCAGCAGTGGAAGCGTGGAGTCCTAACACCTGGACCTTAGGGAATCCCCCAGGGGACTCCTCATACCTCCTTGCCCCCCCCCATCACCTGTGCCCTCCACTCCCATGATTTTGTGATGCACAAGGCCCTCCTCCCAGATTCTGTGCCCCAGTGTGGTGGGCCGAAGCTCGCCAGCCCTGTCCCCACCATCTCTCACGATTTCCTCTGAACCTCGATTTTCTCCTCTGCCATCAGGGGAGCTGATAATAGCACAAATTTCATGATGTTTTTGTGAGGATTAAATGAGATGCTGCCATTTGAATAGACATTTCTCCAAAAAATGTATGTGAATAAGCACATGAAAAGATGATCATGATTAGTGGTTAAGGAAATAAAAATTAAAACATCACTCCTACAAGGATGGCTATAATCAAAGGCAGAAAGAAGAAAGTGTTGGTGAGGCTGTAGAGAAATTGAAGTCTTCCTATTGCTGGTGGGAATGTAGAATGATTCAGCCACTTTGGAAACAGTTGAACAGTCCCTCAGAATGTTAAGCAAAGAGTTACCATATGAGCCAACAATTCCCCACCAAGAGAAATGAAAACAGATGTCTACACAAAGACTCGCACAGGAATGTTGGTAGCAGCATTCTTCCTAATAGCCAAAAAGTGGAAACAACGCGAGTGTCCATCCATGAATGAATGGATAAACCAAAAGTAATATATCCATGCAATGGAATATTATTCAACCCTAAAAAAGAATGAAGTATTGGGCTTTCCTGGTGGTGCAGTGGTTAAGAGTCCGCCTGCCAATGCAGGAGACACGGGTTCGATCCCTGTTCCGGGAAGATCCCACATGCCGCGGAGCAACTGGGCCCGTGCACCACAACTGCTGAGCCTGTGCCCTGGAGCCTTCGAGCCACAGCTACTGAGGCCCGTGCGCCTAGAGCCCGTGCTCCGCGACAACAGAAGCCACCGCAATGAGAACCCGTGCACGGCAACGAAGACCCAACGCAGCCATAAATAAATTTATTAAAAAAAAAAAAGAATGAAGTATTGATACATGCTACATTACGCTAAGTGAGAGAAGTCAGTCACAAAAGACCACGTATTGTATGATTCCATTTATGTGAAGTGTCCAGAATAGGCAAGTCCGTAGAGAATAGATGGGTGGTTCCAGAGGCTGGGCCAGGGGTATAGGGAGTGACTGCCAATGGCTACCGGGTTGCTTTATGGGACAATCTAAAATTAGATTATGGTGATGTTTGTGCAACTATGGAAATATACTAAAAATCACTGAACCATACACTTTAAGTGGGTGAACTTCACAGTACATGAATTATATCTCAATAAAGCTATTTTAACAACTGAGATACTCCAAGCTTGCCTGTCCAGCATCTGGTTAGACTCAGGGCTGGTAGTGGGTAGGATTGGTAGCCTTGTTACTTGCACTATCGTTTCTTTTGCTCTTCACAACCCCACAAGGTGGGCATTTGGTGGGCATTTGAGAGCAGCGTGCGGGGTAGAGGAGGCAGCCTTTCCAGGGGAGATGGATTGGGGCACCATTAGCTGCATTTTCATGTGCCAGGCTCTGTAGTAGACTTTGTGGGGAGGGAGACAACAAAGGCCCCCGGGGTCTGGCCCTCCCACCCTTCCCCACTCCAGGCCTCTTCTTTCCCATCTGTCAAAAAAGGCTTCATCAGTGGTTTTCAAACTGTGTTCCAAGGCACCCTGTGGCCAAGAAGAGATTTCAACCGCCCCTGAGAAAGGATGCCCCTGAGGTTCCCGCTGGGACTCCAACCCTGTCCCTGTCTCCCCTTCAGGCCTGGCCCACACCTACCGGATGTGCCTGCCAAACGTAGGTGGGGAAGAGGAAGGCGTGGGGGGTCGTGTGCAGGAATCCACATCCTGGGGACCAGGAGATGAGAACTCCAGGCGCCTGTAGCCTAGCTTCCGGCTCCAACCTAGGGAAGAAGCCTCAGCTGCCGCCTCCCAGGATGCAGCCGCCTGGCTCAGAGCCCAAAGCCCATCCCGGACGTGGTGCCGGCACTTCCGCTTCCCTTCTGGTAGGGGAGACCCTCTGGAGCCTCTTGTTCAAGGCCCAGGTCCCCAGGCCTGGATTACTCACAGCTCTGGCTACCGAGTCCCAGACATCCCGAGAACCTGGCAAGAGGGTAAGGCTGAGCCTGCGCCGGGCACTGAGGACCGTGCCCTTGGGGAATTCCCAAAGCCCCCATTATGTCTGCACGACTCTAACCCCAGCATCAGAGACCCTCCCGTGGGTCAGATGGAGAGTTAGTGAGCGAAGCAGAACAGCGGGTCCTGCGGCTGAGTGGAGCTCCCTCGCCCTGTCCCAAGGGCGCAGCTGCTACTTGGCTGCAGGCGGCTGTTACCAGCCATTTTGTTTTTTTAAGAGAAGCCAGAAATCTGGATTTTCATGTGAAATCTGCAGATGTGGGGAAAATCGGGAGAGCAAAACACGTCCATAAACAGAGACAGCCTGTGGGCCACCAGTTAGCGATGCTACCTCGTTGACGGAAGCAACCACCACCTTACAGGTGACGAAACCGAGGCTGAGGGAGAGGAAGTGAGACGTGCAAGGCCCCCACGTGGTGCAAAGCAGAGCTCAGGCCCAAACCCAGGTCTCCTGTTCCTGACTCGAGGGAGGACGCTTCCATTCCGCTGTACTCTTGCTGAAAGAAAGAAGGAAAGAAAGAAAGAAAGAAGGAAGGAAGGAAGCTTCTGTCTGTTTACAGAAGCTCCTGCAGGCCAGCCATAGAAGAGAACGAGGAAGCTCTGCAGGGACCGATAGGGGCCACTCCCCAAGGTGAGAAGGAGAGAGAGAGCTCTTCCATTCATGAGTATGTGTTTAAGGAGAGGAAAGAATATAAACTTTTCTTTGCATGTGTCTGCCTAGGCCACCCCTGGGAGAAGACTGGAGAAATGGACTAGGGGATGGGGTCGGAGCTTTTCACTCCACACCCTTTGATGTATTTTTCCCCCCTTTGGTGTATTTTGATTGTTGGACCTGTGAGCAACAATCTTCAACAAGTGTATTGCTTTTGGTTTGTTTTCATTGCCCCCTCTTCTTCCCCTCGTGTCAGTCTCTGAGCCTGGGACATGAAGGGGGATTTGCAGGTGTCCTGGGGTCTGGGGCCAGCTCCCTGGGAGCTAGAGAGGGTCGGGGAGGGGAGCTACCCCCATGAGGCCTGCTATGTGCCAAGGTCCTGTGCACTCGAGCCATTCAGTCCTCACAACTCTGGGAGGTGAGGCAGTTATGACCCCATTTTACAGATGAGGAAACTGAGCCGCATGACCAGATGTTATGGAAGCTGGTTCAGAGTTCAGGGCCCAGGTTCCCAGGGTGTCCCTGCTCCTCCCTAGGCCTTTCCCTTTCTCCGCTGGAGATCCACAGCATGAGGTCTGTCATGGCCCAGCCCAGGCCCCAGGCTCCTTCTTCAGACTCCTTCCTGAGAGTTAGTAGGGCAGTTCCTGGCCCCCCAGCCACACCCTCACGCTCCTGCCCATCAAGCTGGGCTCAGAGCAGCTAGTTTCCTTCCGAAATGGCTCAACCCCAGGTCTGGAGACCATCTGGGTTCCAGCCAGAAGCATTTCCAGCCCTGAACCTCCGGTCCAGCTGGGGGCTACACAGCCCCCAATGGAGCCTGTGTCTGGGATCCCCCATTACATCCTGCCCAGGGTGGGATTTGCAGGCAGGATACCTCAAGAACTCATGGTGTCCCTTAGACAAGACACAGGATCGCCAGGAGATTAGCGCCCCATTGATTCCTCTGATAAAGAGACCAGAGAGGTTAGGCCATTTAGCCTAAAGTCACACAGCAAATGGGGACTTTGGGCCAGTCACATCCTAGCCAGGTCTCGGCTTCCTACCCTGTAGAGGAGGATAGAATGACACCTCGTAGGCTGTGACGGGGAAGAAGTGAGGGTCCACATGTGAACACAGAGATGGAAAAGATATGCTTCCCTGCCCTTAGAAGCTCAGGTTCCAGAGACAAATAAAAAGGTTTGACTTCGAGAAAGGGAGCCTGAGCCCAGAGGACACCCCAGGCCAGCCTGAGAGTCAGCGAGGCCTTCCTGAGGAAGGGGCATATGGAAGGCCCGGGGACAGTGCAGTTAAACTGGGAAGCGTCCTTCTGCGGGGTGGGTGCAAGCCCTCAGGAGGCCAAGCGGATGACCAGACCAGGGCAGGAAGCCCCCAAGTGGGGCTTTCTGGGCGGAAGTGGAGGTGGGGTTCCTCAAGGTGGAGAATGAGGTCAGGGCTTGGCGATGCCAGCAGGTGATTCCTTCTGGCCAGTTCCTGCCCTGTCCAGGGAGGCCAGCCCCCCCCCCCAGGGCCTTCCCCACCACCAGCAAGTGGTCAGGCCTGGGCTGCCCAATGCCCCCTGTGCTGACTCATGTCCGCCCGGTTGGCCCCGGCTGGAGGGAGGGGGCGGACCCCACTCCATGCTTGACCTTATCGGGCCTTGCTTGTGTCCAGCGCCTGGATGTGGGCAGGGCCTCGGCACCTCCCCACCCCCTCCCTGGCCTGGCTGAGCAGAGCCTGCATGAGCTCATGAGAGACCGAGGCGGGGACAGGCAGGCAGGGCAGTGGCCCAAGAAGGGAGGAGGGCAGTAAGCTGGCTGGGGTGCCCTGTGGGGCTGCCCGTCAGCCCCCTGCCTGCTGGGACAGGGCTGGGCACGGGCTATTTTTAGTTCCCAAATGAGGAACGGTGAGACCTGGATGAAGCAGCTGCTACAGGGAGGATTTTCACTGCCACAACCTGCCCCGGGAGCACGCGCATGCACATGCACACGGACACACCCATACGCTCGGCACTCATGCAGATCCATGAGCACATGTGTACAAACATGCTCATGCACAGAGGTGTGCGCACGGGACGCGCCCACACGCATGCAGAGACACACCCACGTATAAGTACAGACATGCGCACACGTATCCTCACAAGCACAGGTCTGCCAGAATGCAGAGGCCTGCGCCCAAGACCCCCCCCAGTGCACAGTCGGGGTGCCCAGGCTGGCTGAGCCTCACACAGCTGTGCATGCACCCCCAGGCCCCCCCGCCGTGTGCACACATGCCTTGTCCTCGCTCGGGACACCTCAACCCCTTGCCGGCCCATCTAGGCCGTGACCACACAGTGGGACCCACATAGTGGCAGGGGGAAAGTAGGGGGCTGTAGGTGCACAAAGGAGGTGGCATCTCAGCCTGGGGTGGCCAGGGAAGGCTTCCTGGAGGAGGAGGCTCCTAAAGGAATGATCAGTGAAGGATTTGCCTGTTTTAATGAAGTCTGGAGAGGGTGATTTTCTGGTACCTATGAAAATAATAGCAACAGTCAACAGCCACGGCAGGCGCCAGGTGCCGTGGCTCTCCATGCCAGCCCCTCCACCCTCATCTCATTCCACCCTCTCAGCGCCTCGCGCGACAAACGCTGTTATAAACACTATTTGCAGAGGAAGAAAGAGGCCGAGAGAGGGCTTGGCATACGGCTGGTGGGACTCACCCCAAAGCCCATGTTCAGGCCCTGGTGGTGACTTTCTTGGCCATCAGGGTGTCCAGTTATCTATCACCGTGTAACAAGTGACCCCAAAAGTTGGTGGCTTAAAACAAGAGCAAGCATTTGTCTTGCTCACAGATCTGCAAGTTAAGCAGACCTCAGCGGGGAAGGCACATCCCTGCTCCAGATGGCATCAGCTGGGGCAACT
Source organism: Aethalodelphis obliquidens (assembly GCF_003676395.1). Taxonomy (NCBI): domain Eukaryota; kingdom Metazoa; phylum Chordata; class Mammalia; order Artiodactyla; family Delphinidae; genus Aethalodelphis; species Aethalodelphis obliquidens. The sequence goes on from NW_020837952.1 coordinate 55,698,099, forward strand.
CGACTGGGGGCTAGAGGACCCACTGGCTCTGTTGGGGTAGAGGCTGGGGGCCTCTGTTCCCCTCAACGTGGCCTTTGCATTGAGCTCTTGGGCTTCCTCACAGCATGGTGCCTGAGTTCTAAGCGTGAGCATCCTGGGAGATGGACCGTGGAAGCTGCTGTTCCTTACAGCCTGGGTCTGACACAGCATCACTTCCACCATTTTTCCCAAGCATCCACAGAGCCCAGATTCAAGGGAAGGGGACCCAGACCTCCACCCTCTGTAAGAAGACTGTCAACTAGCAGGGGGCAGGGAATATTCTAAAACCACCAAAGTAAAGATGGAGGTGGCCCCAAAGCAGGCAACCTCTGTCTAGCCCAGATGCCCCTGCCCTGCTCCAGACCTCAGCCCTCCAGCCAGGGCTAGCAGATCAGTCCTAGAGCAGATGGTGTCGTTTCCTCCATCCTCACCCTGCCCTCTCCATTCATGCCTCCTTTCGTGCCATGAACAGAGGGACCATTGTGTGTAGCTGCAGAGGCCCAACTGGCCTGGCACCTTGGCTGGAATGGGGCAGCCTCAGTGGCGCAGAGGAGCTGGGTGCCCAGGTTGGGGAGGTGCCTCACTCCTGCCAGAGCTCTCCCAGGGCCCCGCAGGGTTCCCCCAGTTCTAGCTCCTCTGCTTTCTCCTTGCCCACCCCAGGGGGACACAGGGTTTGGGAGTGGTTGCTCCTGGGTCACCCCAAGGGAGACTCCAGTAGAGATGTCCTTTCCAAGGACCCCTCTCCCTATGCCCTAAAATTTCATGATTCTGGGGTTGGAAGTATTCAACACTATAACCCCCAAAGGTCTATTTCCATGCTTCTCTCCTTCTCAGGAATCTAAGTTTCTAATACATTTCGACTCAGTTTGATAAAACCAATTGAATTGTAAAGGAGCTCACACTCTGACCCAGTAATTCTCCTTCTAAGGAATCTTCTGTGCTCCAGAAATCCTTACGCATATGCAAAAGAGACAGTGCAAAGATGTTCATAGTAGTATTGCATATCATCGCGAAAAGCTGGAAACTTCCTGCACGTCCATCCACGAGAGCTTGTTAAATAAGGGATATAGAGTCACACGGCGGACTACCTGCAACCACTAGAAAGGGTGAAGTCGCTGTAGGAGTAAAAACCTGGAGCCCTCTCCCAGCTACAGTGGGCAGGCAGTGATAGCCATTTACAGAACATTACGTGCGGTGCGTGCCTATTTAAGTTTGAAGGACTTCCCCGGTGGCGCAGTGGTTAAGAATCTGCCTGCCAATGCAGGGGACACGGGTGTGAGCCCTGGTCCGGGAAGATCCCACATGCCGCGGAGCAACTAAGCCCGTGCGCCACAACTACTGAGCCTGCGCTCTAGAGTCCGTGCTCCGCAACAAGAGAAGCCCCCGCAATGAGAAGCCCGCGCGCCACAACAAAGAGTAGCCCCCGCTCGTCACAACTAGAGAAAGCACGCACGCAGCAACGAAGACCCAATGCAGCCAAAAATTAATTAGTTAATTAATTTTAAAAAGTTTGTAAAGCACAGTCTCTTGTATATAAGAGAGTTCTGTGTGGGGGGAACGGAGAGAAGCCGTGGAGGGACAGACAGGGAACTGGGAAGGGCCCTGCAATTGGAGTGTGTGTTGGTTTCCTGGTGCTGCTCTAACAAACAACCACAAACTAGGTGGCTAAAAGCAACAGACATCTATTCTCATAGTTCTGGAGGCCAGAAGTTGGAAGCTAGGTGTCAGGCTAGCTTCCAGGCTCCCTCCGAAGGCTTAGGGGAGAACCCTTCTCAGCCTCTTACAGCTTCCGGTGGCTCCTGCCACCCTGGGCTTGTGACAACATCCCTCCTGCCTCTGCTCCGTCTCACGCTGTCTCTCTGCTTCCTGCCTCCGTGTTTCCATTTTCAAATCCTTCTCCTTTCTCTTATAAGGACATTGTCCTTGGATTTAGGACCCACCCAATTCCAGGATGATCTTATTTTGAAATCCTTATTTTAATTACATCTGCCAAAGAAAAAAACAAAAAAAACCTTATTCCAAATAAGGTCACAGTTTGAGATTCTGGGTAGACATGAATTTGGGGGACACTATTCAACCCACTCAGGGGGACAGGTGAATGTGCTTTCCTATAATGAAGGTGTGTTTATGGACTTAGATTTTATGTGTGTTATTTCATTTTAATTAAAAAAATTCTAAAATCCCAGAAGACCAGATGTCTTCCAACATCCCCTGTCTCCCAGGGCCAGCATCTCAGGTTTCCTGGGAGGCCCAGTCCCCCCAGCAATGAGGTAAAAATGGTCACCGTGGACAGGACTGTGCTCTCCCACATCGGCCCCGGCTGACCAGGCTGGCAGTGGCCGGGGGTCCTCAGACCTCCAGACCATGAGCCTCCCGTGTTCCTGGAGAGATGGCCGCTGGTGTTCACAGCCCAGCACCTCCCGAGGGGATGAGCTGAGCACCCAGGGTGTGGTGGTGGCGGGGAGGGGAGTGGTGGGCTGGGGGCTCCGCATGGCACGAACAACCCACTCACCCATTGAAAGTCTCCCCAGGGTCATGGGCATTCATTGATCCCAGCCCCTCATTTTATACATGGGGAAACTGAGGCTGGAAAAGAAGGAAGGATTTGGCCAAGGTCATCTCCTGAACTAGAAGCCATGTGTCCCATCCCACTGCTTCTCAGCAAGGACCTGCCCCCAACTCTCCACGCCCAGCAGCTGCAGCCCCCAGTGTTTCCACTGCAGATTCATTCTTCCCAGTTGATCCTGTGAGGCAAGCCGGACAGTGAGGTAGGTGAGGGAATCCGAAGCTCAGACCAGTGAGGGGCAGAGGGAGAACCAGCTGGGCCCATCCTGTCCGGTCAGCAGACACTGACCGGGCTCACAGGGCCCTCGGAGCCAGCGCGGAGCTGGGCGCCAATGACACCCATCTCCCAGTGCACACTGGGGCTCAAACAGACCCACACAGCAGAGGCCGGAAGGAGGCCCCAGCAGCCCTCTTCACCCTGCCTGGCCTCGTGGTCTGTCCTCCTTCCTCTGACAGCCCCTGCCGTGCCCCTTGCCCTGTCCCCTGCCGACTGCAGGCTGTGTGATGGCCAGGGCCCAGGACAGAGCAGGGTTTGCCAACAGTAACGACAGTTACACCCCTACCTGTGTCTGGGACTCTGGCGGGCCCTGCCTGTGTGTCCCCCTGCTCACACTGGGGGCTGGGGTGCAAGGGCCGAGGAGACAGCTCCCCAGTCACAGGCTCCCGGTGCACTCGACCGAGCCCCTCTGAGTCTCGGTAGTTAATTAACCATCAGGCTGTTTAAAAGTTAACGACAGCAGAGCGGGGTGAGGGGGGAAAGGCTTAACCCGTGATGGGAGCACAGAGGAGGATGTCACCCCTTCCCAGGAGACCCCTGGACCCTGTGATGCAGGTAGGGATGTGAAGGAGGCTGGCTCTGTACCCCCACCCCTCCCAGCCTCCCCTGGTCTCTAAGGAAGGGGGGCTGCACTCACAGGGAGGGCTGGGGGTGTAAGATGGGGTGAGAGGTTTCCTCCAAGGACAAGAGTCCCAGGCCTAGGCACTTCCCTGGCGGTCCAGTGGTTAAGACTCCGCACTTCCACTGCAGGGGCGTGGGTTCAACCCCTGGTTGGGGAGCTAAGATCCCACATGCCTCACAGTGTGGCCAAAAAAAAAAAGAAGCCCGGGCTTAGGTCAGACCTCCACCCACAAGCACTTACCTGGGCAGTGTGACCTTAGGTGAGTCACCCCCCTGACCAGCCTCAGTTTCCTCATCTGCAAAATGAGGGCATGAACAGCAGGTTGGTTTGCAGATTCTCTGGGATGATGTGTGTCAAGTGGATGCCACGAGCTGGGCACCTAGTAGGTGCTCACGACGTCCTCCTGGAGACCCGACACCCTAAGGCCTGGCACTGAGTCTCTCCACCCCCCACGGCAGGGTCGCTCTCTTCATAACAGTCAAGTTCGATTCCAACCCCCAGGGAAGAGAAAGTGGCCCTTCCTCTAGGGCCAGGTGGGGAAGGTGAATCAGCTCCCTCACCTGGGCTGATTCACACCTGTGCAGGGCGGGGAGGAGACAGGCAGACAGACAGACAGACAGGGACATATTCCTTCCTTCCTTCGCGCTGGTGCGGCCACATCCACGGTCCTAAACTGGCTGGTTCTGGCCTGCGCAGGCAGGAAGGGGGAATTCTCGATGACCCCCGCAGAGGGGATGGTGCATTCCCGAGCCCGGCGGCACTCTACCCTCTTTCTTCTATCTCCCCCTGCACCGTTAGGTAACAGAGCCCCGCCCCGCCCGCCAGCCCAGCCAGCCGCCTCCTCTCCCTCCAAAGGTGCCCAGGAGGCCAGTGAGTGAGGTGTGGGTGACTCAGGGGTGGGAAAGGCCCATGAAGTCATCCAGCAGCCCCGGCCACCTGCAGAGTTCAGGAGCCTGTCTGGCCCCTGGACTCACCGGCCAGCCGGGGACTTCCCCTGGGAGGGGGCTGTCTGCACCCCAGCCCTGCCCCCCACCCTGGCTGCAGGATGGAGACGGCCCTTACTACAAGCCTCTTCGCCCACCCAGCCTCCTTTCTTCACAGCCCCGCCAGGGAGAGGAGAGAAAAGGACTCTTCTAATGGGCCCAGGGCCCGGGGCTGTGCCGGAGAGTCAGGGAACAGGACTCTGATTCCTTTTATTAATTGCTGGGCATTCCACCTGAGCATTCTAAGCTTTTAGTCCTGTGATCATCAGAAAAGCTAAATAGAGTGTTGCCTGGGGCCAAAGTCCCAGACACTGGAGTAAGAGAGATGTGGGTTTAAATCCTGGCATGCCCTGGCCACAAGGCTTGGAGTCATTCATAGACCCTCTCTGGGCCTCAGTTTTCTCATCTGTAAAATGGGGGTCATGAAGCTACCTGGCCTGGTGGCTGGGAGGATAAAACGAGTGGACGTGTCAGAGTCCTGGCAAGAAACAGACATCAGGGATTTTAGAAGAAATCATGGGGAAGGGACCACTCTGAGCTGTGGGCTGATGAGGTGTGAAGCACATGGAGAGAGACATCCAAGGAGCTATGAGCATCCCCAGAGCCGAGGAGGGGCAAGGAGGCGTAAGGGTCTGCAAGCCAGTGAAAGGGGAGGCAGGGCAGAAGGCCACACACAGAGGGGCTCCGGTGTGGCGGGCCCAGCAGGGACCAAGGAGGGAGCAGGGGACAAATACACCCTCCTCCCTCCTCCCACCCTCCCATCTGCCCGTGCCTCCCACTGGATGAAACCCACTGGAAGCTGCTGAGAACCCACTGCCCCGAGAACCCACTGGAGGGGGCAGCCGACGGGCAAGCCGAGATGAGCAGAGAGAGGGCCTGGGGGCAACAAGTAGAGAATAATCCAAATAATGTGAACATGGCTTCATTCAGCAAATGTTTACTGAGCACAGCCATGGCCAGGCTTAGTTCTGGGCCTGGGGGACAGAGTGGTGACCAAGACAGACCAAGTCCCCACTCCACGGAGGGGAGTGAGGCAGAGTAAGGGAGGTGATTGGACCACAGGAGATGTTTTAACCCAAGGAAGTCCCTACAGGGCAGTCAGAGACCATCAGCACAGATGGGGAAATGAGGCCTGGAGGGAGGCAAGGGCTTGCCCAAGGTCACCCAGCAAGTCAGTGGCACAGGGAAGCTCCCCCTCCCCGCCCCCATTCTTCCAAGGCCCAGGAGGTTGCTCCAGGGATTCCCAGGCTGCCAGCGCCTCGCCTGGCCTTCTGCTCCCTCTGGTCATTCTGAGCTCTAACCCGAGTGTAGCAGGGTGGGCACGGCCAGTGAGGGAGCCCCCCATTGGGGAGTGGGCCGTGTAGGGAGCGACGTGCTTGCATTCCCAGACGGGCCGGCACATTCCTGCTGAGGGGCCACTGTGCCACCCACCCTGCCCTGCCCGCTCCCCGGCACACAGAGCCATTGTCTGTCTGCCACAGACACTTTGAGCAGCCGCTGCCCCCAGCCTCCAACACCGCCCCACGCCCGCCGGTTGCCAGGTGAGGCTCCGCAAGCCGGAGCACCCCTGTCCTGGTCCCGGGCCCCAAAGGGCAGCCACATAATCTATCTGGGAACCAAGCAAGGATCAGAGAGGGGAGATGACTTGCCCCAAGTCACAGAGGCCAAAATCCAAATCCCTGGACCCCCAGTTAATTACACTTCCTTAAGAATTCCTCCCCCCTGGGCTTCCCTGGTGGCGCAGTGGTTGGGAGTCTGCCTGCCAATGCAGGGGACATGGGTTCGAGCCCTGGTCCGGGAAGATCCCACACACCGTGGAGCAACTGAGCCTGTGTGCCACAACTGCTGAGCCTGCGCTCTAGAGCCCGCGAGCCACAGCTACTGAGCCTGCGAGCCAAAACTACTGAGGCCCGGGCGCCTGGAGCCTGTGCTCTGCAACAAGAGAAGCCACCGCAATGAGAAGCCCACGCGCCACCACAAAGAGTAGCCCCCACTCGCCACAACTAGAGAAAGCCCGTGTGCAGCAGGGAAGACCCAATGCAGCTAAAAAATTAAATAAATGAATAAATAAAATTAAAAGAAAAAAAAAAAAGAATTCCTCCCCTGGGACTTCCCTGGTGGCACAGTGGTTAAGAATCCGCCTGCCAATGCAGGGGACACGGGTTCGAGCCCTGGTCCGGGAAGATCCCACATGCCGCAGAGCAACTAAGCCCATGGACCACAGCTACTGAGCCTGAGCTCTAGAGCCCACGAGCCACAACTACTGAGACCATATGCCACAACTACTGAAGCCCACGTACCTACAGCCCATGCTCCACAAGAGAAGCCACTGCAAATGAGAAGTCCCTGCACCGCAACGACACTTGCCACGACTAGAGAAAAGCCCACGTGCAGCAACAAAGACCCAACGCAGGCAAATAAATGAATTAATTTAAAAAAAGAAAAAAAAAAAAAGAATTCCTCCCTTTCTTAACCCCTGCACTGCTGGGCCACTGGACACCGCAGCTCACAGCTCCTCCCGTGGGCCAGGCCTGTGCTAGCTCTTGACGACTCCGGCTCCCCTCACCCTGCCAGAGTGTCAATATCCCCATTTTATAGTCCAGGAAGCCGACGCAGGGAGGCAGGAGCTTGCCAAGGCCATCCAGTGAGGAGTACCCGAGAGAGATCTAGCCCAGGTCGTGAGTCCCAACCCACGCTCTCCTCCTGCAGGAATAGCTCCGAGCCCCACCCAGGGGGAAAATGTTCACACAAATCCTCACTGCGAGGATGTGTGCCTGTTACACAAAGGCAGGGCAGCCTATCAGAGATTGTTCACTCATCTGTCACATGTGTTCCCAGTCTACGTCCCAGGCAAGGCGCAGCTGGGAGCTGGGATGCAGGGTGAGGACTCAGGGCAGTCCTGGCCCTGGGGGAGATGGGAGCCCCTTTGAGAGAAAACAATGGATGCAGGGCTTCCCTGGTGGCGCGGTGGTTAAGAATCCGCCTGCCAATACAGGGCACATGGGTTCGAGTCCTCTTCCAGGAAGATTCCACATGCCGCAGAGCAACTAAGCCCGTGTGCCACAACTACTGAATCTGCTCTCTGGAGCCCACGAGCCACAACTACTGAAGCCCACGCACCTAGAGCCTGTGCTGCGCAACAAGAGAAGCCACCGCAATGAGAAGTCAGCGCACTGCAACGAAGAGTAGCCCCCACTCGCCGCAACTCGAGAAAGCCTGCGTGCAGCAAGGAAGACCCAACGCAGCCAAAAGTAAAAATAAATAAATTTATAAAAAGAAAACAATAGATGCAGATGGGGGGGTCAGATGATAAATGTTCTATGGGCAGTAGGACTACCCTGTCTAAAATATCAACCCCTAGGGACTTCCCTGGTGGTCCACTGGTTAACACTCCGAGCTTCCACTGCAGGGGGCACAGGTTCGATCCCCGGTTTGGGAACTAAGAACCTGCATGCCTCGTGGCGTGGCCAAAAAGAAAAATCAGTCCCTAAAATGACAACCTCCAATCCCCCTCCCCTGGTTTCTATTCCTCCTCAGCACTCAGAACGACCTCTTCTAACCCCTGCAGTGTCGATCAGGACACGTGTCCTTATTTCCCTCCTAAGAGGCTTTGCACGCGCTATCCTCCCGGGACCCCTCACAGAAGCCTCCAGCCCCTTTCCTCACTTCCTTCAGGGCTCATCTCCCTGACCCTGCGTCCATGGCTTCCCAGCTCCTCCCTTTCTGATTTATCACACATTTACTTCTCTTTCTTGTTCAATGGCTGCCCGCCCCTGCTAGACTGGAAGGTGTATGAGAGTTGGGATCTCACCTCCCGCTGTAATGAAGCAAAATCAAAACCGACAATTAGATTTTTTAGCTCCACATACCCTCAAAACCGGCTCCGAGATCAGGACACAGGTCACTTCCGGCCCCCAGGAGCATCCTTCTTCTCCCTCTGGTCAGTATCCAGTCCCTGCCCTAGGGCGACCATCCGCCTGCTCTTGACCGTCGCACACGTGGAGCCGCAGCGTGTGCTCCTTCCACGCCCTGGCTTTTTGCCTGCCGAGTGAGATTCGTCCGTGTAGCTGTCTGTGGGCAGTAAGGGGGACCGGTGGGTTTTAGCTTAAGCAACTGGGTGGGCAATGGTGCCATTTGCTGAGCTGGAGATGGCCAGGGAGGAGCAGGTCTGGGGGTCCCAAGCTCTGTTTCGGGCCATGGGAGTAGAGGAGGCAGCCCGGCATGGGACTGGGTCAGACAACATCGGCTCATCGATGCCGTTAAAGCCTGAGAGTAGGGAATGTGCGAGTTGGCCCTGCTACCGAGGGAATCATCTCTTTCTGCCACACATTCAGGACCACCTGCTCTGGGTCGGGCCTTCGCAACCGCTCCCCACTGGGAGGCCCCCGAAGGACCCAGTTTGGAAACTGACTCCTATTTCAGGCGAGGAGTTGGGGCCCAGCAAGGGAGAGTGGCTCGCCCAAGATCGCACAGCTGGTTAGGGTTCAGCTGGAACTCCTTGCTCTGCCCTGCAGACCCCTGCCTAGCCTTCTACGTGTGCCCAGATCGACTGGGAGCGGCCCGACTGGCACCCAGGTGAGGGTCTAGCCCACAGTGAGGGTCTGGGTTAGCTGGGAGGTGTTCAGAGTAGCAGAGTAACCCATGAAGACTCCCTGTAGGAAGCAGGCCTGGTGCAGGGCCAGAGGAGCCGGGGGCAGGGTAACCCTCACCTGAGGTCATTTCTCCCCAGCACTGACATCGCAGCTCCGGGCCACACAGCTGGAGGACTAGGCAAGCCGAGGCGGAGCCAGGTAGGCGGCTGGAAATAGGTCACCAGCCCCAAGGCCAACCGCCTCCAGCAGCCAAAGGCCCCTGGAAAATGATTGGCTCCCGTGTGCCTTGGACGCCAGAGTGAGAAGCCATCAGGGTGGGGAAGGTGACCATTGCTGATGGTCCAAGTGCCTCATTTTACAGATAGGGAAACTGAGGCCTGGAGAGGGCAACACCTCCCCCCAAGCTTACATAGCAGGTGAGGGGCAGATCCTGGGAGGAGCCCAGCCCTCCGAGTGTGTTCCCCGGGACACTATGCCCAGCCGAGGGCCACGGTCCCCAGTCCCCTGTCAGGTTATGGTGGTAAGGGAGGCATGAGGGATGGAGGAGGGCTGGGTTCAGGAGAGGGACCTGGAGGCTGCAAGGCCAGGCAGTCCAGGCTCCCAGGAACTCACAGTCTGGTGGGGGGTGGGGGTTGAGGGAGTACAACTCAGATTGTATCTGCATTTATCATCTGTCCTCACACAGGATATAAGCCCCCCGTGGGCAGGGTTTCACTTACGGCTGGAGCCCAGCCCCTAGTTCAATGTCTGGCACATAGTAGGTGCTCAATAAATACTTGAATCAGTGACTGAATCCATAGAAGGGCAGAGCAGGACACTAAAACTGTCCTCCTCTGTACACATGATGGCATTGAAGACCAGGGATGGGGGACTTGGTCAGAATCCACTCCCCATTCTTCTCCTACCCCCATCAGCCTGCCCTGCTTTGGGCGTCCCCAGACCAAGGCCCCTCCCAACTCAGTCCTGACTTCCAGCCTGTTCTCTGCCTCTTCCCACAGCTCTTCCTTCCCCGGGGGCTTTTTGGGAGCAAGCGGGAGGAATTCCTGGCCACAAGTCAGGGGAGGTGCCCCAGCAGGCGGAAGGCAGCGAGCACACGCCAGGGACCGCTCCAAATTCCAGCTCCCACGAGCCTCTGGGAGTGAGCCGAGCGGGGCTACAGGGGGGAGGCGGGGAGGCCCTCCCTACAGGAGACAGGAGGGCATAGGGGAGTCTGAGGGCTGCAGAAGCAGACGGTCAGAGTGAACGTGGTCAGGGTCCCACAGGAGGATAGCTCACCGCCTCCAATACCCTGATGGGAAGACTGAGGCTCCCTTTTATCAAACTCTGAGGTCCTGACCCAGGATGCTGTGGGGCAGGGGGTGGGGGAGATAGTCTATGACCAGACACCAAGCGTCTGGGGGAGAAGAGGGGTGTCTAAGGGGCTGGATAACATGAGACCCCATGGAAAGATCCGTGGACCGGGAAACTGTGGGTGAAGGGTTCTTGGACTGCCCCTGTCCTCAGTGGGTCCAGGAAAGCCCTCCCTCCCTGGCTGCGCCCAGAGGCCCCACTTGTTCATGGGGCGGGGGGGGTTGCCCTTGGTGGGCCCAGCAATCTCAGCCACTGTGAGTTCCGTGGGCAACGGGGCATCCCAGGGAGGGAAGGGGGTGGCAGATTTTGTGGAAGTCTCTTAGCCTGGACTCTTCCGGGTCCCCCTCGCAGTCCCGGGTCAGGGCCAGGTGCCATGAACTCAGACAGCGGCCCCTGCCCATCTGTCAGCACCAGAGCTGCCACCAACACACACACCAGCACACCCGGCCTGCTACCTGCTACGGCACTGCCCCCCACCCCAGTGGCTCATCCTGCCCCACTCCCGGCTCCTGTGGCATCCTCAACACAAGGTGTGGCATCAGACCTACAGGCAACTGGATCCAGCCTTCCAGGAACACAGCATCTTGGAACTAGAAAATTCTAGAACCATGGGTTCTTACAATCAGAAAGTTCCAGGACCATCAAATATCGGAACATTTTCATTCCAGGCCCCCAGGGCTCTTAGAACCAAATAATTTCAGAGATGCAGTATCTTGTAACCAAAGATCAGAACCACAGAAACTTGGATTTCCATGGTTTGGAGTTCTGGGAGCACAGGCTCTTAGAAGCAGAAAATTCCCAAACAACAATCTCATTATCCCAGAGGACACGAGCCCTAGGTTCTTCCCACCACCCAGACTAACAGACATCCAGGAACCAGCCAGGCCTTGGTGGGGTCGTCCCACAGTCCCCTGCCTTGGGGAGGTCTCTCTGCTCCTGGAACAGCAAAGGCAGGAAGGGAGACGGGGAAGAGAGGGGGCGCTTCTGAGCAAACCGAAGGAGAGAGGGTCTCTCCTCCAGGCCCTGGGTGGCTTCCTTTGCCGAGAGAGAAGCAGAAGAGAAAGAAAGCCCTTGATGCCACGGGTCTGGGCGGCGGGTATGTGGTCACAGGGGGTGGCAGGATCTACCCCCTCCCTGGCTGCAGGAGCTTGGAATTTTCTCCTGGCAGGAAGGGCCCACCCTCCTAGGAATGGAAAACAATCCTTGGCATCTGGCCCCCGAGGCATACAAGATTTTGACAATCAAGCATTATTATCCTCCCTGCCTCACCCCAGCCCGGTGCAGAGGGGAAACCGAGGCAGGCGGGGTCTCTGTCTAAACCAAGAACCTGAATCTGCCCCTGGCAGATTCCAGCTGTCCCCTTTCCTGACCGTGGAATGTCAGAGCTGAGACAGCCACTGTGGAGAGGCCTGGGTCAGGGCACATGGGATCTGAGACCAGAGAGGGCAGCCATTTACCCAAAGTCACCCAACATGGTGCAGCAGAGTCCCTTATTGCTTCCACTAAGGCTCACTTCTAGGGCCTCCTCCTCCAGGAAGTCTTCCCAGATCATGTTCCCCTGGGCCTCTTTGCCCCTTGAGACTTTACTGTTCCACCAAGCAGAGTGCTCTTAATTACTCAGGCTTTGTTTTCTAAGTATTTTGTGCAAAAATGTCTCGTCTTCCCAGACTATGCTGTGATGGTGTCTCCCCACTGGCCTGGAACCAGAAGCCTTGAGCTGAGGCCTCCACGGCCCCACTCAAACACCTCCATGGCTCCCCACTGCCCAGGGACAAAGTCTAAGGCAGGCTGGCACTCAGTTAGAGCTTTGTGGCTACACTCCAGCCTCATCCCTTGATCCCACCAGGCATGGGTCTCACTGAGCTCCAGGCAGCCCCCGCCAGGCCATCTCTCTGCAGCCCACTCCCCTCCCCACTCCATCCCCAGCCAGAGCATCCTCATCTCTAAGGCTTCAGCAAGGCCACCTGCCTGGGGCCAGTGCCTCCTCTGTGCCACCTTAGGTTTCCCCTCTGCAGCTTCACTGCACTGCCAGTGGCAGCCTCTTCCCAGACACCCACTCCCCGAGGCTGGGGAGACTGGGCTGGGTCTCACCCAGTCTGGGTCTCAGGCCGACACCAATAGTGAGTCGTTACTGAGGGCCCACCGCTGGTCTCGGCCCCTCACATGCCTTTCCTCATCAAATCCCAGCAAGAGCCTAGGAATAGATTCTGGTCTGATCATGCCCATTTTTCAGATGGTGAGACCAAGGCACAGTGTGCCTGAATTGCTTCCTCAGAGTCACACAGTCAGTGGCAGAGCTGGGATAGGTGCCCTGAAAGCCCAGCTCCAGAGCCCACGCGCTGTCCCGTTAGGTTGCATTGTCCAGGGAGAGGGAAAGACAGAAGCGCTGGGTGCACAGCACTGGGGGGTCTCGGGGCACCCTGGAGCCAGAGACCACCTAGCTTGACCGCCTAAAGCTCCGAGAGGGCATGGCCCTCGATTCAGGATGCCCTCAGCCCACATAATTGTACACAGAGAGACACACAGAAAGTCACACATACGCACACAGACTTGGACGCAAGCCCCCGGCCCCTGGGACCGGCTGCAGGAAGTCCTCAGCTGCCCAAGCCTTTTTCACTTCAGCTTTTCCTAAATTTGCTTTGAGGAAGTTGCTGCCGCCTTGGAGTTCTCCCCTCTCTCTCACGCACTCCAGACCACATCCCTTCCCACCCTGACTTCTCTGGAAGCCAGGAGAACAGGGAGTGGAGAAAACAAACAGTAAATATGATGAATAATTCCATTCTACAGATGGCGGCAGGGAATAGGCAGTGGAGGAGAGAAAGTTGAGCCCAGAGGGGCATCAGGAGTGCTGGGGGAGCAGGTTGCAGGGGCAGTTAGGATGATCTCCTCACTGAGAAAGCAGCATCTCTGCAGATTTCTAGGCGAGGGGCATTCCAGGAAGAGGGGAGAGCCAGTGCAAAGGTCCTGAGGCAGGAGTGAGCCCGCCATGTTAGAGGAACAGAGAGGAAGCCAGTGTGGCTGTGGATGAGTATGAGTGAGGGAGCGGACGTTGGGGAGGTGAAGGGCCTGGCCCACTGTGGTGGCCTGGGCTTTCCCTCTGGTGACTGGGTATCTGATGGGAGCTATGCAGGGTTTGGAGCAGAGGAGGGATGCTGTGTGTGTGTGTGTGTGTGTGTGTGTGTGTGTGTGTGTGTGTGTGTATATACATGTAACAGGGCTACCCTGGTGGTGCAGTGGTCAAGAATCGCCTGCCAATGCAGGGGACATGGGTTCGATCCCTGGTCCGGGAAGATCCCACATGCCGCAGAGCAGCTAAGCCTGTGTGCCACAACTACCGAGCCTGCGCTCTAGAGCCCGCGAGCCACAACTACTGAGCCCACGTGCCGCAACTACTGAAGCCTGCGCGACTAGAGCCCGTGCTCCACAACAAGAGAAGCCACCACAATGAGAAGCCCGCACACTGCAACCAAGAGTAGCCCTTGCTCGCCGCAACTAGAGAAAGCCTGCACACAGCAACGAAGACCCAACACAACCGAAAATAAATAAAATAAATAAAAATACATGTAAATACCAACTTAACCTTTTGGGGTTTTTTTGGCTGCACCGCGCTGGATCTTAGTTCACCAACCGGGGATCGAGCCCTCCTCCCCTGCAGTAGAACTGTGGAGTCTTAACCACTGGACCACCAGGGAAGTCCAACTTAACCTTTTTTTTTTTTTTTTCTCAACTTAACCATTTTAAAGTACACAGTTCAGTGGTATGAAATACATTCACCTTGTCACGCAGCCATCACCACCATCCATCCCTGTCACTCATCTTGTAAAACTGAAACTCCATATGGAGGGATGCAGCCTGACTTGAGTTCTAACAGGGTCACTCTGGTTGCTGGGTGGAGACTAGACAAGGGCACCCAGACAGAAGCAGGGGAACCAGACAGAAGGCAAGAGGCAGGAGCCCTGGTTTCCACCAGGGCCACGCTTCACTGACCGCCTGGATGACCTTGGGCAAATCACTTCACTCATTCTGAAGTTTGTTTTTTTTGTGTGTGTGTGGTACGCGGGCCTCTTATGGCCTCTCCCGTTGCGGAGCACAGGCTCCGGACGCGCAGGCTCAGCGGCCATGGCTCACGGGCCCAGCCGCTCCGCGGCATGTGGGATCTCCCCGGACCGGGACACGAACCCGCGTCCCCTGCATCGGCAGGCGGACTCTCAACGACTGCGCCACCAGGGAAGCCCCTGAAGTTTGTTTATTCATACCTTCGGTCAATTAGTCTTTCAACAAATATTTATTGAACAGTTACTTCGTGTTCAGCACTGCGCTGGGAGCAGAGGGCACAAAATGAGCAGAGCAGACCCAGCCCCTGACTCGAGGAGGGGCCGTGTGGCTGGGAAGATGGACAGCAGCAAAAATAATAATGCAGTGATAGTCCTGGTGGGGGGGGTGAGGGAGCAGCAGAGACAGCGAGCCTCAGAGGGAAAAGCATTCCCAGCAGGGGAAACGGCCTAGGCAGACGCTCTCAAGGGATCAGCCTCCTGCTTCTAGGAAAGGCTTCCTCTCCTTTCCCTCCTCTAGATAAAAGAGGCCCAGAGGAGCCTGGGGGTCAAGCCCAGATTCCTCTTCTGTGAAATGGGGGTCCTCGTCGTACCTGCCGGCCCTAGATGTGAGGAGTAAATGAGCCAATGCACGGCAGGCTCCAGACACAGGGCACGGACAGGCCAAGAAGCCAACTGCCCCGCTGCCACCCACCCCACCCCGGTGTGGAGAAGCGGGTCCCCTGTGATGAGGTGTGATGGAGGGTCTCAGGGAAGACCTCCCACAACCCACCCCCAAATCTCTCCTCAATTTGCTTCCTGCTGTGCCTGAAATCCCTCTCTTACAAACTCATTCCTTTGAACTGTGCTTTCCCACCCTTCCAGAGCCATCCATTCCTATTTGCCCTGGGCTGGGTGTTTCTCAGCCTTCACAGTTCAGGTCAAGCCTCCCTCTTTCAGAAAGTCTTCCCCGATTGCTGCTGCCCATGGAATTCTCTATCTTTCCCTCCTTTCCTTTCTCTCTCCCCTCACTCTGCACTGGCCTTTGGCTTTCACAGTCCCAGCCTCGGAGCTGAAAGGGCCCTGAGAAATTGTCCAGCCCAGACCTCCCTGAGCCCCCATGCTTCAGATGAGGAAACTGAGGCCCATATACTGTGTTCTCAGGGCAGCTGGGATGAGGGCCAGGCCAACAGCACAGATCAGACTTACTTGTTTTTAAATGAAATGTAAAATATTTCACACGTACCAAAGGAACTGTGGAGGCCGCCGCAGCGTGCAGGGTCCCTCAGGGAGGTTTACGTGCAGCTGGGGCTGCTTCATCCGCCTGCCGAGAGGCACTCCCCAGGCTGTGGGAACCACCCTCCCTCAGCAGCTCTCAGATCATTGCTTCCGGGTTTGTGCTATTGATCAGGTTTTAAAGATAAAAGCCAAGCTATGAAGCTCGCTCTGAGGACCAGACTGAACATATCTGTGGGCTGATTTGGCCCTTGGGCTGCCAACTGCCACTTCTGTGGGCTCTGTGGACCTTGGCGCCAGACCAGTCAGCACCATGGGCTGGCTGTGCGAGCCTCGGCGAGGCAGCGGCCTTCTCTGAGCCCTGGTTTTGCCATCTGTGAAATGGAAGTAAAATACTGCCTCTTCAGGGGACCGTCCGCACATTCAGTATTTACTGATGGAGAGTGTGTGCTGGACATTGAGTGAAGACTACAGGGCAGGGGCACATCCCATGCAGGACCCCACTGAATCCTCCCTCCGGCCTCCGAGGGCTGTCGTGGTGCTGGGAAGAGACCGAGCCAGGATCCAGCCGTACTCAACACGCGGGTCACCGCAGCAGATCCAGGAGGCCTGGGCAGAATGACTCTGGTGGTCCCACACGACCGAGGCACAGCAGCTTGTGACGAGCCGGTAGGTAGACTAGGGCTAAAATGCCACGCGTCTTGAACGCCACACCAAGGTGCCTGATGCCTAGGAGGTGCTCAGTACATGTTTCCATTATATGAATGAATGAACGTGCAGCGGGGAGCCATGGGAAGCTCTTGAGCAGGGGAGGGCCCTGACTTTGATGGGATGTATCTGTGCAGTGCTTAGCTTAGTGGCTGGCCCTGAGGAAGCAAGAGGGACTGGTGTCTCCACGGGCCTTCGTGTAGCCGTGCTGGGGAGTTCACAGGCCCTGGCCTGATGGAAACGGTGTGGCTGTGTCAGTGTGGAGATGTGTTCATGGGCACTGGTGTGTGAATGGGAGCTGCTGCCCCCTTCTGCTTGGGCTCCCTGTCTATAAAACAGGGGTGAGGACTTCCTGGTGGCACACTGGTTAAGAATCCGCCTACCAACACAGGGGACACGGGTTCGAGCTTTGGTCCGGGAAGATCCCACATGCCGCAGAGTAGCTAAGCCCGTGTGCCACAACTACTGAAGCCCGCGTGCCTAGAGCTCGTGCTCCGCAACAAGAGAAGCCACCACAATGAGAAGCCCGGGAAGGGCCCACATGCTGTGGAGCAACTAAGCCCGCGAGCCACAACTACTGAAGCCTGCGCGCGGAGCTCGTGCCCCACAAGAGAAGCCACCGCAATGAGAAGCCCGCGCACCCCAACGAAGAGTAGCCCCCGCTCGCCACAACTAGAGAAATCCGCGCACAGCAATGAAGACCCAATGCAGCCAAAAATAAATAAATAACGGGTGATAAAAATAAACAAATAAATAAATTTATTAATAATAATAACAGAGGTGATAATAATGCTCCTTTCCTGTCGGGGGGTACTTCGAGAGTGGACGAGGCACATCCTTGCCCGGCCCGGTGCCTGGAGGGTGGGTAATCTTCACCTCAGGACCATTGCCTGGGTCCCTGTGTGGTGCCCCAGGCTGGGCAACCAGGCTCTGAGGAGTGGCTGCCATGGGGTGGGGACCCCCTGGAGGAGCCCACGGGGGACGAGGTGATGGCCAGTGAGGATGGGGAAGTCGGCGAGTCGGCTATCTTTAGCTCCTTCCCTCACGGCCCTTTTCCTCCGCCTGGCGGCGTGGGGCGGGGGCAGGCGCAGGCAGCGGCCGGGAGGGGCTACTTCTCCATAGTCACATGAGGCCCGGTGGCCCAGAGGCCAGCTGCGGGGCTGGGACAGGAGGAGGTGGGGCCGGCTGTGGTACCTGGCTCCCCCACCCCGACCTGTCCCCTGGTGCCCCCATCTCTCAAGCAAGCAGGGGCCCAGGGTGTGCGCCTACAAGAGGCGGCGGGCGAAGGAACATTGGTGCCGCGGTGGCTGCTGGGATGAGGTGTCCCTCCTGCTCCTCATTGGGAGCCTCCAGGCCCCAACTCGGTGGGGCAGTGCGGTGCAGTGGTTAGCGCTGAGCTGCTGGTGCCTGGATTTGACGCTCTGCTTCAGCACTCCTGAGTGAGAGGCTGTTGCTTGGTCTCTCCATGCCTCTGTGTCCTCATGGTGCAAACAGGAGTGTCAGCAGGAACCTGGACTCACGACTCACAGGGCTGTCATGACCACTCAGTGAGACACAGCACCTAAGATGCCTGGCAGAGTATATTCTAGCTCTCTGACCTGGGAGGATTCTCTGAATCTCTCTGGGCCCCCATTTTCCCCATCTGTGAAATGGGAATAGTGATTGCAAGGATTAAATAAGATGGCTTTGAAAGGGTCCAACACAATGCTTGGCACAAAGTAGGTACTCAACAAATAAGCACCCTTGGGGACTTTCCTGGCAGTCCTGTGGTTAAGACTCCATACTTGCACTGCAGGGGGCATGGGTTCAATCCCTGGTCGGCGAGCTAAGATCGCGCACGCTGCACACGCGGCCGAAGAAACCAAGACCAAATAAGCACCCGACTCTCTCCCTTGAGCCAAAATATCCTTTCCCGGCCCCTAGTACCATAGGTTCAGGGTGAAGTAACGCCCGGGCTCAACTCCCAGCCCTGCCAGTTATCACTGTGTGCCCTTGGGCAAGTGGCTCACTCTCTCTGAGCCTCAGTTTCTTGTTTATAAAATGGGGTAATAGTAGAAGCTGCCTCAAGGGGTGATCCTGAGTATTGAGTTTATATATATAAAGTACTTAGGACAGTACCCAATAGGTATAAGGTATTCACAATTACTACTACCTGTCAGCCTGGGCACCACCCTCCAGAGGCATTCAAAGTCAACATGAGCGCTTGTTATCAAGGGCCAGGGGCAGGTGAAGTTGGGCCCTGGGCAGCGTTGTGAGTCCAGGGGGCCGATGGATGCCAAGGACACAGGTCATTCAGACATTTAATAGTTCTGATGTATTAATAGGTCCTGGAAGTTTCCTGGATGCCACCTCTCTCATTCCTGGGCTCATGGATGTTGCTTTCTTGCCTCCAAGAGTTCGGGTCAGGCCCCTCTCCTCTCAGGGGTCCAGACCTGGCTTCAGAGCCTCTGCTGAAAGGACAGGGAGAGCTATTTGGGCTCCTGGGAGCAGCTCAGGAGTCCGGACCCCAGGAGGCACACGATACTTGGGAGGTCGGCAGGTCCCGAGCGCCAGCCTGAGTGCCAGAACGTCGCATGCAGGGCAGGGGCACCACAGAAGCTTCAGACAAGTAGCTTCCTGCCAAGAGCTGATGGGAGGAGGGTGAGGCCGCCGGAAGCCAGGGCTGGGCCCCCCCGCCGGGGTGGGGGGACAGGGCTGGAGGCTTTGGGGGATGAGGACTGAGGGGCAAACACGCAGCCCCCACTGGCAAGGCTGTCAGTGAGGATCGGGGGCGAGCACATTGGGGTGAGCCCTCGAGGTGGCAGCAGGCTGTCCACCCCTCCATCCCCCAAGGCCATCCCAGGTAAGCTCCTCGAAGTCACTGGCTCTGCCTTTTACGGCAATGGTGGCTCCTGCCACCTCCCTGTTCCCACGTGCTCAGAAATTCCCAGCAGGTTTGTTTTTTTTTCCAGGAGGAATGTAATGAGGCTCCTTGTTCTGTCACCACAGGATCCCAGAGAGGTCTGTCTGGGGATTCTGGTGACAGGAAGCACACACCGCCATGCACTTGGAGATGCACTCTCTGTGACACACACAAACAAGGTCTACAGGAGGCCCAGACCGCTGCCCAGCCCACCACAGGCCCACGGAAATGCCTGGGGACCCCCTCATGGGACACCCAGACGTACACAAGAACGGGCGACTCCCAGAGACCCTGGGAACAACATTTACTGAGCACCTACTATATGCCAGGTCCTGGCTATGGAGGCGGGGCTGGGGGCAGAGCCGGTCCCACCTTCGTGGAACTCACTCAGCTGCCTCCCTCGGGAGTTCAGATCTGAGCCCCAAAGCCTCGTTCCCACCTCAGGGCCTTTGTGCCTACTGTTCCCTCCGCGTGGGGTGTTCTCCCCTTAGAGCTCCACCAGGCTGGATCCTTTACACCCTCAGGTCTCAGAAAGGACTCCTCTGCACCATCACTCAGCATCCCAATGTCCTGTCTTATTTCTTCACAGCATCCATCACTTTTTTTCTAAGTGCATTTAGGGGAATTCCCTGGCGGTCCAGTGGTTAGGACTCCGTGCTTTCACCGCCGTGGACCCGGGTTCAATCCCTGGTCAGGGAACCAATATCCCGCAAGCCATGCAGCGTGGGCAAAAAAAAAAATCTTTTTTTTTTTAAGTAAAAAATAAAGTGCATTTACTATGAAAGTAACTTTCTCAATGTCCATAATACAGATGCACTTTCACAATCCAATATACAACTCAAAAAGCTTTACAGCCCCAAACTTATATTTACTGTTTCCAATTTGAATGAAGTCTAAAATATACAAATCAGGGCCCTGACCATACAAAAGGATAATATTCAAAGAAAGCTCAGTTCAGAATCATTGTTTTTGGATCCACAGCAACTTTTGTAGTAACTAGACTTAACAGTAATGTAATTCTAATGAAGAAAGTTAAATCAGGGATCTCTAAATTCTGACCCACATCTATCACCAATGACTCAGATGTTTCTTTCTAATGAATTAACCATTTCATGCATAAAGTTCTGAAATGGCCAACAGACCACAGGAACTTTACGCTCCTGCTTAAAACCAAAAGCTTCAGCAAACTGCTGGCCTTAATTCAGGGCGAAAGCGTTATCATTTGTATTACCCAAATATTATCTTAGCAGACAAATGCTTTCTTTCTTACTTTAGGCCACAGGGCATGTGGGATCTTCAGGGATCGAACCCACACCCCCTGCAGTGGAAGAGCAGTCTTAACCACTGGACCGCCAGGGAAGTCCCTCATCACTTCTGAAACTGTCTTGTTTGCCTGTGTCTCCTGTCTGCCCTCCCCAACTAGAATAAAAGCTCCTTGAGAGATAGACCTTCGAGTTCAGCACTGCTTCCCCAGCACCTGGAGGAGTGCTCTGTCCACCGCGGGCGCTCGGGTTTCTTGAGAATGAAGCTGATCCCACACACGTGGCTGAGCTTCCCGCTGCCCCTGGAAGCCCAATTACTTGTCCTGACCAGTTCCAGGCGTTCTGTGCACGCGCTGGGGCTGTCTTCCACACTGGGTCCCATAACCACCACCTCTGAGGTGGCCAGTCACCACCCAGATGAGGCTAGGGCTCAGATCTGTGACCTTGGGTGTGCCTCAAAGCACTCACTGGCCAGGGGCAGGGCGGAAACGAGGATGGGGACGCGGGGATGGTCAACAGATAAGGGCTCAGCCCTTGTCAAGCAAGCCTGCCCCTGAAAAGGCTCTTGGTGCACATGTCACATGTGTGGGGACGTGAGCGTGTGCTCTACCTGTGCTGTTGGAGGCACATGTGCACACCCTCAGCCTGTTCTCTGGACCCACGTCCCGAGTTATCCTGGCCATACCTACAACTGGGCCGAGTCCTGAAAGGGAGTGAGGCCCAGCCACGACGGCTCAGACCAGCAAAGCCTTTCGTACCTGGGCTGGGTGGGCAGCTGGGCTCCAGGGCTGGCCTAAGGGTCTGGGGAGGCCCACAGGCTAAGAGGCCAAGAGCAACCGGGATGAGTGAGGGGACGCTGTGGGGCCACTGCCCAGCTCAGCACCCTCCCCAGGATGTGACTGAAGTTCCCCAGTGAATAAAACCCAAAGACCAGGAGCCCAGCTCCCACGCCTGGCTCTGCCGCAGGTGCCTGGTGGCCTTGAGGCAGGTCCTGACCCCCTCTGGCTGTGGGCTTGACTCCCAGGATTATGGGGCATCTGAAGAGACCCCGGTTGGGGAAGGGATTCTGTGCCCCCCGCAAAGCCCAGAGGTCCTCCCGCAGGGCTGCTCCAACTGGGTGCTGCCCACTCTCGCCCCCTGGTGGCTCCAGCCTGAAATGCAGCTCTGGCCAGTCTAGGCCTGGATCCTGAGCCGACGGGTGCTGCAAGGGGTGGCAAATTGACCCAGAAGTTGGCTTTGAGGCCCACTGCCCCACAGAGATCAGAAAGGACTCCAGAGAAGTGGGCAGACAGACGTTGGGGAGGGGTCCCGCGCCAAGGGCTCTTGCTCAGCCCCTCCAGACCTCAGCCAGCCTCTGCCTCAGGGCCCACATGTAATTCCTGCAACCTCCCCTGTGCCTTGGCTGGACATCTTAGGGCCTCACGCAAGTCATGGGGATACCATGGTCATTGGGAACCAGAGGTTCAACTCGGCCACCTCCAGTCATCTCGAGACAGCACCATAAGTATGGGACCTCCATCTATCCCCAGCTATCACTACCCCTTTTGAAGAGGAAACTAAGGCTCAGAAGACGCCAGAACCCAAGTGATTAACTGGTGGGCAACCAGCTGTCTGCCAGAAGACCGGGCAGGGCCGTGGGTGCTGCTGCAGCTGTGCTCTCTGCCCTCCACGTAGGTGGGGCTGAGGCACACACACCACACGGGCAGATGTGACGTGGGGAGCAGCTGCGGCCGGAAGGGAGATAAGCGGGGGCATTTTGTACACCTGGAATGCCAGGGGCTGGACTGGGGTTCAGTCACCCCACCAAAGGGTGGGCCAGACATCACAGGACTGGGTGCTGGGCTCTAGCAGCCAAGCTCTTAATAGCCTACATGATGCAGGTGCACAACATGGTCGGCACGGGACCGGGGGCTGAGCCAAGTTACCAACGCAGACCTAGACCAGAATGGAAGTTGGGGTTCAATGACCTCACCCAGCCAGGTGAGTCTGGTCAAGGCACTCGACCTCTGCCGGTCCACATTCTCACCCGTTTTAATGAAGTCCTGGTTAATCACCAGGGCTTTCCTCAAAGCAAGCATTCCAGTGTTTCCCCGAGTCCCAGGTGCCATTCAGGGCTTCTACACGACACCCTCTCCCATGGCCAGAACTCTGCCGCTGGCTACAGAAGAACCTCCACAAGCCCTAACTGGAACCCCTCCTGCATGGATTAGTGACTAAGTTAGGTACCTGTACACTCAGCAGAGAGCCAGGTGCTGCCCTGCCCTGCCCATGGGCAACAGCAACACCAGATCCTTCCTTCCTCACTGCCTCCTTCCAGGCTGCACAGACACAACTTCTACAGCAGAGCCCCAGCTCCCTCGCCCTGTGACAAACATTTCACAGAGCTCACTCCCAGGCTGGCCGTACAGTGAGGGCAGACCAGGCTGGCTGGCTCTCGCCCCCCGCTTCACCTAGTCTGCTCCAAGCATGGGGCCCGGCAAGTGGCAGGGGAAAGAGGCAACCAAAGAGGATGGGGGGACAGCACGCCCCTGGGAGCATGAGGGCCGAGGGAGGCAGCCAGGACCGGGAAGGTGAAGTACAGGCAGATAGGCAGATGGATGTCACTGGAAAATAACTTTATTGAGATTCTACCAGCCGTATCATCTGTTCTGATGTTAGGCCCCTTCTTCCTTTGCAATTCGGTCCTTCTTAAGTGGTCCCTGTGGAGAGAAATGCAGCAGGCAAGGTTAGAGATAGAAGGCAGTTAAGAATAACTGCCAACCGCAGTGCCATCCGATTCCGGGCTGGTCTCCACAGCCCGGGGCACACACAGGCACAAGGTGGCCCCCTCTGCATCAGCACCAGATGGGCAGGCTGACAGGAGACAGCAGCTGAAAGCCACCCCCACCCCAGCCCGAGGGCAGAGAGGTAGGTGCTCACCATGAACGCTTTCTTCTCCTCCACAGTCTGGAAGCGGCCATGGCCAAACTTGGAGGTGGTGTCAATAAACTTGAGGTCGATCTTCTCCAGGGCCCGCCGTTTGGTCTGCACCAGCAAGGACTGTGGACCAAGAGAGCAAGGGTACAGAGCCAGGCCTTTCTCTGTACCATCTTTGTTCACAGGTCCCTCATCTTAAGAGGGCAGAGGCCAACTCCATCTAAATCAGTCCTGGAATCAGGACACCCACCCACCCCAAACACCACCATCCAGCCACTACCAAGGGGCTTCCTCCTGCCACCAGGCGGATGAGAATACAATTAAGAACAGAAGCAAACAGCCGGGCCAGGCCAGACACGGAATTCCCTCCTCCCGGGCCTTCAAAGTCAGGAGTAGCATCCCTCCCCGCCTTCCTCCCAACCCCCAAACAGAGCTCAACACCCCCTCCTCCAGCCTCACCTTGCGAAGGGTGAGCACGCGCTTCTTGGTTCCCACCACGCAGCCTTTGAGCATGACAAAGTCATTGGTCACTTCACCGTAGTGGACAAAGCCACCCTGGGACGGAGCAAGGCCATCAAAGGTCAGCACAGATCAAGTATGGGGCTGGAGACACGTCTGACCGCGCACACGACACCCCCCGCCCCCGCAGGTCCAGGTGGTCCCACCACCTGACCAGAGCTGTTCTCAGAAGGAAGGCAGCGAGGAATACTTCCGCAGTCTGACTCGGGCGCCGCACCCAGCGCTCATTCCAGGGCATCATCACTGAACAGCTGGGCCTGCCACCCCACTCCTCACGAGCCAGTCTCCCCGCCACCAATGACAAAGGGTGCAGACAGCTGGATGCTGTACAGGGGTCCAGTTAACTGGCTGTAAAAATGGCCCCAGCCCCATAGGGGAAGCCTGGAACCAGAAATCCCCCCCCAGACCAGATACCTGAGGCTCTGCATGGACAGCTCCCATTACTCACCAGAGGGTTGATGCTCTTGTCAGACAGATCGTAATCAGTAGAGGCATTGTTCTTGATCAGTTTGCCATCCTTGATGAGGTAGCCCTGGCCGATCTTGTAGATCTGAAGGAGGAAATGAGCATAAATACTTGAAAATAAGAAAACTGGTCGGAGAGACTGCTCAGAGGCCTCTGGAGCTGGCTGGACGCAAGGACAGCCATTAGGGACAAATGATCCATCTTGGGGGTGGGCTAGCCTACAAAGGGCTCTGGGAAAGCAGCTATGACCTCGGCCCTAGTGAGGGGGCGTCCCAGGCTTTGAGCAAAGAAAATGTGGCTGGGCCTGAACTGAAAACAATGCCATCCAGTGAGACAATGGATGAGGCTTCTCCAAACACTATGGAACAGGAGAGGGGAGACAAAGCTCACGTCCTCAGCCCCGCCAAGGGTCAGCTGCACCAGAACCACATTCAAGGACAGCACTTTACTATCATGACACCCGAGAGTCAGAACTGTGCCACCAGACACGGGCAACTAAGTCCACGGGGTGCTCCGCCACAAATGGACCGATGGTGACGGGGACTGGAAACCCCAATTCCCAACGTTGGGACCACCCTGCCCCTCTCCTAGGGTTAAAGTCTCCACAGGACCCCCTTGGGCACCTCACCTTCTTGTTGATCTCGGTGCGGTGATGGTAGCCTTTCTGCCCGGCCCGAGCCACAGAGAAGGCCACCCGTGCGGGGTGCCACGCCCCAATACAGGCAACCTTTCGCAGCCCTCGGTGGGTCTTACGGGGCAGCTTCTTGGTGTGCCAACGGCTGGTGACCCCTGGAATAGACACATGCTATTACTGGGGTGCCTGGCACCCATGCCGTTGGCCCTTTCTTGCTATGAATGCCCAACTTGAGTTTGTGGTACTCTGTCCACAGAACATGCAATGCAACATGATTGCCATGTCCTCTCCCTTCTTCTATCTCCACGCAAGCTTGAATACCAGCCGAGACACAACCCTTGAGTTATAATCAGCAAAGAACAGGCCCTAGAAAATCAGCCCTACTAGCACGTGATCATGCTCACTTGAGAGCATTCAGGAAGCCTCCCAGCGCGTTTTGCCGTGTGCTCAAAGCGTATGTATGTCATGCCCGGTCCCACATGCTACCCCAGCCACCTGACCACAGCACTGTCCTCAGAAGGAAGGCAGCAAGGAATACTTCCGCAGTCTGACTCGGGCGCTGTGCCAGCGCTCATTCCAGGGCCTCATCACAGAACAGCTGGGCCTGACACCCCTCTCCCAGGTTAGCCACAGCAATGTGGGCCACTGCGAAGCTCACCTTTGTAGCCTTTGCCCTTGGTCACCCCAATGACATCAATCATCTCATCCTGCCCAAACACCTGGTTCACAGGGACCTGCTGCTCTAGCCTCTCTCGGGCCCAGTCCAGTTTTTCGGCCACAGTGCCTCCGTTCACCTGGATCTCCATGAGGTGGGCCTTCTTCTGGCGTAGAGGAAGCAGGCGCATCTAAAAGGAACAGATGCTTCAAGGTGAGAGGAACTCAGGCTGGGCACGACAGGCAACAGTTTTGCTTTCCAGTGTTACGACTCCCCACTGGGTACCATTCCCCTTTCAATTCTGGTGCCTGAATCAGGTCAGAATAAACTGATCCTTGACAGACACACCAGGCCCACCTTAAGACAGGCTGATTTATCCAGACCCTGGGAGCAACCAGCCCAATGTTCCTGCTCACTGTCCCTTCGGCCAGTCCCCTTGGGGTGCCTGCCCTGGTTTGCCCTGGCCATCTACCTTGCTCTGTTAACTCTCAGTAAGCCACTTATTCTGAGAGCAGGAGAACACTGTGAGAGTACAAGCTGTGATTAGGGAATGAATCTAAACAGATTTTAGAGCTGTCCAGTGTTATCCTACTGACCCGTCTTCAGTAATGGACACACACCACAAATCTATGGTAATCTGGTCGCCACTAACCACACAGGACTACTGATCACTTAGAATCGTGGGTATACACCCAGGATAATCGCCCAGACTGACAACAAAGGCGGCACCCATTCCTACCCAGACAACCAAGAGCTAATTCAGCTCACATGTCAGGTCTGAAGTGCAAACAGCCAGCATCTCAACACTATTTTCAGTTAGGGGCTAGACAACGGTAGTTACGACTCACCGGTTCCTTCAACCAGTTCTCCTAAAATGGGATGTGGTTTTCCCTAATTAAGAACCATCGGGGACACAGTGCCCTCTGCTGGCCACAAATAAACCAACCCTATGTGAGGAGACCTGGATGCCTTCAAGCAGACAACTGTCCTTAATATGGCCCCAGGAACCCAGGCCTCAAGGCAGGGCACTGGCTGGACTGCGTTGCTTTTAACAACCCCTTCCTCCTCCAGGAAATAAGTATAAGAACCTCAAAGTCTTACCATCCCTAAAATCCTGAGGCTTGACACAAAACCAGTGTGAGCTGAGGATCAACTCAGAAGGTAACTGAGCCCCCTGAAGGCCACAGGTGGTCATGTAGGTCATCACCTCCATTGACAATAAGCAGTGGGCGCTCACCTGGGTGTGGGCAATGACACGGATGACCTGGCAGTACTTCTTCATGCTGCTGAAGTCCCTCTCCAGCTGCTTCTTGCCGTCTACATCCTGCCACTTCTTGCAGTATTTGGTGAAGGCCTTCTTCTTAGATTTATGCCTTCAGGAGCAGAGCAGAGTTGGGGAGGGGGCCAGGTGCCAGCCTTCATCACCCTCCAAGGGGTGAGCGGAAGACACGGGCACCGTGTGGGGACAGGGCTCATTGCCGGCTTCTAAGGAGCCTTTTCCACCGGCAAGCGGAGCCTGGATGGAGCTCATCGGGCAGAGCCGAGCGGAGCTGAGCAGAGGTCCACAAGATTAATGATGCAAGTCACATACATTCAAACACACAAGTTCTTGCTCCAGGTGATCCATTAACCAGACCACACACCGGGGCTGGTGGGGTCTGGGGGCATTACTGCTATCCCTCAGCTTCTAAGTAGACTCAACACTTGCCAGCAACTCAGGAAATATTGAACTGACTCAAGGTAGCACCCACTAAGGTGAGCACTGAAGGAAATGTCTCAAGATGCTGCTCCCAGCGCAGCAAAGAATTGTTCTGCTCTGTTCTGCAACTAAACCTGACACCAGAGCAGCTCCTCCCACCCCGGCTATGGAGCTGAGGCCCTGGCCCTCCCGGCCAGCCTAACCCAGGGCGAGGGCGGCATCGGCTCCCTTACCAGTTCTTATAGAAGCGCCTTTTGCATTCATCACTGATATGCTCAGCAAAGATGGTCTTAAAGGTCCGGAGGCCTCGAGGTGTTTCCACGTAGCCCACAATGCCCACAATGACCATGGGCGGCGTCTCTACGATGGTCACAGCCTCCACAACTTCCTTCTTGTTCACCTCTGCAGATGAAGCAAGCAGTTAGACCTGAGCGGGCTGCCTCAAGTACCCGGCAGGAGGGCTGTCTTTTGGGAAAATGTCGCGTACCCTTCCAGGCCAGCAAAGCAAGTTGCTTCAGATGACAGGAAGGTCTGTGGGCAAGTCTGCACCGCAGCCCAAACTCCCTCACTGCTGAATGCTCAGTCTGTGTGCATTGACCTTTTCAGCACAAAACTATCTGGACCCTATGCAGCCAAGTAACAGCCTGATTTCGGTGCTGGTTTATCATAACCATCTCCAGAGACAAACTCCTTATTACCTAGAAAATACAAGAGTACTAAGTATAGTGAGATAGTAATTCCTCAGCATAGACCATTTTAACTGTCTATTTACTGTGTTTCAATCACCAGCACCGTGTTCTACCTAGCGCCTTTTCTACTTCGAGCTCCACAACCCAGGAACATGGGTAGTATTCAGGCGTTCAGGTGAGGCTCACAGTTCAGGGCTGCCGCTAAAATGTGAGTGGAGTCTCTATTTAACCCTCAGTGGTTGCCACCTCCCATGTTAGCATACTTCTCTGTGCTGCAGCTCTTGACAAATTTTCGCATCACGCTCCCCTACACCATTACATCCCTCTGCCTAATTCAAGCACTGCCAGCCACCTGAACCCGGGAAGCATTAATCGATCCTAAAAGACATTTCCATTGTGATATCTAGAGGTTCTGTTGATCTCTCCAAAGCCTGCTCTCCTGAGAGCTTGGCCCCATCTAGTCAGTTCCCACCAACTCCTACCCTCCC
The DNA here is from genome assembly GCF_003676395.1 of Aethalodelphis obliquidens. NCBI lineage: Eukaryota > Metazoa > Chordata > Mammalia > Artiodactyla > Delphinidae > Aethalodelphis > Aethalodelphis obliquidens. The sequence continues at coordinate 55,726,710 of NW_020837952.1, forward strand.
ATCAGCTAGGAAGATGCAGCATGTACTTACTGGAGCCTGGCCTATCGACCTCCCTCACAATGTGGGTCATGCCAGCCTTGTAGCCGAGGAAGGCTGTGAGGTGCACGGGCTTGCAAGAGTCATCCTTGGGGAAGCTCTTCACCTTCCCGCGGTGCCGGCTGCTGCGCTTCCGAGGCAGAAAGCCCAGGGACCCGTGCCTGGGAGCGGAGAACTTCCTGTGAGACTAGGAGATGATCGATCAACGTTAGCACCTTCTAAGTAGCTCACACCTTTTCATCCCCAGAGGCCTAGGGTCTAAGATTCCCAGCAATGCTGGACCCACACCAGGAACCCAGGTCACAGGCTTCTGCGCTGGCTTTACTTTTTTCGGGATCACACATCTAAAAGGCATTATTCAGCCAAATAAGTTAAACGTGCATCTCAAACCCTCACCCTATAATTTAAAGAACATGAACCCCCCACCTTTTCCTCTAGAGGACAAAGGCACACCAGGTAATGGCATTAAAAATCGCTTAACAAGCAGCCTTATGTGCGAGTCAGTTAAGATTCTGACCACGCATGTATATACAATGGAATGTTACTCAGCCAGAAGGAACGAAACTGAGTTATTTGTAATGAGGTGGATGGACCTAGAGTCTGTCATACAGAATGAAGTCAGAAAAAGAAAAATACCGTATGCCAACACACGTCTATGGAATCTGAAAAGACAGTACTGATGAACCTAGTGGCAGGGCAGGAATAAAGACGCAGACGTAGAGAACAGACTTGACGACACGGGGGTGGGGAGAAGCTGGGACGAAGTGAGAGTAGCATGGACATATACACACTACCAAATGTAAAATGGACGGCTGGTGGGAAGCTGCTGCATAGCACGGGGAGATCAGCTCGGTGCTGTGTGACGACCTAGGATGGGATAGGGAGGGCGGGAGGGAGACGCAAGAGGGAGGGAATATGGGGATATACATATACGTATAGCTGATTCACGTTGTCATGCAGCAGAAACACAACATTGTAAAGCAACTGTACTCCAATAAACATTCTGTCCACGATAGGGACTCCTGGTCAAACGGCTGGGTGGCAGGTAATGGTAGTAAAGGTTCCTCATGCTCCCAACGGGAGCTAACTGGCAAGTGGAGGCCACTAGAACTCGACAGAACCAAATCAGAACATGACAATCAGCACACAAGTCTCTGTCCGCCCGTCAATAAGTTCATCATCTCTGGTTTCTGATAACTCTAGAGGCCCAAGGAGTTGTACCAACCGTCCCAGACGTTTCAGAATGAGGATTCAACAACCCATACACAAAGCCTCCCCGGCCGCCTGCGGCCTGGATTTCTGCACCTCCCACTTTCACAACAGTGCCAAACGCTCCCACCCAAGGTCCTCCTGGCGAAAGTGCTCATGACTCGGATCTCGAATACTGAGGCCGAGATCTAGGAATAATCCATGGCTTGAAGATTGTCTGGCCTGGGCCCCCCAACCCAGCTCCCGTGGCAAGGCCTCTCGCCAGCCGACCGGCAGGCCCAAAGCCAACCCAGGCCTCGGACATTTTCAAAAAATACACCTGACTGCGGATTCTGCTGAGTGCCCCATGCTCCTAGAGCAGAACCCCGGCACCGGGTGAGGCGAGATGGCGGGGATGTGCCGCGGATTCACTCATGCCGCCGCGACAGACAAGTAGAAGTCCGCCATAACGTCCCTTACCATCCTGCCGTCGGATGCTGCCGGTAGAGATCGTTCGACTCTCGGCGCGTGATATATAAATTCCAGTCTGGCTCCGCCCCTTCCGGCGTGCGAGCGCGCGCCCGCGGCAGACGTCGGGTCGGGGGGCGGGTACTGGGTGCCGTTTCCACACACGCTCGTCCTCTCCTTGCTTACGTTCCGACCGGGACGTCAATTTCGTAGGCGGGACTTAGAGGCTCTACGGCGAGCGGCTGAGTTCAAACTTAGTGAAAAGCCTCGGACTCGCCGGCAGAGAGTTGTCCTGAGGCGTTGGGCAGCAGCTAAATTTGATGAAACGGCTGTTACGGTGAAGGAAAATGGCTACGTCGGTTCTTTTCATATGAAATGCAGGTTTCATATGAAACCTCTGGAATTGAGTAACCCTGTTGGGGCTTCAGTTCCAAGGCGCTTTCCCACGTGGTATCCCGCTTCCGTCCCACACAGCGTTGTTGCCATTTTGCAGGCACATAGAAGTGGGACGAGTCGTACGGCTTCCACCAGCTCGAAGTTGGAGAGGAAAGACAGGAACCCTGGTTTCCTGGCTCCCAACCCAGAGCCGCTTCCCGGTACCAGCTTGTCTTTAATGCTTCCTGATTTCGGGCCCCCCTCCCTCAAGCCCCATCTCGGCTATTCCTCCGAGAATCTGGCTGTGGGGGCCCGTGCTTGGTTCTGAAGGTCTTAGGCGACGGAACCACCTCACCGTCTAGGGTCATGGGTCCAGCTGCCCGGCCTCACGGACCCTGGCCCTCCCTGCTTCGCAGACTCTGCATGAATCGCCCTTGCTGATGTCTACTTGGGCTCGGGGCCATCTAGGTCCTAGGCAGCTCCTAGCGGCTCTCCCTGCCGCCAGGCTTGCCCCTCCAAATCTTTCTAAGAATCAAATCCCTTTTTGTTACTTCCCATGACCCTGCCCACGCCCACCCCCAACCCTTGTTGTTTCCCGTGGATTAAGCCTTAACTTCTGAGCCTGCCAGCCAAGAAGCTGCCCTAACTAGCTACTCCAGCCTCTTCGCTGCAGGCGAATACACACACTTTTTCATAGATCACCACCTTCCACATCCATCCTACCCCGTCCTGTTCTTGGATTCTGGGACTGACCATTGCTCACACCATTGTTAAAAAACATTCCCTCGGGCTTCCCTGGTGGCGCAGTGGTTGAGAGTCCTCCTGCCAATGCAGGGGACGCGGGTTCGTGTCCCGGTCCGGGAAGATCCCACATGCCGCGAATCGGCTGGGCCCGTGAGCCATGGCCGCTGAGCCTGCACGTCCGGAGCCTGTGCTCCGCAACGGGAGAGACCACAACAGTGAGAAGCCCGCGTACCGCAAAAAAACAGAACAAACAAACAAACAAAAAAACATTCTCTCATGTAACCCTCGCGCCATCCCCCAGTGGCAGTTCTGACAATCCTCAGCCCCTTACTGGAAACCTTTGGGGCCAGATATGTATCCAAATTCAGCATTCTTCATGTTTTAGATAATACCGTGCAATATGGTGCACATACTATATATTATGTAATCACCCCTAAGCTGTTGAATGAAACACGTTAATTCTGCTAAGAAACGTGAATATTCACATGGAGTGGGATAAGTATAAATAGCCTCACAGTTAAAGGCTAACTTAGCTACCTAAAAAATTCAGGTTAGGGCTTCCCTGGTGGTGCAGTGGTTGAGAGTCCGCCTCCCGATGCAGGGAACACAGGTTTGTGCCCCGGTCCGGGAAGATCCCACATGCCGCGGAGCGGCTGGGGACGTGAGCCATGACCGCTGAGCCTGCGCGTCCGGAGCCTGTGCTCCGCAACGGGAGAGGCCACAACAGTGAGAGGCCCGAGTACCGCAAAAAAAAAAAAAAAAAAAAATTCAGGTTAGTTTGGTTTTTGCCACCAAATGACTTAAGAAGATTTTTCTTAATGCCATTTACAGCAACATGGATTGACCTAGAGATTATCATACTGAGTGAAGTAAGTCAGAAAGAGAAAGACCAATACCGTGTGATATCACTTATATGTGGAATCTAAAATATGATACAATTGAACTTATTTACAAAACAGAAACGGATTCACAGACATAGAAAACAAACTTACAGTTACCAAAGAGGAAAGGGGGAGGGATGGATTTGGCGTTTGGGATTAGCAGATACAAACTACTATACATAAAATAGATAAACAAGGTGCTACTGTATAGCACAGGGAACTATATTCAATATCCTGTAATAAACCGTAATGAAAAAGAATATGAAAAAGATATAACTGAGTCATTTTGCTATACACCAGAAGCTGACACAACATTGTAAATCAACTATACTTCAATTAAAAAAAAGTTTTTTCATTTCAGAATTGCAGACAAGGAATTATGGCCCACATGACACAGAAAACTAAGTTCAGGCCAAGAGGAAATAATTTGGCAAAAGTCATGCAATTAATAAAGGACAGAGCTCAAGTCTGACTGAGTCTAGGTTGGGTTTTCATGACATCAGACTCAGGGTTCAGTAGCCCTTTCACTGGAAAAGGAGCTCTGGGGTCCTGAGTCACTCATTCACTCAATAAGAAATTCTTCCTAAAGGCCTGCTCTGTGCCAGGTACTGCACCAGTCTGTGGGAATTTGTAAGAGAACAAGACAGCTACCATTGCAGACCAAATAAGACTGTTTAAAATTGTGATGAGGGTTGAAAAAGATTTAACAAACAATGTTACCAAAGGTCCTGGACAAACCATTCCCGCTAAAAGGAATTCCCTCTTTCCAGTCAGAGAAAAGAGAGTATCAACAGACCTGCACAGTCCCGCCAGTTGTGCGCATAGCTCACTGGGTTATTGCCTTGGGCCTTATTTCCCCATCTGTCAAATGAGGGATTCATTCATTCACTCAGCAAATGTGTACTGAGCCTACTCTGCCTAAGAATGACATTAAAGGACCAACTAAAGGTGAGAATAAGGTAGAAGGGCTTTCACTACTCTATGGAAGCTGTCAGGTGGGTGACCTGGAAAAGGACACTGAGGGTAGACATGAAGGAGCAGAATCAGGAGATATTTAGGATAGCAGGATCTGGAGACTATTTGTATGAGTCATTGTGGGTGGGGGCAGGGAGAGGAAGCAGAGATGGCAGGAGTCAGGATATCCGTTTTGGAATATTGGATAGATAACGTTACTTTTAGAAAGGATAGATTAATTTATATATGTAGGTTTGGATTCAGTTATGGGGTTAACTGTATCTTTCCTTCTTCCAAGAACATGTCTAAGACTACAGAGCGAGGTGTATGCAAATCAGCAAGAAAAAAATAAGGGACTTCCCTGGTGGTACAGTGGTTAGGAATCCGCCTGCCAATGCAGAGGACACTGGTTCGATCCCTGGTCTGGGAAGATCCCACATACCTAGGAGCAACGAAGCCCGTGCACCACAACTTCTGAGCCTGTGCTCTAAAGCCCGCGAGCCACAACTACTGAAGCCGGCGCGCCTAGAGCCCATGCTCCGCAACAAGAGAATCCACCGCAATGAGAATCCCGCGCACCGCAACGAAGAGTAGCCCCCACTCGCCAAAACTAGAGAAAGTCCACGCGCAGCAACGAAGACCCAACGCAGCCAAAAATTTTAAAAATATATTAAAAAATTATTTAAAAAGGAAAAGTCTAGGGCTTCCCTGGTGGCGCAGTGGTTGAGTGTCCGCCTGCCGATGCAGGGGACGCGGTTCGTGCCCCGGTCCGGGAGGATCCCACATGCCGCGGAGCGGCTGGGCCCGTGAGCCATGGCCGCTGGGCCTGCGCGTCCGGAGCCTGTGCTCCTCAACGGGAGAGGCCACAGCAGTGAGAAGCCCGCGTACTGCAAAAAAAAAAAAAAAAGAAAAAAAAAGAAAAGTCTATTTAAAAGAAAAAAAAAAAAAGTAAGGACGTGAGTGAAGGGAAATAAGATGAAGCCAGAGAGGGATTGATGCCGAAAGCTCAGCCTCTCTGTACACCCATGCCGAGTCGAATCTTGGAGACAGTTTTGGGTGAAGCAGAAAAGAATAGCTTTATTGCTTTGCCAGGCAAAGGGGGACACAGAGGGCTCCTGCCCTCGAAAACTATGTGTCCCAACCCAGGGTGGGGTTCTTAGTTGCTGCACGTGGGGTCTTCGTCGCGGCTGGCGTGTGGGATCTGGTTCCCTGACCAGGGATCAGAGCCGGGCCCCCTGCATTGGGAGGGCGGAGTCTTAACCGCTGGACCACCAGGAAGTCCCTGGTCCCTTTAATCTTGCCTCAGGTGGTTTCTCGGCTGCTCCTCCCTTGATTAGCAACTGTTGGAATCTGCCCTTTGGAACTCAGGGAAGGTCAGGAAGGCTGCAGTCTTGCCTACAAGAAATGGGGGGACAAAAAGGCCTCCGTGCCCGGGAGCCCCACAGGGCCCCGGTTTCACGATCACACCCAAAACAAACATTATAGAACTCTTGTTTGCGCTAGAGTAGTCCTCCCATTAGGTTTCAAGCCTCTGTCCAGCTAAATAAGAAAGGTAAATATGATTAGTAACATGATTCACAATATCCACATGATAAAAACAAACCAGTGGCCAAAGGAATCCACTGTGCCTAAAATAAGGCTTGAAAGAAATTTCTCTGCGGAGATGGGGTTCTCCTAAAGGAGCCAAAGTGGGATGCAGCTAATGACACGCTGAACTATCACCCCACAGCGAACACACAATGGTTGAGCATATTTGATGTGGACCAGTGAAATCAGGGTGACTCACCAAGCCCATGTGTGCGAGCTCTTTACAAAAGGCCAAAACAAGGGGGTTGGGTTACCCGATGCCGGATTGCTGGTTTAATCCAAAGGTAAAATCCGGAGTCTGGAAAGAAATGGATTAACTTTGTTTACAAATGGTCCCCCATCGATACTGTGTTTCAAAATGGAACTTCTAGTAAGGAATGGAAAAGGGTCCAAGGTTTTGCTCACATCCCTGAAGGGCAGATGTTCTCTGCTGCCAGGGAAAACCAGAGACATGGACTAAACTCGGCAGAAGTCAGGGGGCTTGAGGAGCAGAATGGGGAAGCATGGGGGAATTCCCCGGTGGTCCAGCGGTCAGGAGTTGGCGGTTAGGAGTTGGTGCTTTCACTGCCACAGCATATGAAAGCACCAGGTTCATCCCAGGTTCAATCCCTTGTCAGGAACTAGGATCTTGCAAGCCACATGGTGTGGCCAAAAACAAAACAATGGGGAAGCACGAGTGATGCAGTTTCGTTGTCACGAGGGCGTTTCAATGTCCATCCCTCTTGCTGGACGGGAAGCTTTGTGGCGACAGAGATTGCAGGTCCTAGCCCAGAGAAGGCTCTGGGTCACATTTCGCGATGTGCGCATGAACTAGAACATCACAGTTTCCAAGGCTGCCTCCCTTGCCCATTGAAGCAATAACGCTCTCTCTCTTTTTTTTTTTTTTAATTTATTTTATTTTTGGCTGCGTTGGGTCTTCGTTGCTGCGCGCGGGCTTTCTCTAGTTGTGGTGAGCGGGGGCTACTCTTCCTCGTGGTGTGTGGGCTTTGCATTGAGGTGGCTTCTCTTGCTGCGGAGCACGGGCTCTAGGTGCGCAGGCTTCAGTAGTTGTGGCACGCGAGCTCAGTAGTTGTGGCTCGCGGCTCTAGAGCGCAGGCTCAGTAGTTGTGGCACACAGGCTTAGTTGCTCCGCGGCATGTGGGATCTTCCCAGACCAGGGCTCGAACCCGTGTCCCCTGCATTGGCAGGCCGATTCTTAACCACTGCACCACCAGGGAAGCCCAGCTCCCTCTTTGACAAGAGCTCACATCCTGATCTTTTGTGCTGTCATTGATTGCTGCAAAGCCACCTGGCTCAGATGACAGGGCATTTGGGCCAGAGGCTCAGTTAATGTGAGCTTGTGGCATGAGTGCAGCCCCTTGCCCCTGGAGCAGGAGGCTGGGCACAGAGCCTGTGGGTCATGAAGGCCCCCCTCCCTGCTCCTCCACCACCAGCTGCCACGGGGATGCCCCTCAGAAAGGGAGTTGGCTGGCCAGAGGCGCCTGGCAGCTTCTGCTCCTGTGCGGGCCGGGCCTGGTGAAATTCTATGGAGCCCTGCTGGGGCTGCAGGCAACCATGGCAAACATGGCTTCTCACTGCCCTTCTGTTTCCATGCTGGGCCTCTGCATCCCGTGCGGCAGGAGTCTGCAGGTGACTGGGGGGCTTGTCCTGGCCTGGAAGCTGTGTGTGGCTGTACTGCTGCCCATCCAGCAGGCCTGCGGCAGCTGCTGACTGTCATGCAGGGCTAGGGCCTTCAGCTGCTCGCCACACTGATGCGTCCTGTGGTTCCAGTGGCACTTGCGGTGGGAGGCCCCCCTAGCCCTGCTCTCTGTGGCCCAGTGGGCCTACTATAGCCTGGTCGACTTCCACCATGAGAACTGCAAGGCCTTGGAGTTGCTGCTGCGGGCTGTGCTGCAGCAGGTGGCAGTGTCCCTGCTGCTCCGCTGCCAGGACAGGCTGTGGGTGATCGTGGGACAGGTGGCTTAGGCCCTGCAGGGCAGTGGCCGGGCCGTGCGGGGCACCCTCCAAAGACCTGGATGCGGTCACCACCATCCTTCCAGCGACCACCATCCTTTTTAGCCAGCACTTCCCTGGACCTGACCTGGCCACCGTGAGGTGGGTTCATGCCAGCCTCCATCAGCCTGTGCCTAGTGGCTGGGGACAAGGATGCCAGTGAGGGAGAGGGAGGCTGCAGACTGGGGGCCAGTAAGGTGCCTATTAGCACCAGTTTCCAGAGCAATAGTACAAGCAAGATAGCCTTCAGGTCTTCATCCAAGCAGGCCCTTGCACGACAAGTCAAGACGACCTGTATTCTCATCGTTCTTCTGTATATCTACGCCATGTGTCTCTTCGTGCAGATCTTAAAATAAATGACCAAGTGTGAGCCAGCCTCTGGTATGTCCATGACTTGCTTTGTCAAGAAAAGATTGAATGGCATCAGATCTGTCTACCCAAGCCTTTGCTGGGCTGGGGGCAAGGGTGGGTGGTAACCAGTATGCAAGCCACATTGCATAGCAGGGCCTGGGCTAGGGGACCTGGTCTCAGCTCTGTCACTTCTATGTGTCCCTGGGGAATTTCCTGGGCCTCAGTTTCCTTCTCTGTAAAATGTGGATAATAAGCCTCCAGGGAGAAGAGATATATAAAACGGAGCCATTTGTAAGTTACAGAGTGCTCTTCCCCCTCAGGTATCCTAACAGCGTACAAGGCCTCCTCGGAGAACACTTAGATTCTATTAAAGGACATAAAAAGAAGACCCGAATAAAGAGGGACATAATCAATTTACGGGTGAACTGGCCTAATGTCTTAAAAAAGTCAATTGTCTCCAAATTAATCTACAAAGTCATTAGGATTCCAACCAAAATCTCAAGGGAGGCTTCCCTGGTGGCGCAGTGGTTGGGAGTCCTCCTGCCGATGCAGGGGACACGGGTTCGTGCCCCGGTCCGGGAAGATCCCACATGCCGTGGAGCAGCTGGGCCCGTGAGCCATGGCCGCTGAGCCTGTGCGTCCGGAGCCTGTGCTCTGCAACGGGAGAGGCCACAACAGGGAGAGGCCCGCGTACCACAAAAAAACAAACAAACAAAAAAAACCTCAAGGTATTTGAGGGCAAGGGAGAGGACTCATAAAGTGATTCTAAGATGTATATGGAAAGTCAAGGTCCTTAAAATTTTAAAGCATTTAAAAAAAAAATGGAGCCAAGGTAGGAGACGTGCTCTACCAAATATTAAGACATAGTATGAAATCACAGTAGTAAAAACAATGTGGCAGAAAAAAACAGGCAGATGAGTGGAGCAGAATGCAGAGCCCAGACGTAAGCTGTGGCGACACATAGGAACTTGGTACATGGAAAAGGTGACATCGCAAACCAGTGGGGAGAGCAGGAGCTATTTAGCAGATAGAGTTGGAGAAATTGGTTCACTCTATGAAAAAATAAATAAATATGCGTCTTCTAGTTGGTTGAATGGTGGTCCCCCAAAGATATGTCTATCTAGAACCTGTGAGTGTGGCCTTATTTGGGAAAAGGATCTTTGCAAAGGACACTTTGAACTAAGGATCTTGAGATTAGATCATTCTGGATTAGGATGGGGGACCCAATGACACGTGTGTTTATAAGAGAAGCTAAAGGGAGGAGAAACACAGAAGAGAAGGCCATGTGAAGCGGGAAGCAGATTAGCCAAGGAATGCCAAGGGTTGCCAATAGCCACCGGAAGCTAGGAGAGAGGCATGAAACAGTTTTACCCTCAGCCCCTCCAGGAGGAACGAACCCTGCCGACACCTGATTTCAGACTTCCTGTTTCCAGAACTGTGGCGGAGTGAGTTTCTGTTGTTTTAAGCCACCGAGTTTTTGGTGATTTCTTACCGCAGCCATAGGAGACTAATACAGATCCTTACCTTGTATCTCAACTCTATACCTAAGGTCCAAAAATATTTGCGGCAGTATACCAACGCAGAGGTTATTTTAATGTTCTTGAGGCATTTATTATTCTTGGGGAAATGATATTAGCTGCCATTTACTGAGGGCAGAACAGTCTTTTATTTCATCGGATCATCCAATCCACCCTTTGAGGAAAGCACTCTTTTATGTCTCTATTTTATAGTTAAGGAAATTGTCTCAAAAGAATTAAGTAACTTCCTGAGATCATACAGCAGAGCTCACACCTTCAACCACAAGCCTTCACCTCCTGCTCAGGTGTCATGTAGATGGGCTCTGCTGAGTTCCCTGCTAAAGTCCTAGAGCATTTATCCTATGAATGAAATCAGATGCAGGACTTCCCTGGTGGTCCAGTGGTTAAGAATCCACCTCCCAACACAGAGGACACGGGTTCAATCCCTGGTTGGGGAACTAAGATTCCACATCCCTCAGGGCAGCTAAGCCATGTGCCACAACTAGAGAGTCCACACAGCCAAAAATAAAAATAAATAAATATTAAAAAAAGAAAGAAAAGAAATCAGGTGCAGTGTCCCCTTGCAGACTTTCGCCTGTGCCATCCCCATTTGTTTGTGGTTCAGCAGATACTCAACCCTCAACTCACCAAGTCCAGGTCACGGTCACCTCCCACCTGGATTGCTGAACCAATCTACAGGTGCATCCTCTTCGTCTCCCTCCTGCCCCTTCAAGCCGTTCTCCACTCAGTAGCTAGGTAGGTATTATACTGAGAATCAGACCATTATCCCACTGATTAAGACCTCCAGTGGCTTTCCATATGAGGCCTCTGGGGACTGCCAGCTGGGTCCCAGCACATCCCTTGGTCCCAGGGTTTCCCCTCACGCTGACCTCCCCCCTTCCACATGCAGCCCTCCCCGCAGCAGAGTCTTTGGACCTGCTTCTCTTCCTGCCCGGAACATGGGCTGACTTCTATTCTTGTTAAAGTATAAATTGTAAAAGATGATAAAATCACGACACTTGTACAGATATAAAAGGAACATATGTGAAAGAATTTTATTTAGCTCATTAATTAACGAGGAAACCAGGCAGATGCTGCAAATGGTTCAAAGGAGAACACAGAACCACGTAGTTATATGGAGCAAAGAAATGTTGAAATGAATTTACAAATAGACATAAAACTGGCTTTTTCCACTGGTGGGGGTGGGAGTATCCTTCCACTGGACAGGATTTATTTGCATGTGTACAGATAAGGATTATGTGCATTGCTATCCTTTGTCTACAGTGTACAGAGATGCAAAATAGTTTAAGGGCAAAGAAGAACCTTTAAACTACAAAGAACTAGATGATCTCTGAGGCTCCAGCTTGTCATTAAAAGGATAGCCAGTGATCTCTTTTGTTTATTCCAAAAATCTTTAAATATTCCTATACTCTTCACATCTTATCTTGTATGTTATCTCTTCGGGAGCCTTCCTCAGTCACCTGATCTTATAAACTGGCATCTCTCCCTTTCTCAGATCTTTTTTTTAATTTTATTTTTATTTTTGGCTGCGTTAGGTCTTCGTCTCTGCACGCGGCGGGGGGGGCTTTCTCTTGTTGCGGCGAGCGGGGGCTACTCTTCTTTGCGGTGCGCAGGCTTCTCATTGCGGTGTCTTCTCTTGTTTCGGAGCACAGGTTCTAGGCACGCAGGTTCAGTAGTTGTGGCTCACGGGCTCTAGAGTGCAGGCTCAGTAGTTGCGGCGCACGGGCTTAGTTGCTCCGTGCATGTGGGTCTTCCCGGACCAGGGCTCAAACCCGTGTCCCCTGCATTGGCAGGCGGATTCTTAACCAGTGCGCCACCAGGGAAGTTCCCGCTTCTCAGATCTTATCCTGCATTGTGGATTCTAACTTATCAGCTTCTTCAGAGATGGGGCTATTTTCTGTTTTGTCCAGCAGCAAGCACAGAGCAGGGCTGCATAAATATTTGTGGGTAAATGCAATGGTGAGCCTGTTTGTTTTGGGGATATGTAAGTATTGTCAGTGGAGCCTCAAGCTTGGACATCCTGGGTCTCTCTAACAAAAAGTGTAGTGGTGTGTCCTGGCCTTCAAGTCTCTGGAAACTTCCCTTTTTGCCATCCCCCAAACACCATGCCCATCGCCCCCAGCATTTTACTAATTCGACCAGCTAACCTAATGGCCAACTAAACCATTGTTTCCTCAGCTGTAAAATGAGAACAATCACATCTAAATCAAGGGGTCATTTATTCATTCAGCGAACACATAAGGAATGCCTGTTACCAGATTCTGTTATACTCGTTACATATAATTCATTATATAATTATAATATTCACTATCTCAGTGATTCTTCAAAATCTCCTGAAACAGTGTTTTTCAAACTTTAATATGCAAACAAATCAGGCAGCTTGTTAGAATGTGGGTTCCGATTCAGGAGGATTGGGGTTCCGAGGCTGCTGGTCCATGGTACACACTTTAAATAGCAAGGCCCTAAGTACATCTTATTAATTATACCCATTTTACAGCCCATTCCTGAGGCTCAGAGTGGTTGAGGGTCCCACAGCTGGCAAAGGTGGAGAGTGGTTTCAGGGACAGAGTAAAGCAGAGATTCTTCAGCATTGACTGAACATTAGAATCACCCAGGGAGGTTTTAGACATTCTGAGTCCCAGGCTGAATCTCAGCACAACAAATTGTAGTTTCTGAGGGTGAGACTCAGGCATTAGACATTTTGAAAAGCTCTCCAGGTGATTCCAAGTATAGCCCAAACTGAGAACTACTGGGCTAGAGAATTCAGGAGGAGGATGAAGTTGTAGGTTTCAACGTTATCCATTCAACCAATCTTTTCTATTTTCTGAATGTGTGCTATGTTCTGCCCTGGGGGGTTGGGGATTTGGAGATGAATCCCTTTGGTGTTCATTCAATTTACCTGGAGAGAGGTGGGGAAGGGCTATAGGAGGGGAAGGATAGAGGGGGAGGAGTGGGGAAGGGGAGGGGGAGAGGGGGCCGCCTTTCAGAAGGAGGCAGATCTCCCCTGAGGTGAGAGCGTTTCTGTGTCCCGCCCTACAGGCTCCTGGGCTGAGTAACTTGTGCTGGGGTAAGTCTCCCAGGGACCTGAGGTGACCCTGGTGTGGTTCGTGGGCACAGAATCCCCTGAAAGATAAAAAAATACATATCAGTCAGGGGTGGTGAAATAAATCACAGCTCACCTTACCCGACATTAAGACATTTCACAAAGTCACTCATTCAGCACATATTTTTTGTGCACCTGTTGTGTGCCAGGCACTGATTTAGGCATTTGGGAAAAATCAGTGATTAAAACAACGCTTCCTGGGCTTCCCTGGTGGCGCAGTGGTTGAGAGTCCGCCTGCCGATGCAGGGGACACGGGTTTGTGCCCCGGTCCGGGAAGATCCCACGTGCCGCGGAGAGGCTGGGCCCGTGAGCCATGGCTGCTGAGCCTGCGCGTCTGGAGCCTGTGCTCCGCAACGGGAGAGGCCACAACAATGAGAGGCCCCCGTACTGCAAAAAAAAAAACAAAAAAACACAACGCTTCCTGCCCTCTGGGTGCTCACATTCCAGCCTTAATGATAAAAAGAGCATGGAACCGGGACAGGTACAGACAAAGGAGTAAAGACAGAGCATGGAAGCAGATCTCCATGCACATCGGGACCGGACCCATGACTGATGAGCCACAGGCCATGGGGCACAGACGGACTGACAAGTGATATGTATGGTGTGGGGAGAACCGATTCACTGGGGGGAGAAAAACTATGGCATCTTCTACATATGCCGTATATGAAGGCAAATTTTAGGTAGATTAAAGAAATGTACGACTATAAAGATAGCTCTTTTTAAAATGGAAGCAAAATCTTTGTGACTTACGGATGCTGAAAGACTTCTTATATAAGGCCCCAGAGGGCTTCCCTGGTGGCACAGTGGTTAAGAACCCGCCTGCCAAAGCAGGGGACACGGGTTCGAGCCCTGGTCCAGGAAGATCCCACATGCCGCGGAGCAACTAAGCCTGGGCACCACAACTACTGAGCCTGCGTGGCACACCTACCGAAGCCCGTGCGCCTAGAGCCCGTGCTCCGCAATGAGAAGCCACCACAATGAGAAGCCTGCGCACTGCAATGAAGAGTAGCCCAGGTTGGCCGCAACTAGAGAAAGCCCGCGCACAGCAACGAAGACCCAACAAAGCCAAAGATAAATAAAATTAATTAATTAATTTAAAAAAAAAAAGAAAAAAGAATCTACCTGCCAACGCAGGGGACACGGGTTCGAGCCCTGGTCTGCGAAGATGTCACCTGCCGCGGGGCAACTAAGCCCCTGCACCAAAACTACTGAGCCTGCACTCTAGAGCCCGTGAGCCACAACTACTGAGCTTGAGCACCACAACTACTGAAGCCTGCGCGCCTAGAGCCCATGCTCCACAACAAGAGAAGCCACCACAATGCGAAGCCCGCGCACCACAACGAAGAGTAGCCCCCGCTCACTGCAACTAGAGAAAGCTCGCACACAGCAAGGACCCAATGCAGCCAAAAAAAAAAAAAAAAGATCGACACCATTGTAAATCAACTTACTTCAATAAAAAAATTAAAAACAAAATTTTTAAAAAAGGCCCCAGAAAAACACATCATAAGGGGGTGATTGTATTCATCTATGTCAAAATTAAGGATTGCTTTCCATTGAAGGAGATTATACTTAGCACTTGAAGAGTATTTCCTAGGTGCCTGGCACTGTTCTATGTGTTTACAAATGTTAACCCATTTCATCTCCCAGCTCTATGAGCTCTGTTCCATTCATATCCTCATCTCATACATAGGAAAACAGAGCCATGGAAAGGTACACTTGAAAGTGATGAGAGCAGATTCAAGCACAAGTAGTCTGGGTCCAAGGCCTGGGGTCATTAGCCAGAGATCCACAAAAGCTTTCTGTAAAGGGCCAGAGAGGAAATATTTGGGGTTTTGTGGACCATATAGTTGTGGGGATTCAAAATGCACTCCAGTGGCATTAAGATTATTTTAAGCTGAAAATATCTGAACAAACCGCAGCCACAGAAACAAAACTTACCTAAATGTCTTTGCTGCCTTAAGCAGGGCCTCCTGAAAGATACAGCCACCATAAATCCCCGGTCTGGGAGGTTCACGGTCAGAAAGGAGACTAAGCATCATAACCTGAATATTGCTTAAACCAATTTTATCTGAAACTGTCACACCTTCCATTTGTTCTTCCATAGAAGCCCTTTCTACCCACTCCCTATCCCCTTATTAAGTGGGTATATAAATTTATTTATTTATTTATTTATTTATGGCTGTGTTGGGTCTTCGTTGCTGCGCGCGGGCTTTCTCTAGTTGTGACGGGCGGGGGCTACTCTTCGTTGCGGTGCGTGGGCTTCTCATTGCGGTGGCTTCTTTTGTTGCGGAGCACGGGCTGTAGACTCGCAGGCTCAGTAGTTGTGGCCCTTGGGCTCTAGAGCACAGGCTCAATAGTTGTGGCACACGGGCTCAGTAGTTGTGGCTCACGGGCTCTAGAGCGCAGGCTCAGTAGCTGTGGTGCACGGGCTTATTTGCTCTGTGGCATGTGGGATCTTCCCAGACCAGGGCTCGAACCCTTCTCCCCTGCACTGGCAGGCGGATTCTTAACCACTGTGCCACCAGGGAAGTCCCTAAGTGGATATATAAACCCATATCTTCCTTTCTTTTTCTTTCTTTTTTTTTTTGAAGTATAGTTGATTTACAATGTTGTGTTAGTTTCAGGTAGTACAGCAAAGCGATTCAACTATACATATATATTCTTTTTCAGATTCCTTTCCATTATAGGTTATTACAGATATTGAAGAGAGTTCCCTGTGCTATACAGTACATCTTTCCTTTACTTTAATTCAGTAGTTCTTGAAGCAAATGTGAACAGTGGAATTGAAGCAGGAGGTGGCTGCAGCCCCAGTGGCCACCACTAGGGGGATGGATGAATAAGATGTGGGGATGTACACAATGGGATGCTGGACCACATTTGGAATTGCCAAGTTCGATGCTCCTACTATAACGTGGAGAAGGCTTAAAACATAATGTGGAGTTGAAAAAGGGAAGAAACAGTAAGATGTATACCCCAATGTCATTAATACTATTTAAAAACACAAACACAAATGCATCCATACTTAATTTACAAGGGGGAACAAGGTAGAAACACAAAAGCCCAGGCCATACCTGTCAGCAAAGCTCGGGCTCCGTGTTCTTTCTTAGCTCTCCCGGGGAGGCTGATGCACTCCAGCGTTTGAGAACCTCTCTGTAGAAACTGTTGTGAGGAAGGGCCTGGGAGCGGAAAAGGCAAGAAATTAGAGGAGACAGGAGAGGGCTTTTGACCCAGTCTGGAGACCGAAATGTGTTGTGAGCTGAGGAAACCAATGAACACGGCAGTTTGCACTTGAGGTGAACAAAGAACAATAATTATTATTATTACCATGATGCTTGTAGGGGAGGAAAAAATTATTTTTCCTTCTACGCTTCTAGGTTCTTGGCTGGGGCTCTATAACATATGACTGATTAACAAGAGAAAAACAAACAGAAGTTTATTAACATTTATATAGTATATACACATGGGAGAAACCCGTGAGTAACTCAAAGCAGTGGCTAAACCTTGGGCTTATCTTGCAGCTGCAATAAAGAAGCACACGATTATAGAGAATGACGGGACAAAGGAAATGGGTTTAAGCTTCCAAGGGTGGCAAACTGTGGGGAAGTAAGTACATGGGGGGGAAACGAATGGAATACAGTTCGTTTTCAGATTCCTCTGGTGCTGTCTCTGGGTTAATAAGAGTCTAGAGTTGTCTCCAGGAAAGGAAAATTTATACCCTAGAAAAGGGGAGGGGAAAGAGAGCTTTTCCTGTATTTGCTATTTATTAAAATTTTTTTTTCTTTTTTTTAATAGATTTATTTTATTTATTTATTTATTTATTTATTTTTGGCTGCGTTGAGTCTTCCGTTGCTGTGCGCGGGCTTTCTCTAGTTGCCACGAGCGGGGCTACTCTTCGTTGCGGTGCAAGGGCTTCTCATTGCGGGGGCTTCTCTTGTTGCCGAGCATGGGCTCTAGGCGCGCAGGCTTCAGTAGTTGTGGCACGTGGGTTTCAGTAATTGTGACACGTGGGCTCAGTAGGTGTGGCTCACGGGCTCAGTAGTTGTGGCTCATGGGCTCTAGAGCGCAGGCTCAGTAGTTGTGGCGCACGGGCTTAGTTGCTCCGCAGCATGTGGGATCTTCCCGGACCAGGGCTCGAGCCCGTGTCCCCTGCATTGGCAGGAGGATTCTCAACCACTGCGCCACCAGGGAAGCCCCTGTATTTGCTACTTCTTAATTGCCTTCAGCTCAAAAGAATTCTTATGTCAAAGAGACATATTTGGGGGTGACACATTCTGGTTTCCTTCAATGATATTTCTGTACAGTGAAATAGTTTACAGCGTGTTAATCAGAATTAGGTAGATCTACATATAGTGACGTGAGAAGACTTTCGAAACACATCAAGTTAAAGAAAGAAAGCAATTCATGGAATAGTCCAAATGCTATAATCCTATTTATTTAAAAATTAGGGACTTCCCTGGTGGCACAGTCCACTCAGCTAGGGAAAGTTTGGGCAAATCATTTAAGCTTAAAATCCGAGTAATTGTATAAGTCTTTGCTGTGCACCAGAAAGCTCCTGTAGGACATTACAAAGCTCTTGTTGGGAGCCTTTCAGCAAATCCCTTCCCGTCTCTGGAAAATGAGGGGGTTGGACCAGAATTTCTTTAATGGATGGTCCCAGGTCCCTTCCACTTAGCTTTAGGATTCTAGATGAGCTGTGTTTCTAATCCAACCAACCAAAATCTACTACTATGTTGTTAAAAAACAAAACACCAGATAACAGCTGTGCTAATAAATACAGAAAAATAATAGAAAAATCACCCCTTTGTAATCCCTAATTGAATCAAGCAAGGATCGTCAAGAGACGTTAAAACCGTTGGGTGAAACATGGCTGGGAAACAGGCTAGTCAGGCGAAGTATCAGCTACAGATTATTTATTAATAACCAAGGAAAAGTGCGCTTCAACATCAGGGAGACTGATGGTCACACTTTAAGCCAGCAGCACATAGTAGGACAACCTGGCATAATGTCCCTCCCAGCGGGGTGCACGGTGAAGTGCATGACATCATATGGGAACTACTAACGTCCAAATGTTTCACATAGGTGTTATCTTGAGGAAACAGACAAATCGTGCCGCTCTGGCCTCCACTTTCCCCCAGCCCCTTCTCAAGCTCTCCCCTTCAGCTCCTCTAAATTTATTGCAACTCCCACAGATGGGGTTTGCAGTGTATGTAGAGGTGACACATATGACAAGTACAACATAGAGCAGGGAGGGTAAAGGGACTTCTATGATGGCGAGATTTTTACAACCTACCTGTATGAGTTGAAGTTCTCCAGAGAAACAGAACCAACAGAACCAATAAAAATATATGTATGATTTATTTTAAGGAATTAGTTCATGGGATCATGGGAGCTGGCAAGTCTGAAATTTGTAGAGCTGGCCAGCAGCCTGGAAACTCAGAAAGGGGTTGATGTTGTAATCTGGAGTCTGAATTCCTTCCCCTCTGGGAAGCCTTCAGGCCTTTACCTGATGAGATGAAGCCCACCCATATTATTGAGGATAATCTCCTTTACTTAGTCAAATGATTATATGTTAATTACATCTACAAAATACTTGCACAGCAACAACTAGACTAGTGTTTGACCAAACAGCAGGGCGCTCTAGCCATCAGTAAACTCTACCAAGGCATTTAATCACTCTGGTCATCCATCTCACTAATTCATTCTTCAGCTGTATCCATGCCGTGTCCTTTATTTCAACATTTATATTTTTCATTCAGTACTTCAAGGGACTTCCCCGGTGACTTAGTGGTTAGGATTCTGCGCTTTCACTGCCATAGCCCAGGTTCAATCTTGGTCAGGGAACTGAGATCCCACAAGCCATGCAGTGCGGCCAAAAAATAAAATAAAATGAAATACTTCTGCTGGATTCACTTTGATTATTTCTTATTCCTCATTTATATCATTAATATCATCCCTTAGCTCTGTCAGGTCTATTTTATATTCTTGGTTTGTGTTTTCCAGTAGCCGGGCTTCAAATGGTATATGTCCTGCAGTTTACTGTGTTTATTTTCAGGAACTTGTCCTACTCAGACATTTAGTTATTTTAGCCTCTGAGCCCCACCCTCCCCCACAAGGATTTCAACTATTCAATCTGGTAATGTGTATTGGGAAAAGAAAAAGGGCAGTTTCAGGCTTCCCCGGTGTCGCAGTGGTTGAGAATCTGCCTGCCAATGCAGGGGACGTGGGTTCGATCCCTGGCCAGGGAAGATCCCTCATGCGGCGGAGTAACTAAGCCCGCGAGCCACAACTACTGAGCCCGCGTGCTGCAACTACTGAAGCCCGCGCGCCTAGAGCCTGTGTTCCACAATGAGAGAAGACACTGCAATGAGAAGCCCGCGCACCACAACAAAGAGTAGCCCCCCACTCGCCGCAACTAGAGAAAGCCCGCATGCAGCAATGAAGACCCAACACAGCCAAAAATAAATAAGTAAAATTAAAAAAAAAAAAAAGAAAGAAAGAGGGCAGTTTCTAGTGTGTGTTTGTCCCAGGAAATTGAAGTAGAGGGGAGGGTGAGCCCTGGGGCAGTAGAGCTCCAGGCTCCACAAGACAGCCAAGCATCCCCTCTTGCTGACACTACCTCTCACTTTACCATGGTTTTATGAAAACGCTTAGGGTGAAGGGGCTTTGGGAGGAGGCCGTCTCCCAGCTGTCATCCCTGAGCTGCTGATTTGGAGGGGAGGGGTGGGTAAGTGACTCCTGCGGCCAGTCCACGCCTGTTTTCACAACTGCCACACCCGCTGGGGCTTTTGATTTGCGCTGGTGGTACTTGCAACCAGCATGTGGAATTAACTTGTGTGAATGATGTGAGGTAGGAACCCAACCTCATTTTCCCCCCCATATGGATAGCCATTCTTCCCAGCTACTACTTACTGAATGGCCCATCCTTCTGTTTGCAGTGTCACTTCTGCTGTATAACACACTTCCATATGTTCACTGTTCTGTTTCTGGGCTCTGTATTCTGTTCTATTGTTCTTTCTGTCTACCATCCTACTTTAGCTTTATAATCAACCTTTACAGCTGCCCTACCTGTCCAATAGGGCTTGCCCTGCTTCCTCAGACTGTTGTACCAATTCTTGGCCCTTTGTTTTTCCATAAAAATGTTAGAATCAGCGTATCAAGTTCCACTAAAAAGCTTATTGATATTTGAATTGGAATTACACTGACTCTGTAGATCAATTTGGGAAGAATTGAGATCTTTATAATATTGAGTATTCATACCTGATTATCTTGGACTACGTCTCCGTTTTCTTAGGTCTTCTTTACAGTAAGACCCCTACATACGAATGAGGTCTGATCCAAGAGCGTGTTTGTAAGTCCAATTTGTTCGTAAGTCCAACAAAGCTAGCCTAGGCACCCAACTAACACAATTGGCTATATAGTATTGCACTATAATAGGTTTATAATACTTTTCATACAAATAATACATAAAAAACAAACATAAAGAAAACAATTTTAATCGTACAGTACAGTACCTTGAAAAGTACAGTGGTACCGTACAACAACTGGCACACAGGGGCACGTTCGCATCTTTGAAAGCTCACAACTTGAAGGTTTGTATGCAGGGGTTACTGTGTTAGGGCTTAGGTTTTATTTTTATTTTAAAAATATTTTTTTATTTATTTACTTATTTTGGCTGCGCTGGATCTTAGTTGCGGCACGTGGGATCATCGTTGTAGCACGCGGGATCTTTTAGTTGTGGCATGTGGACTTCTTAGTTGCGGCATGCATACATGATCTAGTTCCCCAACCAGGGATTGAGCCTGGGCCCCCTGCATTGGGAGCACGGAGTCTTACTCACTGGACCACCAGGGAAGTCCCTACACACTCCCTTTTAAAATTACCCCTAGATTTTTAAAAAATGCATTATAAATGACTCCCTTTTAAATTTTACATTTTCTAACTATTGGCTGTGGGAATATAAAAATACGATTGCTTTTGGTATTTTGATTTTCTAGTCAGCATACTTATTAAACTCTAATCAATTCTAATAATTTGACTGTACATTCTTTAGAGTTTTCTATGTACAGTAATGATATCACCTGGAACTAATGAATATTTCTTTCTAATCTTTGTACCTTACATATGGTTTTTCCTTGTCTTACTGTGCTGGCTATGATCTCCAGAGCAATGTTGAATATAGTGATGGCTGGTATTCTTGTTTTTTCTCTAATTTTTAAAAGGAATGCTTTTAATGCTTCATCTATTAAGTATACTCATCCTGGGGCTTCCCTGGTGGCTCAGTGGTTAAGAATCCACCTGCCAATGCAGGGGACACAGGGTCGATCCTTGGTTCGGGAAGATCCCACATGCCGCGGAGCAACTAAGCCCGTGTACCACAACTGCTGAGCCTGTGCTCTAGAGCCTGCAAGCCACAACTACTGAGCCCGAGTGCCACAACTAATGAAGCCCACGTGCCTAGAGCCCATGCTCTGCAACAAGAGAAGCCACAACAATGAGAAGCCCGCGCACCACAATGAAAAGTAGCCCCCACTCGCTGCAACCAGAAAAAGCCTGCACGCAGCCATGAAGACCCAACGCAGCCAAAAAAAATAAATAACTTTTTAAAAAAATTTAAAAAAAGTATACTCATCCTATAGGACTTTTGTAGATAATCTTAAGTTAAGGATGTTGTATTTTTAGTTTGGTAAGAGATTTTATATTGAATGGGTATTGATTTTATCGAATAGTCTTAATGCATCTATTGAGATGATCATGTAGTTTTTACCTTTTAATCTGTTTATATGAAAAATGACATTTACTGATTCCCTAAAAATGAACCAAGTTTGCATTCCTAGGATAAAGTCAAGTTGCTCATGATGTATTATCATTTTATGCGTTGCAGGACTAGGTTTGCTAATATTTTCTCAGCACTCTTTGCAATGATATTCATGAATGAGATTGCCCTGAGCTTTTCCTTTCTAGTACTATCTTTCTCCGATTTTGATGTCAAAGTATTCTAACTTCATAGAATAAAATAAGTATACCCACTTTTTTTTTTTTTTTTTTTTGCGGTACGCGGGCCTCTCAGTGTTGTGGCCTCTCCCGTTGCAGAGCACAGGCTCCGGACACGCAGGCTCAGCGGCCATGGCCCACGGGCCCAGCCGCTCCGCGTTATGTGGGATCCTCCCGGGCCGGGACACGAACCCCTGTCCCCTACATCGGCAGGTGGACCCTCAACCACTGTGCCACGAGGGAAGCCCAAGCATATCCACTTTTTCACTCTAAAAGAATTTGTGTGAAAATGAAATCATCTTTTTTGGGTGATTGTTAAAATACACTCATAAAATTATCTGGGCCTTGTATTTTATTTGTAACTAGATTTTTAGCCCCTGTTTCAGCTTCTTTAATGGTTATAGGACTACATAGATTTTTCTATGTCTTGTTGCATCCGTTTTGGTAAGCTACATTTTTCTATAAAAACATAGGCAATTGTCCATTTTTCTTTATTTTCAAATTTTATTGGCATAAAGTTCACAATATTCTCTTGCTATATTGGTATTATTATTTTAAATCTCTGCAGCTCTCACAATGATGTGTTAGGGCTCTTTCCTATGGACATATCGGGGATGCCTTGTCTGGGGATGCAGTGGGAGCCTTGCTTCAGCATTCGGTGGCAAGCTAAATCTTTGTCCTCCCTTCCCGGACCCATCACTTTCTTAAGTCAGAGTCCCAGGCAAGAATCCCCCGCAGTTCTATTCTTTGCTTCCTTTCCCGGTGATGGAGTGCCACCCCTGTTGCTGCCTTCAGGCAAAAGCCTGGCTCAGGTTCCGTCTCTTTTGGAAAGTTTTAATCTCTGTTATCCGACAAAAGCCAAAGCTTCGGTGGCTGCTTGGATCCAGAGCTCAAGTATCCATGACTTCCGCCCTCTCCCCAGCTCGTATTTCTGCTCTGTGGTATTCAGCTGGTACGTGATCAGTCTGGAGGGTTCAGGACCGTGGTGGTGATGGCTGGAAGGATGGGCTCAGCTGGGAAAGTGCTGAGTCGTCACCACTGGACTGCCAGGGAATTCCCTCAGCTGGGATTCTTAACCTGAGTATGGACATGATGTCTCAGCGGTGTCAACATAGTCAGACTTCTTACATGACAGCTCAGGGCTGAGTGTTTCAAGAGGTGGAATGTGAAAGCTGATATGTTCTTAAGGCCTGGGCCGGGAAAAGGGCACAATGCCATCCTATTGATCAACGAATCACAAGCCTGCCCATATTCAAGGGGAGGAGACACAGACTCCACCTCTCTGTGGGAGGAGCATCAAAGAGACCACGTACTATGTCACTGTTGGAGGGTCTTCAACGACTTGGAGCACAGTGGTGTTAAAGATATATTGAACAAAAAAAAAAAAAAAAAAGATATATTGAACAAATGACTAGGCGAATGTGCAACCCACCTTAGAGCTAACTAGGTCTGTGTGTACTTCCTACATCCCTTCCTTGGGAAAAGAATGGGATTTCTGTATCAAATGGCACACTGCCAAACAGCTCTCCAGAAACGTACCTTTGGCAAATTTTTAACGTTATCATTATGCACTCAAATACAATGAATGCATTGCCCATTGGCCCAGGTAACTCCACACTCGCACAAAACAGACCAAACACCTTCCATACCAAAGCGGCCTCCAGGGGGCAGGAGGGAAGGAACAAAGGCGAGTTACAGCTCAGCCTGGGCTGGGAACTTGAACGACCAGGCAGTACAAGGCATGATCCAGGCAGCTCTGGGTTTGCAAAAGCTTGACCTACGAAGGACAACCTGGCCTTGCTGCTAATGCAGAACACATAAATACAGACAGTAGAAGAGGAGGATGTTTCCATGACCTGCAATGATAGTTAAAAAGTAGAGGTTCCTGGGTGAGTCGGGAAGCTACCCACCATTTATAGCTTTGTGTTTCTAAGAAAGTGCCTGTATACCCTGCTGTACACAGCTACCCTGAAGACCAACGGGGATGGGTAGCTCACTAACGTTTACTGAGCTCATTCTTTGTATCAAGCGCTATTCTAGGCACATTTTGTGAGTTCTCTCCTTTAATCCTGTCAATAATCCTCAGAGGTAGGTACTATGCTTATTCCATTTTTCAGATGAGGAAACAGGCACAGAGAGGTGAAGCCACTTGCCCAAGGTCACACAGTGAGTGAAGGGTGGCAGGAGCCAGGACCACCCAAGAATATCTCAGTCTGAAGCTCAGGTTTCTGAACACTACCCTTTCTGAGATTTAATACATTAGTGTGATCAAACCTTAGTGCTGGAAGGTCTAGGGACAGTCTCTAAATTCTTCACTCTTATGGCCCTATGCGTAGCACAAAGCCTTATGCATGGTGGGCTTCAAATAAATATTTATTGAAGGAATAAATGAATGAACATGACTCACTGATCTGAATATCACTCACTGATTCAGCCCATCAGCCTTGCACACTTTTTTCTCCATTAAAAAAAAAAAATTAGGGGGGCTTCCCTGGTGGCACAGTGGTTGAGAGTCTGCCTGCCGATGCAGGGGACACGGATTCGTGCCCCGGTCTGGGAAGATCCCACATGCCGCAGAGCGGCTGGGCCCGTGAGCCATGGCCACTGAGCCTGCGCGTCCGGAGCTTGTGCTCCGCAACGGGAGAAGCCACAACAGTGAGAGGCCCGCGTACCGCAAAAAAAAAAAAATTAGGTATAACTTCAATACAGTGAAAGTCACCCTTTAATGGACATTTTTGCAAGTTTTGACAAACATATATAGTCAATTGTATAACTATCACCACAAACAAGATATAGAATGATTCCATCATCCCCCCAAATTTCCCTGTGCTTCTTAGTAGTAAATCCTACACACACACACACACACACACACACACACACACACACACACACACACACACACCAACCTCACTCCTAGCCCCTGGCAACCACTGGTCTGTTTTTTGTTCCTATAGTTTTGCTTTTGTAAGAATGTCACGTAAAGGAAGTCATGCAGTCTGTAGTCTCTTGTGGTTGAGTGTATCAGTTGTTCATTCCTTTTGATTCCTGAGTAGTATTCCATTGTATGAATGTTCCACAATTTTTTTTATACAATCTACAGCTGAGGGACATTTGGGTGGTTTCCAGATTTCAGCTATTCCCAATGAAACTGCCGTAAAAATTCCTGTACAGGGTTTTGTGTGAATGTAACTTCTCGTTTCTCTAGCGTCAATACCTAGGAGAGGGTTGCAAGGTCACATGGCAAATGTATAGTTACCGCCATAAGAAGCTGCTAGATTGTTTTCCTAAATGGCTGCACTATTTTGTATTTTCATCAGCAATGTACAAGAATTCTAGTTGTTATAAATACTCATTAACACTCAAAACTGTCAAATTTTTATTCAATTTAATTAATTAAGTTACTTATCATTTTTGGCTGC
This sequence comes from Aethalodelphis obliquidens, assembly GCF_003676395.1. Taxonomy (NCBI): domain Eukaryota; kingdom Metazoa; phylum Chordata; class Mammalia; order Artiodactyla; family Delphinidae; genus Aethalodelphis; species Aethalodelphis obliquidens. The sequence continues at coordinate 55,752,337 of NW_020837952.1, forward strand.
GTTGAGTCTTCATTGCTGCGCGAGGGCTTTTCTCTAGTTGCGGCGAGTGGGGGCTACTCTTTGTTGCGGTGCGCGGGCTTCTCATTCTGGTGGCTTCTCTTGTTGCGGAGCATGGGTTCTATGCGCGTGGGCTTCAGTGGTTGTGGCACGCGGGCTCAGTAGTTGTGGCTCATGGGCCTGGTTGCTCTGCGGCATGTGGGATCTTTCCAGATCAGGGCTCGAACCCGTGTCCCCTGCATTGGCAGGCAGATTCTTAACCACTGCGCCACCAGGGGAGCCCTAAATTGTCAAAATTTTAAAACATTAACCATTTTAATAGGTGTGTGGAAATATCTCATTGATTTTAATTTGCATTTCCCTAATTACTAATGATGTTGAGCATCTTTTCATGTGCTTAGTTGCCATCTGTATATCTTCTCTGGTGAAGTGCGTCTGCTCCAATCTTTTGCCCATTTTTTAAAAAATGGCTTGTTTATCTTATTATTGACTTTTTAGAGTCCTTTATTTATATTTGGGACGCAAATCCGTTGTCTGAAATGTGTTTTGCAAATATTTTCTCCCAGACTGTGGTTTGCCTTTTCATTCAGTCTTTTAACAAGGTCTTTGGATGAGTGTTTTTTTAAAAAATATTTATTTATTTATTTGGCTGTGCCAGGTCTTAGCTGTGGCACGTGGGATGTTTGTTGCCATGTACTGGATCTTTGTTGTGGCGTGTGGGATCTTTTAGTTGCAGCATGCAGGATCTTTTAGTTGCGGCATGTGGGATCTAGTTCCCTGACCAGGGATCGAACCCCAGCCCCCTGCATTGGGAGCGTGGAGCCTTAACCACTGGACCACCAGGGAAGTCCCCGGATGAGTGTTCCTAATTTTGACGAAGTCCCATTTATCGATTTTCTTTTATGGATCATGGTCTTGGTATCGTATCTAAGAACTCTTTGCCTAACCCAAAGTCACAAAAAATTTCTGTTTGCTTCTAGAAGTTTCATATAATCATAGAATATGATTGCTGTATTAAATGGGATAACGTATGTAAAGCCCTTAGCTCAGGCCCTGGTGCTGAGTTAACAGTCACTAAACAGAGCCTAAGATGGACATTTGTCTATGGAATGTTTATAAGGGGTGGCCTCACACCCACCACATTTCCTCTGCACGGATCTGGTGTCCTGTCATCACAGGATGCGGCATGTTCTGTCATCACCAGGACAGCAAAGGCCCCTGCAGATAGACATCCTTATCCAACAGCCTCCTGGAACCAGTGGAGACATGAGGCCCTGGGGACTACAGGTCATGCTAAGAGCCAGACCTGGAAGGCAGTCATTCTCACTGCAGCGAGCACTCCTCCATCCAGCCTCGGTTTCCATGAAAGCTGGAGCTCTAGGCCAAGCAGTGATGGGGTGATGGGGATCAGGGTCTGTTTACTGAGCACCTACTGTGTGCCAGGCCCTTGGCTACAGCAGTGAACAAGTCAGACAAAATTCGCAGACTAGCAGAGGAGCACAATGAACAAATAACTACATAATTAATTAGTGGATTAAGGAAAAGGGTAGCGTGCTGGTGGGGTGGGGGTGAGGGTGTCTCATAAAGAATTGATTGCCGTTCCTAGGTCTCTGCCTCTGAGCCAGGTACCTCGGACCCCTCCAGGCTGGGGGTGGGGTTGCGCAGACTCGGGGACTCACGTGACGTCAGAGTAAAAACAGGGTGGAAAGGTCCTCCGGGGAGGTGGGGCTGTGCTTAGGAAGGCTCTGAGAGAAGGGTAATTCATTCGTGAATCGAATTCATTCGTGGTTCATTCATTCGAGAAGTCCTGCGGCACCTACTGTGTCCCAAGCACCCCATGAGGAATACAAACGCGGCCCCTGTCCGCTCACTATATTGGGGGCAGACAGAGCGACAGGAAACCAGCAAAAAAGTCACGAAGGTGGTTTCATCCAGGGCCGTAGGCTCGGAGCGGGTAGGGCGGCCCGGCAGACCCGCCACCCGGGGGCGGGGACAAGTCCTGCATTTACTGCACCCCCCCACTCCTTGTCCCCACTACTCAGCAAAGAGGTCACCAAGCCAGCGACGAGCGCGCCCTCCGCCGGCTCCGCAGCACCCGCGTCCCCGCGATCGAGGGCGCGCGCGGCCCGCCCGCCGGCGCCGCGCCCGCCTGCCCGGCGCCCTCGGCTTACGGCGCCCCCTCGCGGGAGCCCTCGGCCTCGCCGGTCGCGCGAGCAGGGGAGCGGGCGGGGGCGCCACGCACGCGCACGGGCTGGCGGAGCGCGCCGAGCGGCGTGCACCGCGCGGGTGCAGCCACGATGGAAGGAGGTGCGTACGGAGCGGGCAAAGCCGGGGGCGCCTTCGACCCCTACACCCTGGTCCGGCAGCCGCACACCATCCTGCGCGTCGTGTCCTGGGTAAGGACGTCTGGGTGGCCCGGCCAAGCAGGGGGTGGGGCGGGGTGGGGGCGCGGGCGAGGGCGGCGCGCCCGGACGGACCCCAACCCCACCGGGCCTGCTGCCCGGGTGCGGCCGCGGGTGGGGAGCCGGCCGGCCGGCGTCCTGGCGCCCGCCCCTCCCTCCTTCCCGGGCTCCGGGCGGGGGTCCTGGCCCTCGCGGGGGCGCCTGCTCCCCGACCCCTGGCTTCCCGGTGTCCCCACTTCTTACTCTCCCCCCCGCCCCCCCGTCGCGGTGACCTCCAGACCGCGACCTGGCGCCTCGTGGGTCGGGTTGCGCGCGGCCGCCTGGGCGGACCGGCGACCGTGGGGACGGAACCCTGGTTTCAGGTGGCCTTTATTCGGGGTTGGATCGGGGCGTGGATCGTTTCGCGGGGTGCACGCGCTCTTGCCATGGACGTTCAAGGAGGAGAGGGCAGGAAACCGGGTTTTTGTGGCTTAGCTGGGCTCGTGTGGAGCGACGCGCCGGGAGCCGGATACCTGGGCTCTCTCCCCGGGAACCGTCTTTCTGCAGCGTGACCTTGGGCTGGAAGCCACCCTAGAAATGTTCACGGAAAGTGAGGAGTTAAATTCCGAGGTGGGCAGCGTCACCTCCTCTAGCTTGCCTCAGTTTCCCGATTTGTAGCGAGGTGGGAGGAGCCTCCTTGAGACCTCCTTGGGCTTGGGTATTTCCTGAATTCGTGCAGACACCTGGATGCCTGAGGAGGGCCGTGGGCCGGCAGGGCGGGAGAGAGGTCCCCTGCCCACAGGGAAGAGCAGAGAAGCCCGTTCTGGACCTCCAGCCTGGCGAGGGCAGAATCCCTCAGTGCAGAGAGCTGAGTGGGGGTCCCTGTTCAAACCTGGGGTCGGGGAGAGGAGGATGGGACAGAGTCAGCACACGGGGAGGGGTTCACATGACCTGGCAGCACCCCAGGGAAAGGAGGCCTGCTGCTGTCTGGGGAGGGGTGTCTGGGGCTCCCTAGGGTTGCTGGCCATTGCCCAGACCCCCTCACTAGAGGGTCTTGCCTCTGCAGGCCTGGGGCCCCTTCCTGTGGGCCTAGATCAGAAAGGCCTGGATTGGGGACACTGGGCAGGGCCCCTGTCAGCCACCCCACCGGGCTAAGCCTAAAGCCAGCTGTGGGGTGCTCAAGCTCCCTCACTTCCTGGATTTTCAGGGCCATATAAGGGTGTGATGGGTGGGACAGCTGGGGTGTTTATCTCTGGCCTCCCAGAGGGAAAGGGATCTACCTTTCCTTTGTCTAAAAACGTTAAAACTTCCCTCTGGTGCCACAGGAAGGGTGGCCACGTTTAAACCCCTTCTTCTCAAGTGCCCACCAGATGGGGAGCTCTTTGAGGGCAGGGAAGCCCTGTTCTTTAGTCTTTGGGTCCCTGGTGCTGGCACATGGCCTGGCACCCTGGGTACATCCAGGAGGGTTTGTGGTGCTGAGTTCATTCATCCGTGTGTTGTCTCCAGCTCCCCAGAGACCCTGGCAGGTCCTTGGCAAAGGTAGAGCTCTGGGGGACACCTGCCTGATGAGGTGGGGTGGCTCTGTGCACTGCTCCCCTCCGCCGGCCCGAAGCGTGAAGTCACTGGCTTTGTGACGGGGTGTGGGCGTTTTGTCTGCTTGGGTCACTTCTGCTGGTGAAGGCTTCATTTAGCAAAGCTTTATTGAGTTGGCTAGGCTCCGAGGGAAGGCGGCGTGACTCAGACGCAGCCCTTAGTGCTCAGGGAGCCTACAGTCCCGCTGGGGAGTGAGCCAGGCACCCTCGGGCAGAGGCCAGCAAAACCAGGAGAGCAATCAGAGAAGCTTCCTGGAGGAGGCGATGTCAAATTGGGCCTGGAAGGATGAGGAGGGTTTACATGTGTGCACATCAGGGTGCCGGGAGGACATTCCAAGCAGAAGGGAGAAAAAGTCACTGAGCACCCACTATGCAGGGCTGTTCTCACGGTTACCTGGCTAGTTCCCCCCACAGTCTGTATCACACTTGAGGGAACTGAGGCTCAGAGAGGCCCAAGGTTACTGAGCATGTAAGTAGCAGATGGAGGATTTGAACCCAGATCTTCCTGTCTCCAAAGCACAGTGCTTCCCCTGGATCAGGAAGAGTTTGAAGTCCTGGGATTTCAGGTTTGGAAAGGATAAGGGTCATCTGGGTCAACCTCCATCCAATGTCCAAATCCCCCCACAGGCCCCCGACAGTCTCCCAGCCCTGCTCACTACCTTTGCGTGAGCAGGGGTATCTGATACAGGCTGATGAACTTTAAAAAAATCTATAGGTTTTTTTCTGATCATAGAAGTAATACCTGCCGATTGTTGGAAAACATAAATCACTTGTGATGGTTGCACAAAAATATATATGTGCTGAATACCACTGAACTGTACACTTAAAGATGGTTAAGATGGTAAATTTTATGTTGTGTGTATTTCACCAAAAAAAAAAAAATTGGAAAAGGAAGCACATGTGATCCCACCACTTAGGGAGGGCTGCTATCTCCTACCAGCCTTTTTCAAAAACATGTGATGCGCTGAGACATTTTAACACGTGGGGGCACGTGGTGGACGCACGTGGCCACCTGCCCTCCTCCCTCGAGCTCCCTCTGCTTGCTCACCACAGGGTCTGGCAGGCAGGGTCTGGCTGGCGTTAAGCTTCACCTTCCAGCTAATGGAGCCTGAGCATTCAGCACCCGCTTGCCCTGGTTTGCCAGAACTTTCCTGGCTTCAGCACTGATAGTCCCATGACCTGGGAGCCCCCCTGTTCCAGACAGACAAGACGGTTGGTCACTCTATCCAGGACTCCTGTGCTCCCCAAGACCCCTTCTGCCGCCCTGTAGGGCGCTAACAACGTGAGCACTTGGGCTTGCGATTTTGTAAAACTTGTAAGAGAAAGATCTTTTTTCTGTTATTTTTTTATTTGAAAGTGGGTCCCCAAACCATGTAAGCTTCAGGGAGTTACCAAACCTGGACCTATCCTGGAACCTGAGCCCCCAGGCCTGCAGGACCCCTTATCTCTTGACCGAGGCTTTCTCAACTCCTCTCTGCCCCTGTGTGCCCTACATCACCTCCCCCCACCCCACACACACACCTGGGGGGGTGGTGATTACTCACTTCGGGAATTGAGGAATGGACCCTGAGGGTTAAGGTGGGGAGGGAGCTGGTGAGCCCTCTGGCAGATCCCAGCTTGGACCCTTCCTGCCCTGGGCGAGGAGGTGATGGCTAAGTTGGGACAGTGTCCAGGGTGAGCTCAGAGCTGCCTCCTCTGACCTGGGTTGGCGGGGAGGTGGGCTGTGCTGGCCGGGGGCCAGGAGATCTGGCACCAGCTGTGGCCACCCCCTCTGCCTCTGTCTCCCCATCGGAAAGCGGAGGCTGGGCTGGATCAGAGGTGCCCAATCCTGTCCCGATCCTGCAGCCTGTCAGTGACCCCTTTCTTTACCTGGAGCCAGGTGGGGGGAAGTGGAGTTTCAGCAGGGAGCTAGCTGATTTCATATAAAGGACTACCTTCTATTTGGAATTTACATCCTTTTAGAGCTTTGAAATGACCTATGGGAAAAGAATATTAGCACTGGTAGATGAGAGGTTTTCTTTTTCTTTCTTTTTTTTTTTTAAATTAATGCTCTGTTTTGGCAAAAATAAAACAATAAAATGTTGGAAATTTTGCCATTTTCAGGGTTGATCTCTTAAGGGCTTTGGCTGTAACACTCAGGATGTTGTAAGGAGGGTGGGTGTCATCCCTCGCATGACAGAAGTCAGGGGCAGGCTGGAGGTGACTGACTACTGACTAGAGACAGAGCTCCTGGGCCCGGGACTGTCAGAGCCGCAGTTTCAATGCAGTCCACTGGGTCCACATTCAGTGTACTCCCTGTGGCTTCCCTGTCTGAGTCGCAGTGGCACTAAGGAGTGGCTTGAGGGAGCGGTTTTACACCCTCATTTTTATCAGACCCCCTCAATCACTCCAAGCAGACACTGAGTACAAGAGCCGAGCTTGCGGGACTTCCCCGGCGGTCCAATGGTTAAGAGTCCGCGCTTCCACTGCAGGGAGCGCGGATTCAATCCCTGGTCGGGAATTCCCGACGCTGCGAGGCTCAGCCAAAAAATAAAAATAAAAAAGCTGAGTTTGCTTTGCAGACGCAGCAGCTTCGAAATGAGACCCCTTGTCTCCGTTCCCAGCCAGATTGCCACACTCTAGCTGTCCCACATAGAAACTCTAGAGCCTGCAGGGGCTGGGGTGAAATGGGTCCAGGGTGGAGACAGAGCCTCTGGCCAGCTCTGGCATTCATTCATTCATTCCACAAATACCAAGTCCCTGCTCGGTGCCAGCCTGTGTGTCCCACCGGAGATGCTCTAGGTCAGTGAGAACAGAATTGAGTCGACAGGCACCATCCAGAAGGCTTGGGATGTGATGAGAAGGAAATCCAGTGGGGAGTAGGTACCTCTGCCAGGGGGCGTGGAGGGCTTCCAGGGGGAGGTGACCCCTGTGTTGGTCCTAATAAAGAAGGTGGGGGTGGAGGTGCATTCCAGGTGGGAGGAACAACATGTATAAATAAATACTTGGGGGCACAAGGTCTGAGTGGGTTTTAGAAACGTTGCTGAGCTCCTGGGGCACCCGGGTGTGTGAGTGAGAGCAAGTCAAAGAGGTGTGGGGGGCAGGCAGGGTGGGCAACCCAGGGTCGGCCTTGGGCGCCAGTTTCACAAGCTGGGCTGCATCGGAGGGCCATGGACGGCCTCAGAGAGGGGTTTTAAGCAGAGAAGAGGTGTGTTTTCGGAAGTTCCCTGCGGAGCCATGTGGAGGTGTGGCTTGGGGAGGGCTCTGGGGACAGGAGGCCCAGCAGGAAATGTGTGGTGTGGTCTAGCCTGTCCTCTCCCAGCGCCAGGCAAGGCCCTGCCACTTACTCAGGGGGCTGGGTCCACGCAGGCATGTCCTGTGCTCCTTTGGTGTGTATCGCTGACAGCCTCAGAATCTTCTTGTCCTCTTCGCCTGCCTGTGACCGACCTTTGTCTGGTCCATCTCTCTCAGGCCTGGGAGAGAGTCAGGGCACGGAGGTCAACAGGAGACGTGGACGGTAGGTTTCTGCATGCGTCTTGGGCATTTCTTCGTGTCCTGGGGCAGTGTGGGAGCTTGAGGGGTCTTGGGTTTGGCATCGAGACCAGGGCCGCCAGAGAGGGACCTTGGAAAATCCCCACCTGGAACGTGGGATTGGAGCGCCTGGGTTCAGGGCCGACTCGGTTTGTGAACATGGATGTATAAAGGGCCTGCCATCCAGTTCATTCCTCTAGGCACGTGACATCCCTGTCCAATGGGTTTCATGACCCCCGCTTCAGGTGAGATGCTGAGGCCCAGAGAGGTTAACTGGAGCTACTGGGATGGCAGCCCATGCCTGACTTCCAGGACGTGGCCCTTTCTTCCTGCTGTGGGGAGTCCCCAGCCACATGGGGAGTCCCACACGGCCACTTGTGCAGAGCTGTTAGGCAGGCTTGAGCCTGGGGAGAAAGAACAAAGGCTGGGGGAGGGAGGGCGGAGAGGAGGAAGAACCAAGGGGAGGAGGGAGGAAAGGGAGAGGGCAGATGGCAGAGCTGGCACGGAGCCACAGTTGGCACCTACACCGGAAGAACCAGCTGTCCGGTGGGAGGAGAGGCAGGGCAGAGCGTCAGGAAGTGCCTGGGGCCCAAGGCCTGAGTCCGTGTTCTGCGCCCACTCCGCCCCTGACAGGTGGTGTGACGTGAGCGTCTGCCAGTGCTCTCTGGGCCCGTTTCCCCATCTATCAGATGCGGGGAGGACAGCCAGGTTGGGCTGGTGGTTCCCGGCCTTTCTACCCTCAGCAAATGCTACTCCTGCTCCCAGTGGGTTGTAGGTTGGGAACTTGGGGACTGGTCAGTATTTAAAGAAGTGATGTCAGGGACCAGCCTCCTGCACCCCTGATGCTTTGTGGGGGCCTGCAGGGGGAGCCTGGGCCCCAGATCCATACTGCAGGAGCAGAACAGTGTCAGCTGGAGCCGGCAGGGTGGCCCGTGCCCCTGTGTTTCTGGGGAAGCCCTCCCTTCCTGGAGGGAGATGTGCTCACCCCACCTCTGCCTGGGAAGATGGTGTGGGGGGAGGGGGACCGTGGGGAAGGGGTGGCTGGGAGAGTCCCAGGCTGTCAGGCCCAGACTGTTCAGAAAGCCATCACCTGGGAACCCCAACCATCCCGGCTCCTCAAATGACTCAGGGTCCAGGGGTCAAGAGGACATGGTCGTCCCCAAATCTTGGGCCCCCCTCTGAGCATCCCTGACACCTTTTTTAAGTTGCACTGTAACCTGGCCTCCCCACCCCCGACCCAGACCCGGCTTCCCCAGCAGCCTTCTCAGTGGGGGCTGTTCTTTGCCTCATGCCCTCCCTCCGCCGGGCCTGGAGATGGGACACAGTCATCCCGGCTCCTGAGGCTGCTTCCAGACCATTCTCCCCCAGCTTTGAATCTCATCACAGCACTGGGCCAGCCACTCCCCTCATTGCAAGCCAGCCCCAGGTCACTTGCCCTGTCCCTCAGCACCACCCCGCCTTCCATCCTGCTGACTGTAGCTCCCGCTTCCGTGATCCTTCTCACAGCCTGGCCTCTCACTTCCTTGGCCTCCAGCCTCCCACAGTCTTGTCCTCCCTGCCTCAGCCACTCTCACTGGGTGTACCCTGGGCCTGGCCCTTGTTCCTGGCGAGAACTCAGGTGTCCGCCTCTCCCCACCCCTCCTGTCGTTCCAGCGCTCTGCCTCGCGCGCGGTCCTTGGCCTGGGGCTCCCTCTGTACACCGGCCCTCACCCCATCCTCCCCGCCCCCCTCGCCAGCTTGGGCTCCCTGGTGGTCTCACCCACCTGCTCCCGGCTCTGGCCCCACTGCGTCGCTGCGCTCACCTGGCAAAGCCCTGCTTGCATCCACCCTTGGCCTCCTCGCACCCGCCCCTCCCCCAGGCTCTCTCCTGTGCTGGTGGCCAGGCCAGCCTCGCAGGGTCCACCAGGTGCACCCTCTCACCTGCTGGAGGACTCAGATTCCCTCCTTCCCTCCCTCCCCCCGCCCTTGCCTCCATCCTCCACTCTGGCTCTTTCCCACCGGCTTACAAATGGGAGTTCTTCCCACGCCCTTGCCCGTGCCTCTGGTCCTGCAGAAGATTCGTCCATGGTCTCCGTCTCTGGTGTTTCTCCCCTGGTTTTCTCTCGCTTGCGCCCTGCTCAGGCTCTCGCCCTCACCTCTCCATCTCGTCAAGATCATCCGTGACCTTCACGTTGCCAAATCCTGTGGCCAGTTGTTATTAATGGCTCTCACGGCCGCATCTGGCGCAGTGAGGGGTTCGTACGTCCTCCCATTGGTTCCGTGGGTTCCGACAGCCGCGGGACTGCCACCTTCTCTCTAATGTGCCTGGTCTTTGCGAGACTCACAGTCTAGTGGTGGGAAATGTGGCTGAGGAATCACTTAAAGTATGGAGGTGAGCATAAGCCCTAGAGTGAGGGACGCTCCCTCAGGCTCCCTCGGCTCGGGACAGGCGGGAGGGATGGGGCCAGCCAGGCGGAGAGCGGGGACATTCCAAGCAGGAGCAGCACGGATGAAGGCGCGGCAGGGCGGTGATGAGAGGCTGCTGCCCCCCACCTCCACGCCCCATGGGCTGTAAGCTCTGGGGGGCAGGGACCGTGTCTGTCAGGTCACTGTCTATCCCCAGTGCGAGACGGCACCTGGCATCTTGTCATGGCTCACACGTGGGTGAATGAGGCTGGGAATTGCCGTGCTGTGTCCTCCTCCGTCCACCCACCGTCCCCATTCAAGCCTGCGGTCTTCAGGGCTGGGTCTCAGTTTCCCCGTTTCTAAGGAGGCTCCCTGCTCTCCTGGTGTTTGTGCAGCCACAGGAGGGAGAAGACAGGGGAGCCTTCAGATCACCAGGTCCAGCGAGTCTCAGTGCCGCAGGGACAGGGCCCCTGCCCAGCAAGCCCACTCCCCACCCCCACTGCGGAGAGCACACGGAGACAGCTTGCGGGAAGATTACTGCCTAATCCGCAGCAGGTCTCTGCTTCCAAGGCTGCAGAGGTGGTGGCCGGGCCGGGCCTGGGAGGAGAGAAGGGAGCCCGCCTGCCCCGCCCCCACCCTGCGGCTCTGCACGAGGCTCTTGAGGAAGCCGAGTGCCCCCCCACCCAGTGCCCATCACGCGCCCCTGCGTTGGCTTTGGCCCTTTCCCTCACGTGACCCGGGGGGGGGCAGGGCCTGTTCCCATGAAGGGGGGCCCTTGCAGCCTGACTCATCCCTCAAACGCTCGGCTGCCCGTTTCTTTGTCCGCTCTTCCCGTGAGGCCCAGGAGGCAGGTTGAGGACTTCATGGGGATGCGGGCAGGAAGGCGGGCTCAGCTCGTGCTGAGGGAGAGGACGTGGCAGGCTTTGTTACGGAGTGAGCTCCCTGTGGTCAGAGGTGTGCAAGCCAAGGATGCTGAGGAGAGAAGAGTCTTTCTCCCAACTCTCGTGCTGCCTGTGCCTCTGCCCATCTATCAGGCTTGCTGTTCACTCACCTTGAAGCCTTTCCTGACCCTCCCTCTGGGTCTGGAGTGGAGACATACACCCAACAACTGCACCAAAAAATAAGAAAAAAATATGTAATGAGGTTATCAAGAAAATAAATGGGGGTATTGGAGAATATTGGGAGTCAGGTCTGGAGAACTTCTCTGAGGTGGTGGCTTGCATTGAGATTTGGACGTTGAGAAGGAACCAGCAGGAGCCAGCCTGGAAGATCTGGGGAACTCTAGGCATCCCAGGTAGAGGGAACAGCCAGTGCCAAGGTCCTGAGGCAGGAATGAGCTTAGGAGGAAGCAGAGGCGAGTGGCAGGAGAGGAGGCTGAGAGGAAGCTGGAACCCTGGGGGTTGGGGTGGAGAGGGGGATTTCACTGTGCGGGTGTTGGTGAGTGAGATGCAGCAGGGGGTGACACGATCTGACTTAGGTTTAGAGAGATCTTTTCAGCCCCAGTGAAGGGGATGGTGCAGGGGCGCAGGAGTGGCGCACAGAGGCTGGGAAGCTGCCGTCATCGCTTAGCAAGAGGTGATGGTGGCCTGGACCGGCACAGGGGCGGGGGCAGGAGGCTGCATGGAGCAAATTGAGAGTTTGGGGAAGGATGAAGAAATAGACCCAAGTGCCAGGTTGGATGGGGTTCAAGGACGCGCCCACTCTGGGGTCTGAGCAGCTGAGTGGGGGCCAGTATGCAGATGGATGAGGGGGCGGGGAGAGACCAGAGGTGAGACCAGCAGCCCGTCGGTGTCTTCTTCTTCGGGGCTGGACTTTATCCTCAGCCCCGGGAGGGACTGGTGAGAGTTGGGGGAGTGGTGAGCGCCCCCTGGCGCCCGTCTGGAGATGGGTTGGAGGAGGCGGGAGAGGAGGCTGTCCTTAGTCGGGCAAGAGACACTGTGGCCTGGAAGTGGACAGTAGCCGATGCCGCGAACTGGAGAGCCGGCGAGCAGGTCCGCTGGCTGCCTGCAGCGTGAGGCAGGGACCAGGGACTCCTCCCAGCCACCGGTCTGGGGAACAGATGTCTCTGTACAGGGTGAGGTAGATAGAAGGTACCATCCGGAGCTGGCAGGACCGGAGAGTCGTGGACTCCTGACCTCATCTCTTGACAGCTTGTCTGGGGGAAGACTCAGCAGGTGCCTAAGGATGTTTAAAGCCAGGCCTCTGGGAAGTTCCCTGAGAACAGCAGGGACCTCTGTCCCCACCTGCCCCTGACGCTGGCTGGGCCCAGCTGTCCCTGGAGCCCAAGTTAGCCTGATGCCCGGCACTGGCCCAGGCACAGCCTGCCAGCTCTCTGGGCGGATGTGGAGAAAAGTGGGCCGGGCCCCTCCTGCACTGTGGGGAGGTGACAGGCTCGGCACAGCAGCTGTCTCTCCTGGGTCTCGTGCTGGTCCTAGAGTCTGGGATCTGGAAGTCATTTCTTCATGGGGAGGCAGCTGAAGGTCGAGGTTTGGCACACGTTCTGGAATGGGGCTGGACCTGGGGCAGGCCTGGGCAGGAGGCCCGGCACCATGCTTACCTGCTCCGGGTCATCCGGCCGTGGGCTGGCCAGAGTCCAGGCCTCATGGAGCCTCAGCTGCCCTCTGCTGGAGTGCGCTAAGTAAGCCTGCTTTGTTGGGGTGGGTGCTTTGTTGTTGTTTTTGTTTATCTGTTGAAGTGTAGTTGATTTTTACAATGTTAGTTTCTGGTGTACAGCAAAGTGATTCAGTTATACATATAGGTGTATATATATATATTTTTTTCAGATTCTTTTCCATTAGGTTATTACAAGATACTGAATATGGTTCCCTGTGCTCTACAGTAGGACCTTGTTTATCTGTTTTGTACATAGTAGTGTGTATCTCCTAATCTGTGGGGTGTTTTTAGGTTTATTTTTTTCCTTAGAGGTTTTGATGAGGATTAAATGAGATGATTTTTGGCAAGCCCTCCCAGTGGATGCAGGGCCCCTGCAGAGGCTGTGGGCTGGCTCAGGGTCGGGGGTGAGGGTGGGCCGGGGGAGACAGACCGCTAGATGAATCCCAAGCAGGAGTATGTGCAGGGTTAGGGTGGGCGAGAGTGACTGGGAAGGAGGGTGTCCCAGGAGGCAGCTGCAAGTCACCACCTCCCAGCAGCGTTTTGAAGGTTGGGAAGGAGTTCGTTCCTGTTTGAAAGATGAAGAAGGTGGGGAAGGGTGTTCTGGGAGGTGGGAACAGCCAGGGCGAAATTATCAAACAGCCTGTGGCTTTGCTAGTGCTGGCCCTCTAGGATGGTTGAGTCATGGGGTGGGAGAGAGAGCGATGTGAGGCCAGGGCAGGGTCTGGCAGTTCTGGGGTGTCTGTTTCTGTGTGTCTCTGAGTCCAGGAGCCTGAGATGCTGAGATTCCTTCGGTTTGCTTTTCTGAGTTGGAGATAGCTCTGCTCTAAGTGCCATCTGGAATCCGTTTTTTTAAGGCTCAGGATTGGATTATAAAGATGGTGAAAAAAACAGAGTCTTGCCCCAGTTTACCTTGGTGCTTTTTTTTTTTTTTTTTTTAACATTTTTCTCTAGTGCAAGGGAGGGAGGTGGTTTTTCCTGTGCCTGCCTGTGCCCAGTGGCCCCCTGAGTACCTCCCGGGGCCCTCACCCTCCATCCTCTCCTGTTTCCTGGCTGCTGGTTCTGCCTCCGCAGCTCTGTCCTGGCCCCTGCAGCAGATCTGCTTGTTGGGGTGAGCTTCTCCCTCCCATGCCTCTGCCACCGTGGCCAGCGTAGAATTTCATTGTGGTTTAATTTCCGGTTCTCTGATGGCTGCTCTGCGTGCTCCTTGCCATCCGGCCTTAGCAAGTCACCCCAGAGGCCGCCCGAACAGGGCACCGGCCTTGGATTTTTGTCAATACTCCATCCACCCTTAAACAGCCGTGGGACCTGGGCAGTTCCCTGGACGTGGGTAAAATGAGAATAAGGCCATGGACCTTGTGGAGTGAAGAGCATGTGTTTCAGTCACATCGTGGGTCTTGAGGGAGTCCCCGTTCCTCCTGCCTTGGACTGTGGAACAGAAACCTGGGGCCTGGGCCTGCTTTTGGGAGGCTCCCTCCCACTCGGGGTGGGGAGACTGCAGCTAAGTGGAGGAGTTAAGCTGGGGCCCAGAGGGTCCTGCAGGGGGTGTGGTGAGACAGCAAGGGCCTTGTTGTGTGTCCTTGGCAATGCTGCCTCCCCTCCCCTAGGCTCAGTTTCTCCATCTGTAGACTCTCAGCCTGGTCCAGGGGTGGCTCCCTGCCCTGGCCCAGCCCTGCAGCCTGCGGGGGACCTGGCACGACACCTCTGTTCCCAATTCTCATCCAGCCCAGCCCCTCCCCGACTGCCCTGCTCCCTGCAGCAGGCCAGTGTCTGCAGATTCTGGTGGCTTTACCTCCAAAGGACATTCAGCCCCCACTACTTCACCCCATCCCGCTGCCCATGCCAGCCCCGCCCGCTTGTCCCTCACCTGGGCGCTGATTAGCCCCTCTGGTCTCCCTGCTTTCACCCTCGCCCCACAGTCTTTTCTCCACCATGACCAGGGTGAGTCTTCTTTTTTTTTTGCGGTACGCGGGCCTCTCACTGTTGTGGCCTCTCCCGTTGCGGAGCACAGGCTCCGGACGCGCAGGCTCAGCGGCCATGGCTCACGGGCCCAGCCGCTCCGCGGCATGTGGGATCCTCCCGGACCGGGGCACGAACCCGTGTCCCCTGCATCGGCAGGCGGACTCTCAACCACTGCGCCACCAGGGAAGCCCCGGCAGGTGGATTCTTAACCACTGCGCCACCAGGGAAGCCCACGGTGAGTCTTCTTAAACCTAAGTCAGATCAATCACTCACCTGCTCTTAACCCCAAAGTGACTCCTGAGCTCAGCCTTCCCCTGCAGGCCCTGGGGGCCGGCCCCTGCCGACCTCGGGGACCTCCCCTCGCTCACTGTGCTCCAGACACACCCTGTGCACCTCCTCGAGGCACCAAGCTTATTCGCGCCCCAGGGCCTTTGCACTTGTGGTTACTTCTCCCTGGAACATCTCTCCCCAATATCTGCATGGCTCTGCCTTTCTGCATATGGGCGTCTGCTCAAAGGTCACTACATCAGTGACCCCCATCTGCCCAGTCTGTCTCCTCCTGCCTTGCTTGGCGCTTCTTCGGGACACTTGTCTGGACTCTTGTACATGTCTCTCAGCTGTTTGTCTCCCTGATGAGAACAGGGACCTTGCCCCCTCAGCCTCTCGCACAGGGCCTGGCACGTACTAGGTGCTTAGAAATACTTTAAAATGAATGAACAACCGATAGCAAGCCCCAGTTCTCTGGCCTCCGAGCTGCGGCCTCCCAGGCCCCGGAGGCAGGGGGCCCTGTGGCTGCAGAGCGGTCATCTCCCTGGGGAGTGCAGGCCCAGCAGAGGGGCAGCTCACCCCACCGCCACCCAGCATAATCAGAAAAGTTAGTTATAGCCCAGCACCTACCGCGTGGTAGAAAGAATATTACGGAAAGAAAACAGCGGAAAGGGCCGGGGGTTGTGAGGTGGGCAAGTAGGTGGCTGGTGGGAAGTGGAGGGAAGGGAGGCACCGGGAGAGGTGGGCAGAGCGGGTACTTAGAGGACCTTGACCACCAGCCCTAGAAGCTTGGATTGTGTCCAGAAGGCCCAGGGCCGGGGATTGGGGGCCTTAGGTGACCTTCGTTCTGCAGGGTGGGGACCATGATCCATAAACCCAGATCTCGTTGCTCCTGTGGCTTCTCACTGCATTTAATCCAACGTGCCCGTGGCCCACCAGGTCCTGCCCTCCCTGCCGCTTCCTGACCCATTGCCTCCTCCAGCCCCAGCTCCCTGGTCCCTGCTCCAGGCGTGCTCCTTCCCTCACCTTCAGCCTTTGCCCCTTCTGTTCCTGTGCCTGATCTGTGCAGGGCTGGCTCCTTCTTGGCCCAGCTCAGAGGTCACTGCTCAGGGCTCCCTCCCCTGGCCACTGCCACCTCTTCCCAGCACTTGCCCCCGTGGGCCATCGCCTCAATTCTCTTTTCCACTTGCTTAGTGTCAGTCTGGCATTTTTCGGTTGTTTACTCTGCATCACGTGCTCTTCCTTACACGTAGGACCTCATTTATTCCTCACAAAATGTCAGTGGTTTAGGTGCTATTGTTGTTGGGAACCGAGACTCAGAGAGGTTAAGCCCAAGGTCACCCCGCTAGACAAGGGGCCAGGCTCTCGCCCCCTCACTCCTGTAGCTCCAGATGGTCAGCTCCCCGACAGCAGGGGCTCCACGGACGTGGTCCCCCTTGACGCCCCCTCCCAGCACAGTGCAAGGCACTGAGAAGCCTGTGACCTGTGATGAATGCCTGACGGAGGCCCAAGTCTGCAGGAGGGAGCCGTGGGCGGAGAGGAGGGCGGGGAGCCCAGGGGCTGAAGGACAGGCTGCAGGGAGCTGGCATGCCAGCTCTGCCAGTTCGACGGGTCAGGTCCAGGAGGCTGTTTAATCTTGCTCCTTCCCCTCTTGGGGACACGCCCTCACCAGCACTTTCCTCCTGGCGTCTCTGAGGACTCCCTGCTCCTCTCCCCCAAGAGGGCCCGTCTTAATGCTTCCTCCTCTGCTGTCCCCAAAGCCCGGACTTCCGCCCACCTGCTGCCCCCACGCCTCCACTCAGCCTGCTTTAGGGAGGGGGTCCACCCTTGTTCCAGCCCCCAGGGAGCGTGTCTTCTCTCCCAGGGCCTCTGGAGAAGGGAGTTAACCCTTAACGAAGTCCTGACTGCTGTGCTCTGTGTACTTGTGTATAATGCTTCCATCAGCCCTGGAGGGAAGGTTAATTTTTACAGAGGACCAATCTGAGGCTCAGAGAGGTTGAGTCGTTTGCCTGAGGCCACACAGCATGAGCAGCAGGCCTGGGATTTGAATCCAGCAGGTCTGTGTGACTCCTCAGTGTCTGAAGTCTCTGTCTAATCAAGAGACTTTTCCATTTTGCTGGATTGGTGATGTCTGATGACATTGGGACTGGGCCTCAGATTCCCAGCCTGGCAGTTTTCTGGTAGGAGCCTTGGACTTGTCTTGGTGCACAGGCCCAAGGGGCTGTGTGAGTGGTAGTCCCTGGAGTTGTGCAGTGCACGGCCCAGGCAGCTGGCTGTCAGAGCCCGCCTTTGTCTCCCAGTGGCGTCTTCATTGCTTGTCTGGGCTGTCAGTAGCCTAGGGGTCCCTTTGACAGTTGCTCTGAAGTCTGGACTTCGTGCCTCTCCCCTCCTGTGCCCCTGAACGCCAGACTTGCCATTCCAGTCCCACGGCCTGTTCCCATCACACTGATGCTTTCCTACTGATCCCCTGGGTCTCTGGAAATAAAGGGTCACGCCTGCTTCAGGGCCCACCTCCTGAGGCTGAGGGTCAGCTTGGTCAGGTGGAAGAGAGCGTAGGGCTGAGGTTCAAGAGACCTGGGTTCAAGTTCAGCCTGTACCCTGACAACAGTGTCACCTTCTCTTTCTGAGCCTCAGTTTTCCTTCTCTGTCAATTGGGGGCAGTACGAATTGCCCTTGCTGCTCCATGCGGAGATTGTGAAGATGCAGAGCCTGTGACCGGGCAGAGCTGTGTGCCAGGAGGCCTGCACTGGTCTGCAGGTTGAGGTGACATGTACATTCCCAAATCAGGACTGGCACATGTGTGGCTCACAGGCCACCACTGCCCATTTCAGTGCCCGTGGCTGAACCAGGACACAGCACCCCCCGCATCCTTTCTTTTTTTTTTGAATTGCAGAAAAATTCATATTACCCACAATAACCCATTTTAAAGTATACAGTTCAGTAGCATTTAGTGGATTCTCAATGTTGTGCAACTACCACCTGTCTAGTTTCGAAACTTTTTCATCACCCCATGAATACCCCCCATACCCATGAAGTAATCACTCCTCATTCTTCCCTCCCGCAGCCCCCGGTAACCTCTAGTCTGCTTTTTGTCTCTGTTTTGCCTATTCTGGGTATGATACATAAAAGAAATCATAATACTGACCTTTGGTGTCTGGGCTTCTATCACTTCATTCTTCACCTGTTTTAAGGTTCATCCAGTTGCAGCATATATCAGAACTCTGTCCCTTTTTATGGCTGAATAATATTCCATTGTATGGATGTGCCATTCATCCATTCATGGACATTTGGGTCAGAATCCTTGTTAACGCAAGTGTCATGAACCAGCGGTCTCCAAACCTTAGTTCGTGCCGTCCTTCAGGAAAAATTTTTGAATCAGTCCTCCCATTAAACGTAAATTTGAAACCCACGCACCTATGGTCAGTTAATCTATGACACAGGAGGCAAGAATATACAGTGGAGAAAAGACAGTCTCTTCAATAAGTAGTGCTGGAAAAACTGGAGAGCTACATGGAAAAGAATAAAATCAGAGTGTTCTCTAACACCATATACAAAAATAAACTTCAAAATGGATTAAAGACCTAAATGTAAGACTGGAAACCATAAAACTCCTAGAGGAAAACATAGGCAGAATACTCTTTGACATAAATCATAGCAGTATTTTTTTGGAATTATCTCCTAAAGCAAAGGAAATAAAGGCAAAAATAAACAAATGGGACCTAATTAAACTTAAAACCTTTTGCACAGCAAAGGAAACATGAACAAAACAAAAACACAACCCTACTGAACGGGAGAAAATATTTGCAAATGATATGACTGATAAGAGGTTAATATCCAACATATATAAACAGCTCATACAACTCAACATCAAAAAAACAACCTGATTAAAAAATGGACAGGAGACCTGAATAGACATTTTTCCAGAGAGGAAATGCAGATGGCCAGCAGGCACATAAAAAATGCTCACCATCGCTAATCGTCAGGGAAACGCAAATCAAAACAAAAATGAGATATCATATCACACCTTTCAGAATGGTTATCATCAGAAAGAACATAGGGACTTCCCTGGTGGTCCAGTGGGTAAGACTTCACACTTCCAATGCGGGGGGCCCGGGTTTTATCCCTGGTCAGGGAACTAGATCCTGCATGCATGCTGCAACTAAGAGTCCAAATGCTGCAACTAAAGATCCCGCATGCTGCAATGAAGACCCGGTGCAGCCAAAATAAATAAATAATAGATAGATAGATAGATAAATAAATATTTTTTTAAAAAGAACACAAATAACAAATGTTGACGAGGATGTGGAGAAAAGGGAACCCTCGTACACTGTCGGTGGGAATGTAAATTGGTGCAGCCACTGTGGAAAACAGTATGGAGGTTTCTCAAAAAACTAAAAATAGAACTACCGTATGACCCAGCAATTCCACTCCTGGACATATATCTGAAAAAAACAAAAACACCGACTTGAAAAGATACATGCATCCCAATGTTCATGCATTATTTACAGTTGCCAAGAAATGGAAGCAACCTAAGTGTCCATCAACAGATGAATGGATAAAGAAGATGTGGTACATGTTGTATATATACGTAATGGAATACTACTCAGCCATAAAAAAGAATGAAATTTTGCCATTGCAGCAACATGGGTGGACTTGGAGGGTATTATGCTAAGTGAAATAAGTCAGACAGAGAGAGACAGGTACTGTGTATCACTCATATGTGGAATCTAAAAAACACAACAAACTAGTGAATATAACAAAAAAGAAGCAGACTCAGATATAGAGAACAAGCTAGTGGTTACTAGTGGGGATTAAGAGGTACAAACTATTACATATAAAATAAGCTACAAGGATTTATTGTACAACAAGGGACTATAGCCAATATTTTATAATAACTATAAATGGAATATAACCTTTAAAAATTGTGAATCACTATATTGTATACTTGTAACTTATATAATATTGTACATCAACTATACTTCAATAAGAAATGCGGATTTGTTTTATATATATATTACTGCTACACTAATATGTCCAGTACATTATAAAACCCATGTAAAGTGTAGACATCTTAAAAAGATACAATTTAAAAAATGATGCTGCTTATATTTTTTCTCACACCTGCGCTGGAGTCACTTCCCATCATAGGTGTTAGCTAAGGACAAAAATGTGTCTGGGTCATATTGAAATTCTAGTTCCTTATTATAGAAAAGTTGGAAAGCAAAGTGAAGTGGACAATGGACAATAAACGCTCTGCAGCCTGCACCTCAAGTTCACTGTAGGCCACATCTGAGGTTCTGTTTTCCTGTTTGTGTGTTTGTCAGTTGGGTCTGGGCCTCCTCATAATCATAGTTTCTGGGGAGGCGAGAGGTAGGAGGAAAAAGCATGAACTTCAGAGTCAGGTCCCTGGGTTTGAAGCCAGCTCTGCCACGTACCAGCTGTGTGACTCTGGGCACATTCACCAATACCTATACCTTCCCTGCTTCATCTGCAAAATGCCGATATGCTGATTGTCCTCGTTAGCTGCTGCTGTGTAACAAGACACCCCAAAATGTAGTGGCTTAAAACAACAAACATTTGTTATCTCACAGTTTCTGTGGCCAGGAATCTGCTTAGCGAGGTGCCACTGCCTCTCACATCATGGTGTCAGCCAGGGCTGCGGTCTCATCTGAAGGCTGAGGGAGGATCCATTGTCAAGCTCACTTACATGGTGCTGGCCGGACTCGTTCCCTGTGGGCCGCGGGGCTCAGTTCCCTGCTGGCTGTTGACTGGAGGCCTCTCAGTTCCATGCTGCGTGTGTTTCTCCATAAGGCAGCTCAAAACCTGGCAGCTGCTTCAATCAGAGCAAGCAAGTGAGAGGAGTCAGGAGGGGGTGAGCACGATGGAGGCCAGGTCTTTGTAACCTCCTCGCACAAGCGACATCCTGTCACTTTTTGACGTATTCTGTTTGTTTAGAAGCAAATCGCTAGGCTCAGCCCACAGTCTAGGGGAAGGAGATTGCACAAACGCGGAATACCAGGAGGTGGGGTCTTAGGGGACCACCTCTGCTGGCTGCCAGCCCAGCTGAAATAGACCTGTCTTGGAAGTTGTTGGGGGGCACTTAAGGAGGTAACACATGTTACACTTGGGGTCCTGCAAGTAATTGACCTGTTGCTCTGTAATTGACAGGATTGTGACTGTTGTATTTTTTTCATTTATCATTCTTTCCACTTGTCAGGGCCTGGGCAACAGGGAAGGGTGGGACCAAGGACAGGGCCTGAGACCCCAGAACAGCCCGTGGCTCTGCAGAGCAGAGGGGAGCACAGAATGGGGCTGGGCACGTGCCCACATCCGGGGGAATCAGCTGGGGGCTTGCTGGCTTGGCAGTTTACCACCCAGAGGGCTGAGACCTCTTCTCCTGGGAGGCCAGGTCCAGTCCTAGAGGAACTGTGGTATCAGGGCCCAGGAAGACCTCTCAGCACCTGGCTGGAAGGGGAGTGGGGCCACATCTGTGGTCAGAGGGTCCTCAGTGCCTGCAGCTGAAGAAGAAGGCGATTGACCCCGCCTGTGCTGTGTGACCCCAAGCAAGTTCCCCTCCCTCTCTGGGCCTGCCCTCTGAAACGCATGCTTAACACCGGCCCTGTGGCTGTTTGGGGTGAAGAGGGCTCACAGAGAGGCAGGCAGCGGCCGGGCCGAGGGGGTTGGCAGCTCTCCCCTCCCCTGGGGCTGGTACTGGGAGGGGTCTCACGCCTGCCCCTGCCCCTCCCCCGCCACCGCAGGTGTTCTCCATCGTGGTGTTCGGCTCCATCGTGAATGAGGGCTACCTCAATAGCCCCTCAGAGAGCAAGGAGTTTTGCATCTACAACCGCAACCCTAATGCCTGCGGCTACGGCGTGACCGTGGGCGTGCTTGCCTTCCTCACCTGCCTGCTCTACCTGGCCCTGGACGTGTACTTCCCGCAGATCAGCAGTGTCAAGGACCGTAAGAAGGCCGTCCTGTCTGACATCGGCGTCTCGGGTGAGCCCCCATCCCAGTGGGCACCCCCCAACCCCAGCGCAACAGAGTCCGCAGGGGGCTGTCCTGGCCGTGGTCCTCCTCAGCCTCACGCACACCTGGGAGGCGGCTGCCACCCTTCTCCCTATTTTCCAGATGGGGAAACTGAGGTACAGGCAGGTGAAGAGACAGACTTGGGGTCACAGGGCTGGCAGCAGGGAAGGGTGGGACCAGGGCTGGGCCTGAGACCCCAGAACAGCCCACAGCTCATGCGGGGAGGGGAGCACAACGACCAGAGGAGTTACCCCTTCTTTCAGTGGCCTCCTCTGGCCCCTTCCCTGGTGGAGCCCCATGAGAAGTAAGCAAGGCGATGGCTGAAGGCCCTAGCACACAGTAGGTACCCCGGGAGGGTCAGGACCTGGAGCTGGGGAGCCACCGTGACCTGCCACCCTTGCCCTTCAGAAATGACCTTTGGCAGAAGTACCCTGGTCTCTGTCCCCATGAGTTCCGAGAGACTGATTGGAGGGTGCTTGGATTTGGTGTCACTGGCCTGGGGTTGTGGTGTCAGGTGTCTGGCTGGGACCTCCCCCCACTTCCTGGCCCCAGGACTCTCAGGATGTGCCTGGCTTGCAGGCAGTGAGGCCCGGGGTCCCTTAGACTTGAAGGAACTAGAATGACATGAGTGGTTCTCAAACTTTGTTCCATGGAGCCCCTGGGTTCCCCAGCAGTGTCTCTGGGAGGGGCTGGGCTCTAGGCACCACCCCTGGCACACACGCTTTTTATCCTGAGCAGCTCTGGACTTCTATGGATAGACTGTGGGCATCTAGAGATCTTGTTGCCACAGGGCTCGCACCACTAAACTCCCCAGACCTCGGCTCTCCAAGGGCCCCTCACTAACCTCGGGGCCTTGTGAGGCTGCAGTCACACTAGTGGTTGAAACTCAGACCTGCTGGCCCCGGCATCCCCTCATCCTCCCCTGCCCAGTTCTCTGGGAGGCTGCGGGGTTGGGTGGACGCTCCTCCCAGAGAGCTGCAGGTCTCAGGGTGGACCATGGGTCAGTCAGGGATTCAGCCAGGAAATGTGTGTTGGCTGAGGTTAGAGACACGCCGGCCGAAGCTGACTGACTTTTCTCTGTCTCTCCTCCCCTCTGTGTCTCCCTCCCTCTCACTGCCCGGCCCTCCCTCTCACTGCCCGGCCCTCCCTGGATCTGCTCCCGGCCTGGCTGGTTCCTTTCTGTGGTCTCTCTCCCGCTCTGCATCTGACCGGCCTCTCTGTTTCCGCCTGCACCTTGCCTGTGCTCTCCTCACTCTGACCCCCACCCCCTCTCCCTTTGGGGGTGGGGGAGCGTGGGAGACGTGCTCTTGAACGTCCCCCGTTCCTCGGTTTCCAATCGCCTCCCTCTTCGCCCTCTCTCCCCGCGCGGGCGTCTGCCTGGCCCCGCGCACACCCCAGCCTTCTGGGCCTTCCTGTGGTTCGTGGGCTTCTGCTACCTGGCCAACCAGTGGCAGGTCTCCAAGGACAGCCCGCTGAACGAAGGGACAGACGCGGCCCGGGCTGCCATCGCCTTCTCCTTCTTCTCCATCTTCACGTGGGTGAGTACACCGCCCACCCAGCCCACACTCGCCGGCCCCAGCCAGGCTCCCGGGCTGGTGGCCTTTGAGCATAGCCATGGACTCTGTTCTGCTTCCCTCCTCAATGCTCATGGCGGGGCTGCTCCCTGAGGAAGGAGACTGTCCAGCAAAGACAGTCAGGTGGTGGTGGCAGACCCTGGCTTTGGTGCAGAGCACCATTCCTGTGGTAATGGACTCCCCTCCCAGCCACTCCAATAGTTGGGTGGTAGGTAGTTACTGTCCCCTTTTACAGATGACAAAGCTGAGGCCTAGATGGGAAGATAAGGCCTTGAGGTTCAAGGCAGGGAAGGAGCCCAAGCAGAGAGTCAGGAGACCTGGGTCAAATCATGGGGCTGCCTCTCATTTTCTGGGCCTCTGTCTTCCCATCTGTAAAGTGGGGAGATTGGATTTGCTGTGGGGTGTGTCACAAACGCAGATGGCCACGGGGCAGGCAGGATGTGAGAAGGTGTGAGTGGACCGGGTGGCATGTGCACACCGTCCTAAAAGGGTACCCTCTGCCCGGCCCCTGTTCTGAGCAGTAATGGGGACCCACAGAGGCCAGGTCTTCCTGTTTTCCCAGGGAGCCCAGAAGTCTGAATTTCTATGAGAAATCTGATCTTTATGTGTTAGCAATTTGTTCAAATTTAAAGAAATATATTGTGTGGGTCCAAAAAAGCATGTCTCTGGGCCCCACTGGCCAGAGGTCACCCCTTTGCAGGCTCTAGACCACGGGGTGTTGAGCACCCATCAGCGTGACAGCAAGGCTGGTCCTTCTTTCCCACTGGTTCCAGGTCCTCTCGATTTACTTTTTCTTCTCTCGTCTCCCTCCTGCAGATATCTGGGGTTATATAGGCTCCGTTGCCACATCCCAAGGGTTCTCGCCTCCCCTCTGACAGTGCCACCTTCCCTCCAGACCTTCCAGCTGTCCTGACCCCTCCTGTGAAGCCTTGCTGCAGCCAGCCTTCCCTGTCCCCCCTGCCCTCCTGGGCCTGTCCTAGACTTCTTCCTTTTTTGTGGGCTCCTGGCTATCCCTTTTCTCTTGGGGGCGGGGCTTGCAGAGGAGGAGTGGGTGATTGGACACCAGGACTTCCAGGGGTGGGTCTGAAAGCCTGACTGACAGGTGCCCACCAGCCCACTGCAGTCAGCCTCCCTGCCGGCACCTCTGCCTCTCCCTGTTCTTCCCCACTGGCCTCACCCCTGCTGTCTCCTGGCAGAGCCTGACCGCAGCCTTGGCCGTGCGGAGATTCAAGGACCTTACCTTCCAGGAGGAATACAGCACGCTGTTTCCCAGCTCAGCACAGCCGTAGGCCCACCCGGCTTCCAGAGGCAGGGAGCCCTAATCATGCCCAGTGGCAAGGTTGGGGGGCAGCCCACTTCCTGGACCGGCCAAGATGCCAGGGCGTGCAGGGCAGTGGAAAGCTGGCTAGAGGGGCCAGTTAAGACTCACCATTCGCTCATTGCCTCCTTTGTTTATTCTTCATGTGTCCGTTCATTCAGTAAACATTTATTGAGCAACTGTTATGTGCCTAGTGATGAATCAGATGTGGTCCCTGGCCCCAGGAGCCCACATCCTGGGGAGGCGAAGACAGACAAACCGAAACCTCCCCCAAATGTTCTGCACAGGCTGTAGAAGGGCTGGAGGTGGCTCCACACATGGGCTGTCAGGGTGCCGAGCTGTGGGCTGAGAGCCCGTCCCATGGCTGCAACATGAAGGCCGATTTTCCAGTCGCCATGGAGGCTGGCTGCCAAGGGGGGTCTGGCCCAGGACATCAGAAGACTCATGGTCTGGCTCTGCTCTCGTGTGCTTTGTGACCCTGGGCAGACCTGTGCACCTCTCTGAGCCTCAGTCTACTTCCCTGGACTGAGGAGTGATAATGGACCAGCCTCTCAGGGCTGTTGCACAGATGAAACAAAGCTTGGCACAGGGCTTGGCACAGAGATGCTCAATAAATGTAGGTTCTTTTGTTCATTCATTCATTCATTCATTCTCTCCAAGGAGTCAAGGACACCTTCATAATCTCTACTTTGGGAGTGATTCCCGTGTGGTGAATCCCTGTTCTTCCAAAGGACCTTGGCCCCCATTTCTACACAGGTTCCCTCTGCTGCTCTGGAGTACAAACTGGCCCCCAGGGCAAAGCACTGCACGGTGGAAATGCCACAGAGAGTGCACCTGCTCTGAAGAAGCAGGGCCAGGTGGACCACCAGGTCCCTGGGCTCTGAACAGAACGCCCAGCCTCACCTCTGCACCCCAGTCCAGCAGGGGCCCACACCCCTCCATGGCTCCTGTCTGTGGCTCTTTGAACTGGCTGGCTAAGGGAGGCCTTGACTCAGTGGGGATGGAGGAGTGACCACAGATATAGCACTAGGTGCCTGTAGCTAGAGGCCCCTTCCTGGAAGGGTCTGCAGAGGTCATCTGCTCCGGCCCTCTGCCTCCGTGCAGACCCCAGTGGAGCCAGGGAGCTGTGGGAGGACCAGGTCTGCAGAAGTTCCTCTCAGGGACTCATTCATTCATTCATTCATTCCCCTTGTGCTCTTGTGGGCTCACTGATGGCTCAAGGGTGCTGACAACGTTGCTGGTACCCCGGGGGGACTTTCCACCTCCCTGCTTCTCCAGGCTCCTGCATCCGAGTGCCCCACAGCCAGGACCTCTTACCAACATAGTGGAAAATACAGGAGGGCCACTCCTAACCTCCTCAGCCCACCTCATTGAGGCCTGGTCTGCCTTTCCCAGGCCCCTGGCCCTTTGCCCCCTGCCTCTCACCCATTGACCCTTTTGGGTTCCTGGTTGACTCAGTGCCTTGTCAGCAGGCTGATCAAAAGGAAGGAGGTGGGGAGGGCCGTGGCCTGGGAAGGGGCAGGACCCCTGTGTTTAGGTCTGGGTTCTGGCACTGACTGCCATGAGTCCACCCTTTTCTAGGCCTCAGTCTTCCCAGACCCCAAACAAGGGTATGTAGAACATTAGCATTTTCCCATCACAGGCAGATTACCTGGATTGGGAAGGTCTCTGGAGAAGACTTTCAGTGCAAACCTATAAACATGGTCGTTTAATGACAGATTTAATTTATTCCCTAGCTTGGTGTGATCAGTGTCACTGTCCTTCATAACAATGAAACTGCTTTTACTGGAAAAGAACTTCCCGCCTATGCATTTATGCGGTAGACAAGTCTTTCCCAACTGGGTCCTGTGAAAAAAGGGCTTCAGTGGTTGGATAAGGTTGGCAAATGTTGCTTGCCATAGTTTTCCCCTTGGGGATCCCAGCATATATTAGTCATTAGTCAAAGCTCTGACAAGTCCTATAGTCTTCTATTTAACTCAGTTTCCCAAACTTGTTTGGTGAAGCATTTCAGTTAGAATTAGGTTCAGCGACAAATGACAGAAATCACAAATGACAGTGGTTTAAACAAAGTCTAAGCCTGGGAAGACAGTCCAGGGCTGGCATAGTGGCTCCAGAAGTCTATAGTGACCCAGGCTTCGTCCATCCCTATAATTTGGCTCATGGACCTCATGGTCCATTATGACAACTAGAGCGCCCGCTATCACACCTGCATTCCAGGCATCAGGTCAAAGGGTGGGACAGAGAACTTGGGGGTGACCCATTGGCTAGAACTTAGTCATATGGCTATGCCTAACTGCAAGAGAGGCAGAGTAGCTTTTAGGAGATGCCGACATTTCTCTGTCCCACCAAAAACTTTTTTCTCCATTCCATCTAACTCCCTAAGAACACATCTTGAGAAGGATGCTGTGGGCCTTGGGGGCACTTTAACACTCCAAAATGAAGACTCTAGAATTTTTGTTGACCCAGAGTGACCTCTGGGATTAGGGGCCATAGGGCAGGTGATTTCTGAAGTTCTTTGTGGCTAGAGAGTGTGGTTCTGGGCTGGCTTCGAGGATGGCCTTCCCTCCTCCCCAGTCAAGCTTGTTTCATCTTCTGTGTTTTGAGGATATTTAACCCTCTATTGCCCGTGTCCTGTGGACTAACCTCTACTAACCCAGTGCTCTTGTCTGTCTTTCCCCTAACCGTCCCCTCCCACCTGTCCTTGTCCCCGCCGACCCCCGTCCCCAGGCGGGCCAGGCTGTGCTGGCCTTCCAGAGGTACCAGATTGGCGCAGACTCGGCCCTCTTCTCCCAGGACTACATGGACCCCAGCCAGGACTCCAGCATGCCTTACGCCCCCTACGTGGAGCCCAGCACCGGGCCAGACCCCGCCGGCATGGGTGGCACCTACCAGCAGCCGGCCAGCGCCTTTGAGCCCGAGCCCCAGGGCTACCAGTCACAGGGCTACTGAGCCACAGTGACCGCCTGCCCCCCGCCTGCCTGTGACCTGCCCCAGCTGCCCCCTGCTCCCCTTCACACCCGGCCCCCTTCTCCCTCCCAGGCTGCCCTACCCGGTCCCTCCAGGTGGTTCCACTGAGGTCCAGGGCAGCTCGGGTGGGATGGGGCAGTGAGGTGTTGGGGGGGTATCCACATGTGTGTGCAGGTGTGTCCAGCAGGGCCCTGGGGTGTTTGCATTCGTTCCTTGTGTCTTCGAGCGTTCGTTGAGCACCTGCTGTATATCAGGCCTGTGCTTGGCATGAGTGCTGAAAGACAAATGGCTCCTGGGAATGGGGAAGAGGGGATGTGGAGGAGGCCCTGCTGGCACCACGAGTAGGAGTGGAGGGAAAACTAGACCGGGAGGATGCTGGGAAGGTTTGGCTGCAGGGTGTGAGCGCCCACAGGACACTGGGGGCTGTCACCCGCTAGGAGTGATACAACTGCCCTGCTAGGAGTGTTGGCCTGTCTCCATTTTATGGCTGAGGAAACTGAGGCCTGGAGAGGTCAAGGTCACTCACCCAGGGTCATTCAGGCAGCCAGTGATAGAGATGGGGCCAAGCCCAGGCCCCTGACTGCAGAGCACCTGCTGTCCCCTGGCCTTCCCACCATCCCCCCTCCCCGAGCTGGGGGCTCCACCGCTCAGTGCTA
Organism: Aethalodelphis obliquidens; assembly: GCF_003676395.1. Classification (NCBI taxonomy): domain Eukaryota; kingdom Metazoa; phylum Chordata; class Mammalia; order Artiodactyla; family Delphinidae; genus Aethalodelphis; species Aethalodelphis obliquidens. The sequence goes on from NW_020837952.1 coordinate 55,780,582, forward strand.
CCGTCACTCTGGGAGGGCTTGGGGACCTCAGCCCATGAGACACCCTGATTCTGCTGCAAGCCAGGGGCCTGCTCTTCCCCGACTGTTCCCTCAAGTGGGACAGCCCTGCCTCCAGGCCCCTCTCCCCACATCCCGCCAGCCCCTCCCCTGGCCGCCTCCCAGGGCGGGAGAGCCAAGAGGGCGTGCCTGGCTCCCGTGTGCTGCTCCGTGCTGCGCGTATCCCGCCAGGAGCTCCAGCACGCCTTTGTGGCCTCCTGGCGACTGATCGCTGTCCCTGCCTCTCGGAGGGGCTCGCTATGTCCCTGCCCGGGACCGAGTGGACAAGGAGGCCTGGATGGGGAGCACGTCGCCCAAGGTTACAGTGAGTGAGTGGCAGGGCTGGGCTTGCTACCTGGTCTCCTTGGTCCCAGCTACCCAGCAGGTGCCCCATTCCCTGCCCTTGTGACCTCCCAGGAAACAGAACTGATCTGGGACACTGTGTCATCTTCCCTCATTTGGGGTCAGCCAGGGTCCCGGGGGCTGGGACAGCCAAGCCAAAGCCTTCCAGAAGGCCTGCCAATGGCCGGTCTCCCTATGGGAAGACAGGGGCTCTAGACCCAGCAAGGCCAGCCTGCAGTTGCTGTCGTGGGACAAACTGTCCTCAAGATGAACGGTGAGAGCCCCTGGGGCGTGGAAGGCTCCGGGAGGCCACAGGCTGTAGGGGAGAGGGTGGCAGGTGTCCTCAAAGGCACAGGGAGGGTTGTGGGGGACAGGGAGGGACTCTTACACAACGTGGGCTCTCCACTGAGCCTTAAGGGTTGGGGAGGCCTTGAAGAGGGGAGAGGTGTGGGGAGACCTGGGGCCCAGCGTCCACCAGCCAGTGCCTCGGGAAGCAGGGCACTGGGATTGCAGGCCAGCACGGTGCTGGGTGTTCCCACCACCAGCCCCCACGAGAACCCTAAGGGGCAGGTAATATTTGTTCACTTGCCTGTTGATTCAGCAGTTATGGGGCATCTGTGCTGGGAATATAGAGGGTGGGGTCCCTGCCCTCAAGGAGCCGACAGCCGTCAGAGGTGAGCATTAAGCCGACAGCTGTATCCAGGGTCCGTTACAGGGGTGAGACGCTATGCGAGTGCACGACGGGCTGCGGCTCCCCAAGGAGGGGCCCTGAGGATGGGCAGCAGTTAGCTTGGCAATGAGGGAAGGAGAGGAAATTTCCTAGGCAGAGAAGTAGCATCGTTGTCCCCACTTAAGGGGAAACTGAGGCTCAGCACGTGAATTAGCGGTGGAGCATGGATCAGGTCTGGTCAAGTCCTCCCAAGGGGCAGCGGTGACGGGAGAGGACCCCAGGCAGCCAAGTGACAGCTGCTTGTTGCTGACTTCAGTTTTCCACATCTGGGGAAGGGGCTCTATCTATGGTTCTCTCCCCCTGGGTGGCCCAAGTGGGGACAGGATGGGGCTCTGGTATCTGCCAGGTTGAGCAGTGGAACCGGTACCAGAGCAGCGGTTTGCGAAAAAGGTAAGGGTGGGAGTGGGTGTGTTTCTGGCAGAGAGAAGCTCTGTGCCCACATAGGATTCTCTGAGAAGTCCTCTCCCTCACCCACTCCCCACCAAAAACATCCCTTGCTGATGGGCACCAGGAGACCCCAGGGTGCTGCCCATGTCTTCCCCTGGGCACCGACCAGCTGCTGGTGATGCTGGGCTAGAGGGCAGGATACCATTTAAACTTTACCCGGTCGCTGGGTGTTTATTACAGACTTTACCTGCCACCCCAGAATGGGAAAACTTACAAGGCCCTGCCAGGACTGGGGGCTGCTGAATCATCTCACTCAGCATTCCCCACTAGTCCTGGGGTGCTGCCCAGACAGGGTCCCGTGGTCAGGTTGTGCTGCGGCGGGGGTGAGAAACAGGAGCAGGGATTTGCAGGGCGGGAATTGATTGAGACCCAGGGCTCCCGACTCCCCTGCTGAGTGGTTGGTGGGGAAGCCCTGCTCTTTCTGTTGGCTGAGGACAGCCCCCTGGGGACCCCAAGCTTAGAGCCTGTGCTCACAGGCCAGCGGTATCCCCTTTTCCCTCCCTGCTGCCCCCCCCCCGCCTCCCCCTTGCTTCCAAGCCCTTCCTTGGAGAAGGGCACCCCTGCAGTCCGACCTTGCTGAGTTTGGGCTCCCTCCTCCCGTCAAGTGCAAGAGAGGGCCAAGGAAAACTGGGTTCCACACAAGTTTAGAGCTGCACGGACGCTTAGGGGTGGTAGAGTCTGGGCCAGGAAGACAGTGACTTGTCCAAAGTCAAGCACAGAGCCAGAGGTTCGGGATCCAGGTCTCCTGCCTCCGAGTTGACACTCATCCTGCTCCATCACAGGCATCTGGTCCACCCGGGTGTGTAACAATTGAGGGACTAACTCCCAGGGTGCTGGCATCTGCTCCCCACTCCACCCTTCCCTGGTGGTTCTTGATCTTCGAAGACTGTTGGGGGTCCCAGGCTTCCCCCCACGTTACCCCTCGGGAGCCCCCAACCTTGGCCCAAGACCCCTTTGATTCTCTAAGGAGCACAAAGGGGGAGCACCCCTCCCAAGAGTTTGTGGGAGGATGGACTTGTCCATCCGTCTCCCAGCGCTGCCCCTTGATGTGACGCTCGCCATCCCCTGGTGCCCACAACCCTTGTCTGGGTGCCCTGGCCCTTCCCGCAGCGTTACTGCCTGTGTATAGTATAAATATATATATTTTCTATATATAAGATGTATAATATAAGGCTCCACAAATATATCTCTGTGCGTGTGTGTGTGCAGTGAATGGCAGTCCCCATCCTGGGCCCCCACTCTGGACTCCCCCACCACCTGGTTAAGTCTCAAGAGTGAATCCAGTGGCCCCATGGCACCCTCCTCTATGACATCCGTCCATTTGTGGTGAACCAAGTGAAGGTGGTGACTTCTGGTGACATAGTAATAAAGTGAAGACTCCAAACCCACCAGTGGACTGCAGAGTGTCACGGTGTTTTTTTGGTTCTTGGTGGGTGTGGCTTGGCATTTGCCCATCCCCTCTGTCTCCCCTGACCTGGAACATGCTTTATTTGTTCATTAATGTTTAGTAAAAAGTAAAGTCATTACGGATGAAGCCAGTGCCCCTCACCTTTACATGTGTGCATGCACGCACACCCCATCGCCACTCCCTTTCCTGGCCCCTTCCCCAACCACCACAGGCAGCCAAGATTAGCTTGGCCTCATTCCTTCCAGACCATTCCCATGCTCTTACGTACACATGTTTGCAGGGTGCTGTTTTTAAGGTTAGTGGCCCTCAGCTGCCACAGGATTTATTCAGACTCTGGAAAGTGCCAGACACTGTGCTGGGCCCTAGGAGTTCAACACTGAACCAGGTAGACACCCCTGCCCTTGCAGAGGTGGTCTTCCAGCAGGGGAGATGGACGTTAAACCAACGTGCAAGCAAAAATCTCAACTGTGTGAAGTGCTGAGAGTGTCAGAAAATGCGGTTTAGACCTGGGCCCTTCTGAGCAGATGACCCTTAACCTGAGCTGTCTAGGATGAGCAGGGGTTCGCTGGCAAGAAGGTGGGCTGGTGAGCATTCTGGAGAGGAACTAAAACGCCGTCCTGTCTGGGGAAGAGCTTGAGAGTGGCGGACAACGGAGAGAATGTGGAGGGTACTCGAGTTGCATGGCGCAGGGTCTTGAGGCCTGCGTAGGGGTTTGGTTCAGAGTCAGTGTGTGGAACCCACTGAAGAGCGAGTGACCGTCCCAGTGTGTTCTTTAAAAAGACCACTCCGGTGGTGAGATGGCAGTCGAGGTTGCTGCCCAGTGTTCAGACAGGAAGGTCACCATGGCGATGAGAAGAGTGGAAGAAGTTTGACGGAGGAGCAGATCAGTAAATAATGGACTGAGTAAAGAGGGGTGAGGTAGCTGTGAGAACACCTCCCAAGTACTGGAAGTGCTGGAGGTCAGGCTGGCGGGGAGGAGCAGGTGAGCTTGGCTCTCAGTATGGACCTGTCAGTTATGGTGCTGGCCACGCCCACTCCCCTGCTCTCTGCAAATTCCGCAGTAGTCCCGGCCTGGGAAATAGCCTCTAGGCCTCTGATTGGACAGAGGTGAACACCTGATCCATGGGCCGCCCCTTCACAGGCTGATGGGTTCCAGGGCCTTGGCGCCATGGCTGTTATAAAGCACCGACCCCCATCCCACCCCACGCTATGACCAAGCCAATCAGGTTGCTTCCCTCCGCGATGGCGCAGAGGGACCGGTCAATCGGGTGGGCGGAGACTCAGGAAGAGGCGCGAGTTCCAGGAGAATGTGGAGAACCGCAGGTTTCAGCCTACCCAGGTTCTGTCCTGCTTTGCTTTAAGGAGGCCTGAACGCCGCAACTGCTCGCAATCAGAAGAGCCCCACCACCCCTGGAAGGCCCGCCCTTGAGGGTGCTGTCCCCCCACCCCCAGCCCGGCGAGAGGAAGCGTACCCCTGGGACACAGTGGGGCTGGGCTCCAGGCCGCTAGCTTCTGCTTGACCCCGGGGCTCACCTGTAACAGCCTTTCCCCTCAGTCTTCAAGAAGATTAATGGAATTGTGATCATAGTCACACCGTCCTCTGTTTGCACTTTCTGTCCTCGTCATCATTATTCCGGTATTCCCTCCACCCTTTACAGTTACCACTTGTCACATATTGCCAAAGGACTTCAAAAATTGACATCGAAGGACTCAGATCTGCCATCTGGGATGGGGGTGGGGGAGCGATTCAGAGGAAAGTGTCTCAGTTGGAGAAGACTGCGCCCCAAAGGGGATGAACAGGACATCACAGTGAAGAGTGTCAGCCTTCCAAGATGACCAGCGCTCCACACTGTGATGTGGGTTTTAGAAAGTTATCACGTGGTGGCCATTCATTGGACTGGAGGGAAGTCTGTAAAAGCCTGAAGGTGTTGTCACAGAGGCAGGACAATTTGCAGAAGTGTGAAAACCCTTGAAAAAAATACTAGTTTTCAGAATCAGGGCCGCTACATAATTTGCAGAGCCCAGTTCAAAATTAAACGCAGGGCCTCTTGTTCAAAAAAGCAGTAAAAAAAAAAAAAAAAAAGTGCAGTTAAAGGTACTAAAATATAAAGATTTTTTCTTTCAAAATATTTTATTAATTTTTTTTTTTTTTTTTTTTTTTTTGCGGTACGCGGGCCTTTCACTGTTGTGGCCTCTCCCGTTGCAGAGCACAGGCTCCGGACGCGCAGGCTCAGTGGCCATGGCTCACGGGCCTAGCCGCTCCGCGGCATGTGGGATCTTCCCAGACCAGGGCACGAACCCGTGTCCCCTGCATCGGCAGGCAGACTCTCAACCACTGCGATACCAGGGAAAGCCCATTTTATTACTTATAATGATAAGTAAGAGGTAATAGTGATACATGAGTAACACCATAAACCTAAAATTGAAAAATAAATTTTTTATTGTCATAATTTTATATAATACAATAAATAATAATACCTTGTTAATATGATATCTGATCATTAAATTATTCTGGCTTACTTTTTTGTAAATTCATTTATTAAGTCATCAAAACATACTTTTGTCAACTTCATTTCCGTTGACATAATTAAAAGCTATGACGGTCATTCTTGGCAAATGCAAGATCACAAATAATTTTTTATAATTTTTAATTTTGAGGATCTTTCTGCTGATGCAGTTGTTACTGGAGTTGTTAAGAATATTTTATAGGCTGTCACATTAGGAGAAATTTCTGATAAACTACTTCAAAATATATCAAATATTAGTACATCTAGAACTGATGATTCTTGTGGAACAATTTTTCTAAAAAGACTTAACTCTTCATACAAACCAATTTCATATGTCTGAATTTAATTTTATATGTAAAGTTATACAGTGACATTTTAATGTTTCCCCTAACATTTTCTGTAACTTGTGGAAGTTGTATAAGAAACTGAGTGACTTCATGATTTGTATATAATTTTTTTTTTTAATTTGGTTGCGCCAGGTCTCAGTTGAGGCAAGCGGGCTCCTTAGTTGCAGCTCACAGACTCCTTAGTTGTGGCATTAGAACTCTTAGTTGCAGCGTGCATGGGGGATCTAGTTCCCTGACCAGGGTTTGAACTTGGGCCCCCTGCATTGGGAGCACGGAGTCTTAACCACTGCGCCACCAGGGAAGTCCCTGTATATAATTTTAATAACCTGTTTATACATTTGCTTGCTCTATCTTCGATTACAAGGAAAAATTAATTTTAAATTGCCTTCTTCATTAATAATGAAACTTCAGTGAAAATAGAATTCTTTTCTGAAGAATATGATCTTTAAATTTAATTTGTATTTCTAAGCCTGTGAATACTTGCTTTGCCATGCTGCAGCGGTTTTTAAAACCAGAGGTTCTAGCTCTAATGAATTCTGATGACTCCCTGATATGCTTTATTGCAACATCCATGTGTATCCTTTAGTTTTGTGACAATTTGCTGACATCTTACTGTGTGAGTGCTGGCAGCTCCTGTCCCAGACTTAGGCCGCAGAGCTTATATTTGTGTAGATGCTACAGAACGGGCTCTTCCATATGGGGTTCCTTCTCTCACCACGGCCTTGGTGGACAGCTACCATCTTCTACTGCTGCCGATCTGGGCTCAGATCCTGGCCCCTTGCAGTCCCACGGTGTCCCAGATTGCCCAGCCAAATGGGTGCACTGGGGTGGCCAGGCCAACTGCTCAGCACCCATACCGCCCACTGCCTGCTGTTCTTTTTTTTTCCCCCTGCTGTTCTTGATGGCCAGAGCCTGCTTGCTGCCACCTGGTGTATCTTCTCCGCTCATACACATGCATCAGCGTCCCATTCGACTTCTGTTACAAAACAAGTTCAAGTAGGGCTTCCCTGGTGGCGCAGTTGTTGAGAGTCCGCCTGCCGATGCAGCGGACACGGGTTCGTTCCCTGGTCCAGGAAGATCCCACAGGCTGTGGAGCAGCTGGGCCCGTGAGCCATGGCTGCTGAGCCTGCGTGGCTGGAGACTGTGCTCCGCAATGGGAGAAGCCACAACAGTGAGAGGCCCGCGTACCGCAAAAAAAAAAAAAAAAACAAGGTCAATTATTAAGAATTTCAAGATAGCGTATGCTGGCATTAAACCAAAAGCTGGGTCCATTCTGAGAGCAGGGCTCTGTGTGACTGCACAGGTCACATGCCCATGAGCTCAGCCCTGCTCAGAATACTGATTCTGCCCCCCTCTCCATTTCCCCTTTATCCTATTCTGAATCTTTTTTTCCTTCTCCTTTTACTCTCTTTGTCAAGTACATACCTACACTTGACTGTGGGCCTGTAATATTGTGCTAATAGAAGAAATACATATTTGGTCTTCATCCAGTCCCAGTTCCTGGCACAGAGCTCCTAAAATCCTTGGAATTTCTGAATGATATGGGTAAAAGAAATGTCTTTTATTATTCATAATAAGCCCCTTTCAACCACACCTGAGCAGATGTTAATGAGGTGACTTTTGGAAAGCCCCTAAGGATGGGGGATTAGTTCCAGGGGTACCAACCATGTGCTTAGAGGGTTGGAACTTTCAGCCCTACCCCCTGACTTCTGGAGAGATGGGAGGGGCTGCAGGTTGAGTTCAGTCGCCAACAGTCAATGGTTTAATCAATCATGCCTCCATCATGAAGCCACCATCAAACTCCGAACCAAAGGGCTTCCAAGAGCTTGTAGGTTGGTGCTGGGAGGATGGCAGGCCTGAAGAGGGTATGGAAGCCCTGTACCCACTTCCACATGCCTTGCCCTATTCATCTCTTCCATCTGACTGTTCCTGAGATGTATCCGTTTATAATAAATAGGTAAAAATAAGTAAAGTACTTTCTGGAGTTCTGTGAGCCATTCTACCAAATTATTGAACACAAGGAGGGGGTCATGGGAACCTCTGATTTATATCTGGTAGGTCAGAAATAGTTTCTGAAGTGAGGGCAGTCTGTGGAACTGATCCCCTAACTTATGGGATGGGACCCTAACTCCTAACTCCAGGTGGATAGTGTCAGAACTGAATAGGGTTCGGTTAGGACACCCAGCTGGTGTCAGAGAATTGGTCAGTGTGGGAGAAGCCCCACACTTTTAGTGTCACAAGTGTGAGTGGGACTAGGTATAGAAGAAAACAGTGTTTACCTGCTGTATAGCCCAGGGAACTCTACGTCACTATGCTGTACAGTAGAAATGAACACAACATTGTAAAACAACTATACCCCGATTAAAAAAAAAAAAAGAAAACTGTTTTTTTCTTTTAGGGCCAGCGCTATGCTAGGCACTTTGTATTATCTATTTCACTTCTTCAACGCCTATGGATAGAGGCACTAAGCTGATCCCATTCTACTGAGGAGGAGCTGGGTAGAGCCAGGGTCACACTGGGGCAGAGCCTGAAGCCCCATAGTGCACCCAACTTCAAAACCCATGGCTCTGCTGCGCTCTAGAGCCCGTGAGCCACAACTACTGAGCCCGCGTGCCTAGAGCCCGTGCTCCACAACAAGAGAAGCCACTGCAATGAGAAGCCCACGCACCGCAACGCAGAGTAGCTCCCACTCGCTGCAACGAGAGAAAGCCCGCGCGCAGCAACGAAGACCCAACGCAGCCGAAAATAAATAAATAAATTTATAAAAAACAAAAAACCCATGCTCTGGGACTTCCCTGGTGGTCCAGTGGTTAAGACTCCACACTTCTCCTGCAGGGGGCGCGAGTTTGATCCCTGGTTGGGGAACTAAGATCCCGCATGTTGGGCGGTGCGGCCAAAAAAAAAAAAAAAAATACTCTTAGCCACTTTGCTGCTTTTTGTGGAAATATTTTTATACACTTTCAGTAGTTCACATGTCCTTAAAGGCTGTTTTAGGCAACAATTCCCCCGGCTCTGAATATTTCTGGATCAGCAAACGCTTCAGCTTTGGTACCCATCCATCCTCTGGGCTTACCCATCTCTGCTGTCTTCCCAAGCCTGTCCCAATACATGTCCTAGAAATCCTACTTCAAAGGTTTGAGAGAGCTCCGACAAAACCAAAAACCTTTTACTCAAGTTTTTCCAAAGTCTGCAGGCTTTTCAAGTCACATCAATTGGGTGGTGGCATCGGTTGAGCCCTAGCGTCAACATGGCAGACTCCCAGACCCATCCTTGGCCCTTTTCTCAATCCATACTCGCTTCCTGGGTGAGCCCATCTGGTCTGTTGGCTTTAAACATCCACCGTATACTGACCACTCCCAAGGTTACACCCCCAGCTCAGGTCACTTGCAGATCCAAGCGCCTTTACACGGAGATACCTCGTCGACATCTCCCACTTAACATACTCAAAGCCCAAGTCCTGATGACGTTCCGCCCTGAAACCCAGACTCCCCAGCTCAGTGAACTCCGTCTTCCGCATGTTCAGGGGGAAATCCTTGGCGCGGTCCTTGGTTCCCCTTTCTGTCGTATTTCACATCTGATCCATTGGCAAATGCTGTAAGCTCTTCCTAATTCTCCATTTCCACTGAGGCCTCTAGTCCAAGCCCTTCTCATCGTTCTCCTGGACCACGGCAGGAGCTGCCCAGATGGCATCCCTGCTTCCACCGTGGTCCCCTCCAGTCTGTTCTCAACGCCCGCAGCCAAGATATAACTATTCAATATTATCATAATCACTGCTCCCACTATACGGTGCTATAATGTGCCAGAAACTGTTCTAAGTGCTTTCTTTATATTAACTTTATATAATCCTCACAATATCCATACAGAGTGAGTACTATTATTATCATCATTTTACAGATAATGAAACTGAGGCACAGAGAAATTAAATAACTTGTCCAAGAAGGGAGGGATAAATTTGGAACATGGGGTTAATAGATACACACTACTAAATATAAAATAGATAAACAACAAGGACCTACTGTATAGCACAGGGAACTATATTCAATATCTTGTAGTAACCTATAATGGAAAAGAATCTGGAAAAGAATACATACATACATATATGTATATATACATAAAACTTATCCAAGGTAACCCAGCTAGAAAATGGTGGAATTGGGAATCTAAAGACCAAAGAATTCTTAATCACTAAGCTTTTAAAATACAGGTTAGAGCTTCCCTGGTGGCACAGTGCTTAAGAATCTGCCTGCCAATGCAGGGGACACGGGTTCGATCCCCGGTCCGGGAAGATCCCACATGCCACGGAGCAACTAAGCCCGTGCACCACAACTACTGAGCCTGCGCTCTAGAGCCCGTGAACCACAACTACTGAGCCCATGCACCACAACTACTGAGGCTGCGCTCTAAAGCCCGTGCTCTGCAGCAAGAGAAGCCACCACAACGAGAAGCCCGCGCACCGCAACGAAGACCCAATGCAGCCAAAAATAAATTAATTAATTAAAAAATAAAAAAAGATAAAATACAGGTTAGCTCATGGTCCTCTTCTGCTTAAGACTCTCCAGAAAGTTTTCCTGTCCTTCTGAGCATAAAAGCCGGAGTCTTTACAATGACCCACATGGCCCCACAGGATCTGCCTCTGCCACTTCTCCCATCACATGTTCTCCAGCCACACTGGCCTCCTCACTGTGTCTTGAACACACCTAGCACGTTCCTGCCTCAGGGCATTTGCACTTGCAGTTTCCTCTGCCTGGAATTCTCTTCCCCACTCCAAGTCTCTGCCCACATGACACCTTCTCAATGGCATCTTCCCTAGTCATGCCTTTAAAAACAGCAGTCCCCACCCCCACTTTATTTTCCTCCATAGCACTTTTTACCATTTAACATGTTTGTCTGTTTATTTCTTTACTGTCTGGCTCTCCTCACTGAATGTACGTCTCACGAGAGTAGAGATCTTGTCTTTGCTCTATCCCAAATACAAAAGTACCTGGCATTAAAAAAAAAGAAAGAGAGTGGATATATGTATATATATGTATAACTGAGTCACTTTGCTGTACACCTGAAACTGACACAACATTGTAAATCAACTATACTCCAATAAAAATTTAAGAAAAAAGGTACCTGGCATAGAGCAGTTAGGTGCTTAATTGGGAATTGTTGAGCTACTGAATTGATCTTCCCACCAAACCTCCACTTTTCTCTGTGTTCACCATCTCAGAAAAAGATGCCATCAGTCTCCAGTTCCCGCCGGGGGTCTTATCCGAGATTTATCCCTCTCTGCAGAAATCCACCCCGGATCTTATTGACTCAACTTCCTAAATTTTTTTTTTTTTTTGCGGTACGCGGGCCTCTCACTGTTGTGGCCTCTTCCGTTGCGGAGCACAGGCTCCGGACGCACAGGCTCAGCGGCCATGGCTCACGGGCCCAGTCGCTCCGTGGCATGTGGGATCTTCCTGGACCGGGGCACAAACCCGTGTCCCCTGCATCGGCAGGCGGACTCTCAACCACTGCACCACCAGGGAAGCCCCCTAAGTATTTTTTAAACCATCCACTTCCCACCATCCTTCTGCCACTTCCTTGGTTCTGCCCTTTCACAACAGATGCCAGGAATGCATACAGTAATACACTGAGTTTGCATATTTTGAATTTTTCTGTGTCTTCTCCACCCCTGCCTCTCCCCATCCATCCCCAAGTCCTCCCAACCCGGGCCCCAACCTGCTCCTCCTGTCTCAGGAAACCCTCCACCATTGGCCCAGCTGCCCGAGCCAGGCACCCGGGAGGCATCCTCAGCTCCCCTCTCTGCCAATCTAAGGCCATTCTTTCTATTTTACCTATTTGGATATTTTGGAAAACTGCCCATTTCCTTTCCTCCTCATGGCCACCATTCTAGTCCAGGCCACCACCCCTGGACTTTTATTTGGGTTTTCTTAGCAGCCTCTTAGTCCTGGTCTCCCTGCCTGCTGCCTGGCCTGGGGTGATCTTCCAAAAACACAAGTATGATCACGTGACTCTCCCACTTAAATGAAGCCCTACTCTTTCCCGTGCACCCTCCCTGACTTGCCATCCCCAGCATCCTGCCACATTCAACTTCAGCCATTGCCCAACACCCCGCAACCCACCCCTTGGTCGTGCTGTTCCCTTGGCCTGAAATGCCTTCTCCCTTCTCTGCCTGCCCAATTCCTCTCCCCTCCTAGACCCAGCTCCGAGGTCACTTCCACTGTGAACTCTTCCCTGACCACCCCTTCCCACCTCCCCAGCACTGTGTAATTACCACCTTCCTCACCGGGGGCTCACTCATCCAGTTCTCACGAGCAAGGTCACCCTGGCTGAGATGATTAACAGGTGAAAAAGCAGTTTGGGGGGCCCAAATGGCAAAGGCCTTAGTAAACACCTTCTGTGAATCTGGGACTGTTCCCAGAATCCCAAGGTCAAATGGTAGATGCATGTGGCATGAGAAGAGGGAAATGGGACTGGGAAAGAGAAGGAGAAGGGACGAGAACCAACATGTTTGGAGCAGATTCTATGTTCTCGTGCTAAAGGCTCTGAAGATGCTACTTCATTTAATCATCATCACATCGCTGGGAGGTAGTAGGGATTTTAAAAACAAAGGAACTGGTGTATAGGATTTCCAAAACTAATAAAGGTAGCATTTCAAAGCCGTGGGGGAAAGAAGAGACTATTCAATAGAAGACTTTCATGTGAAATTGGCTATATACTTGGAAACAATCAAGTTGGACCCCTTACACTGCATTAAAACTCCAAATGGAGTAAACACAACCATTTAAGTGATTATTTATGTGAATTTGGGGTAGGGGAGGTCTTTCTCAGCATAACACAGAAGGCGGCCACCAGAAAGGAAAGTACTAAGAGACTTGACTACGTAAAAGTGTAAACGCTTTAGGTCAACAAATTAAGTTAAAAAGACAATGGAAAACTGGGAAAAATACTTCCTACATGTTACCAGAGAGAAATATAGGTTCCTAATCTAAACAGACAATTCACATAGGAAGAAATTTAAATGGGCCAGAGTTCAATTTTTCTAGTAACCAGAGAAATATAAATTAAATCAAATTGAAGTACCATTTAAAATTTACCAAATTAGGGACTTCCCTGGTGGTGCAGTAGTTAAGAATCCACCTGCCAATGTAGGGGACACGGGTTCGAGCCCTGGTCTGGGAAGATCCCACATGCCACGGAGCAACTAAGCCCGTGTGCCACAACTACTGAGCCTGCACTCTAAAGCCCGCGAGCCACAACTGCTCAAGCCCATGCACCTAAAGCCCGTGCTCCGCAACAAGAGAAGCCATTGCAATGAGAAGCCCATGCACTGCAACAAAGAATAGCCCCTGCTCGCTGCAACTAGAGAAAGCCCGTGCGCAGCAATGAAGACCCAATGCAGCCAAAATAAATAAATTAATTAAAAAAATAAATTTTACTAAATTATCAAACATTCATTTTAATAAAACGAGAGCGTCATGGGGCGCCATGGGAGAATGCATCATAAAACTGCCGATGAGAGAAACTGTGACAACCGTAAAGGTTATAAACGTCTTTTGCATTCTAGGGCAGCAGAGGGGATCTGTTTACAGAGACGATCGTCCCTTTGTTCTGGATTGTCTTGGAAAGACCACTTTCTTGAGCCCTCTTGGTCAGGCAGCTGTGAAGTAAGAGCTTCCTGCTGTTCTTGGGGACGCCCAAAGACAGCTGCTTTAGACTAAGATGTTAAGTATTCTATTCAGTTATATAAACTGGGTCAGCTAGTTAAAGAACTTTTTCTCCCCCCTTAATCTCGATTTTGGACTGCTCTGTGCAGGAGGGTGTAGGAGAAGGAGGTGAAGCAAGCTTTAGACGGGAGGCCAGGATTTCTTCTCCCCTGGGGTGGGGGGATGGGGAGGTCTACATGCTGGGCAATAGGGACCCAGTCAAGGGCACTGAGCCCCTGCACAGAGGCCAGTGGGGGCTAAGAAGAAAGCAGGCATGTGGCCCCCGTGAAGAATCCCAGACTGTGGACTTCCAGTTTATTTTTAATTTTTAAATATTTATTTATTTATTTGGCTGTGCTGGGTCTTTAGTTGCGGCCTGTGGACTCTTAGTTACGGCATGTGGGATCTAGTTCCCTGACCAGGGATCGAACCCAGGCCCCCCTGCATTGGGAGCACGGAGTCTTAACCACTGGACCACCAGGGAAGTCCCTGATCTCTGATTTACATCTGTCTTTTGTTCTCCCCAAACCTGCAGCCAGGTTTTGTCAGGTTGGTGGTAGCTGTGTTTTAGGGAATTCAGGGGGGGTGCTGAGCCCAGAGAAGCCATCCTGAGAGCTGAAGCCTGGAGATGTCACCAGATGGCAGGAGGTTACCCATTTCTGGGGAGAAGGGCAGTGGTCCAGAGGAAGGGAGGTGGCCAAGGTGACGAGTGGCAACCAGGTCAGAGCAGGAAACAGAAAGCATGGCTTGGAAGTCACTGGCAAAGTGAGCCTTGGAAGGCGTGGTCTCCCGGGCTGACGCTTAGGTGATTTTCACTTCAGTATTAGAGAGCAGAGTGGCCCAGGGGATGCAGAATCCCAGGACCCCTGGCTGCAGGTTGGAGGCAGGAGAACAAGCCCTTTTATATGCTGGGTGACTGGAAACTGCACCTGCAAACTGGAAGACAATTTTCCAATTGCAGCAAAACCTTTTAAAAATGTGCATCTTCTGACCCGACAAAACCATTTCCTGGAGTTTATCAGAAGGTCAAAGAAAGGTAACTGTACAGCAGGGATCTGTGAACCTGGATGGGGAACAAAAACACGACACCTTTATTTCCAGGAACATCTCGATGAAATTTAGCACTTCCTTCACTTACAAATATAGGCAGCAAACCACAGTAGAATTAGCCATACCTGTGGCTTTGCTGTCAACAGAAATCACAGCGTTGCAGAAATCAGAGCATCAGCCACTCATCACCATTTCAGAGTTCCATCATTATTAGCCCCGCTATGGGATCTTGCTATTAAATGCATTCATAAGAAGCACAGCCATAAGTACAACCCATTTTCTTTTGTTTCATAAGACTATTTTTTAGAGCAGGTTCAGGTTTACGTAAAAGTTGAGTGGTGATCATTTTGAAATGTACAGAAATATCGAATCACTCTGCTGTGCACCAAGAACTAACATAGTATTGTAGGTCATTATATTTCAAAAACAACTGAACAAACTCATAGAAAAAGAGATCAGATTTGTGGCAGGGGTGGGGGGGTGGGGAAAGGGGGAATTGGATGAAGGTGATCAAAAGTACAAACTTCCAGTTATAAGATAAATAAGTACTAGGGATGTAATGCACAACCTGATAAATATAATGAATGCTGCTGTATGTTACATATGAAAAGTTTTGAAGGAAGTAAATCCTAAGAGTTCTCATCACAAGGAAAACAACTTTTTTCTATTTTTTTAAATTTTGTATCTATATGAGACGATGGATATTCACTAAACTTACTGGGGTCATCATTTCATGATGTATGTTAGTCAAATCACTATGTTGTACACTTTAAACTTATACAGTGCTGTGCGTCAGTAATATCTCAGTAAAACCGAAAGAAAATAAAATTGAGCAGGAGGGAATTCCCTGGTGACCCAGTGGTTAGGACTTGGCGCTTTCACTGCCAAGGGCCCGGGTTCAATCCCAGGTTGGGGAACTAAGATCCCACAAGCCACGCTGCGTGGCCAAAAAAAAAAAAAAAAAAAAAATTAAAATTGAGCAGGAAGGGACTTCCCTGGTGGTGCAGTGGTTAAGAATCCGCCTGCCGATGCAGGGGACACGGGTTCGAGCCCTGGTCCGGGAAGATCCCACATGCCACGGAGCAACTAAGCCCATTAGCCGTAACTACCAAGCGTGTGCTCTAGAGCCTGTGAGCCACAACTACTGAGCCCGCGCGCCTCAACAAAGAGTAGCCCCCGCTCGCCACAACTAGAGAAAGCCCGTGTGCAGCAACGAATTCCCAACGCAGCCAAAAATAAATAAATAAAAATTTTAAAAAGTGTTAACAAAAATTGGGCTTCCTTGGTGGCGCAGTGGTTGAGAGTCCGCCTGCCGATGCAGGGGACACGGGTTCGTGCCCCGGTCTGGGAAGATCTCACATGACGCGGAGCGGCTGGGCCCGTGAGCCATGGCCGTTGAGCCTGCACGTCCGGAGCCTGTGCTCCGCAACGGGAGAGGCCACAACAGTGAGAGGCCCGCGTACCGGGGAAAAAAAAGAAAAAAAAAAAAAATTGAGCAGGAAATACAGAAAGTTCCCACATACTTCTCATCTCACTGCCCCCAGAGTTTACCCTATTATTAATGTCCTGCATTACTGATACATTTGTCACCATTGTTAAACCAATAATGATGCATTATTATTACTACTTTGAAAAAATTTGTTTTGCTGAAGTACAGTTGTGTTAATTTCTACTGTACAGCAAAGTGATTCAGTTATACATATATATATTCTTTTTTATATTCTTTTCCATTATGGTTTATCACAGGATATCGAATATAGTTCCCTGCTCTGTACAGTAGGACCTTGTTGTTTACCCATTCTATATATAATAGTTTTCATCTGCTAACCCCAAACTCCCAATCCCTCCCTCCCCCATCCCCCTTCTCCCTTGGCAACCACAAGTCTGTTCTCTATGTCTGTGTGTCTGTTTCTGTTTCATAGATAAGTTCATTTGTGTTATATTTTAGATTCCACATATAAGTGATATAAAATGGTATTTATCTTTCTCTTCCTGACTTACTTCACTTAGTATGATAATCTCTAGGCCCATCCATGTTGCTGCAAATGGCATTATTTCAATCTTTTTTATGTCTGAGTAGTATTTCATTGTATATATGAATGATACATTATGCTTAACTAAAGTCCACAGTTTACATCAGGGTTCACTCTTTATGTTGCACATTCTATGGGTTTTGACAAATGCATAATGTCACGTATCCACCATTACAGTACCATATAGAATATTTGCATTGCCCTAGAAATGCCCTGTGCTTCACCTATTCCTCCCTTCCTCTCTCTTCCTGAACCCCTGGAACCACTGATTTTTTACTGTGTCTAGTTCTGCCTTTTCCAGAATGTCATATAGCTGGTATCATACAGTACGTGGCCTTTTCAGACTGGCTTCGTTACTTAACAATATGCAGTTAAGGTTACCCCACGTCTTTTCATGAAGCTTAATAGCTCTTTTTTTTTTTTTTGGCCGTGCTGTGCGGCTTGCAGGATCTTAATTCCTTGACTGGGGATTGAACCCCCGGCCACAGCAGTGAAAAGTGCAGAGTCCTAACCACTGGAACGCCAGGGAAGTCCCAATAGCTCATTTCTTTTTATCTCTGATAATATTTCCTTGTCTGGATTCCCACAGTTCTTTATCCATTCATCTACTGAAGGATATCTTGGTTGCTTCAGTTTTGGCAATCATGAATAAAGCTTCTATAAATATCCATGTGCAGGTTTTTGTGTGGATGTAATTTTCAACTCATTTAGATAAATACTAAGGTGCGCAATTACTGGATCATATTGTGAAACTATGTTTAACTCTGTAAGAAACCACCAAACTGTCTTCCAAAGTGTCTGTGCCGTTTTGCATTCCCACCAGCAATGAAGGAAAATTCCTCTTGTTCTACATCCTTGCGAGCATTTGGTGGTGTCAGTGTTTTGGATTTTAGACATTCTAATAAGTATGTAGTGGTAACTCATTGTTGTTTAATTTGCAGTTCCCCAAAGACATGTGGAGCATCTTTTCACATGCTTATTTGCCATTTCTGCTCCAGGTTTAATCATAAGCTTAGGTGATGCTTTCTGTAGGAAGACTATCCTCCCCCACTGTTATCAGTTAGCCTTTGCTGTGTAACACACTATTCCAAAACTCAATATTTATTTCTATTTATTTATTTGGTTGTGCCGGGTCTTAGTTGCGGCAGGCGGGCTGCTTAGTTGAGGCTCCAGGGCTCCTTAGTTGCAGCACATGGGCTCCTTAGTTGTGGCATGCAAACTTTTAGTTGCAGCATGCATGCGGGACCTAGTTCCCTGACCAGGGATCGAACCCGGGCCCCCTGCCTTGGGAGTGCAGAGTCTTAGCCACTGCTCCACCAAGGAAGTCCCAAAACTCAGTGGTTTAAAATAAACTCACACATCTGTGGGTGTTACGGGGTTCAGCTGAACGTGGCTGGGCGGGGCTGGGTGGGGCTGGGTGCTTCAGGCCACAGCCAGCCTGAAGACCCGTGGGCTGCTCTGTTCCATGGGTCTCACACCTTCTTTGGACCGCTGTAGCCCAATTTTACAACATATTTTGATAAATGTGTTTCAGGATAATTGGTTTCCTTTGCAAACTTTGGTATATTATTTTATGCATTTTAAAATATTATTTTTGGGGGGTGGCAGGCTTCTTCTGGTGGCCAGGGGCTCTCTTGCACAGAGAAGGTTAAGAAATCTTGGTCTACAGGGATACACCATGCAACCTGGAGTTGAATCCTGAGGAGCAGGAAACAACCAAGACATCATGCGAGGGAAACTGGTTAATTAATCTTGGTTGTATCTTTACAATGGAATACCATGAGGGAAATAAGAACTTTATTGTAGAAGAATAATGAAATAAAACATTAAAATTATATTCAGTGGAAAAAACAGGTTATAAAATAATATGTACAGTGCTATCCAACTGCTTCCCTGCACCCCTGGTACCTACTGACCTGCTTTTGGTGACTACAGTTTTGCCTAAGAATTACTCATTAAAGAAAATAAACAATTGATGAGATGTTTAGAGAAGTTAGCTGAATTCCCTAAGGTTGGGCACCTCCTCCGGGAAGCCTTTCGGATTCTCCATCCTCTTTATTCCTCCCCGCCCCCACCCCATCCAGCGTGTCTGTCCTTCTACGCCAAACCCAGGGTGTGTTTTTACTAATCACTGATTCAGGTTCATCTCTCTCTCTCCATTTGCTTCTCAAGGGCAGGGGCTCCATGTTACTTACCTTTCAACCTCCAGCACCTTCTATAGCAGCAACAAGGCCATTTATGGAGTACTCATTGGGTGCCGGGTGCATGCAAAACTCCTCACCGATGTCTATTCTATCTTCCCAGCAATCCTGAAAAGAGGATGGTAAAATTCCTTCCATTTAACTGATGAGACAAAGAAAGCTCAGAGAGGTTAAGCAACTCATCTGAGGTCACACAGTAAAGGGCTGAGCTGGGACTTGAACCAGGTCTGTCTGAGTCCAGAGTCGTGCATATACCGCCCTCTCTAAGGGTCTGATGCACGGTAGGTGCTAGGTAGGTATTTGTTGAATGAGTGGCTGGTTGGAGGGCCACGCAGCTAGCAGTGTTCTAGCTGAGACTCAAACACCGGTCCTGCTTTTTCCATAGCCCTCTGGATGCTCAGGAAAGACACCTTTTGCCCTTTTCTTTGTCAGTTCTGACCGTCTTCCAGCAAACTCCCCTTCCTTTGGGCTCCTGAAGCCTGGGGTGGGCACTGGGGGTCTGGGGTGCTCAGGGAGGGGTCTGGAGCACCGGAAAGGAGAGGCCTTGTCTCCAGGAGCTGCCAGGTGGGGAAACAGCCTGCCTGGCAGATGGGCAGCCTGGTGGCACCGGGCTGGACTCAAGGAGGACCTGCTTCCCTTGGACGGCTCGGAAGCCAGGAGTCTCCACAGACAGAGCTGAGGGGCAGATGCAGGAGGGAGGTCACGACTGGGCCCCGGGGGTGGCTGGCCAGAGGAGTCCCCCGCACAGATATCCTCCAGAGGGTTGAGCCACAGGAGGCAGGGACAGGAGCCACAGGACATGGTGTTGTCCGCGAGCACCCGGCCATGGTCAGGAGCTGGAACCGAGCTGGGGAAGGATCCCAGCCTCGGTCATGCTGCTGGCTGGGGGCCGGGGCACATTCCTGCCGGAGTCGGCTTCCTCTTGTCACGCTGGGCCATTTCCAGGGGTTGGCAGGGACCAGAGGAAGTCAGATCCACCCGGGGCTCCAAGGGGCCTGCGTTCACATCCTGGCTCTGCCACATTCTAGCTGCCACTTCAACTCCCCGGGCCTCAGTCTCCCTCTCTGTAATAAGAGCACCACCCTGCCTTTCCCAGTTTGGACATCTTTGCATACATTCCCCCACGTGTTGTGAACCCATGACAACACTGTGAAGTAGGTATTACGGCTCCACTTTAGAGAGGAATTCACACCGTCATATCGGATTAGAGGCCCACCTGACTCCAGTATGATCACATATTAACATATTACATCTGGGACTTCCCTGGCGGTCCAGTGGTTAAGACTTCGTGCTTCCACTGCAGGGGGCGTGGGTTCGATCCCTGATTGGGGAACTAAGATCCCACATGCCAGGCAGCACGGCCAAAACAAAACAAAACAAAACATATTACAGCTGCAACGACCTATTTTCACATAAGGTCACATTCTGAGGTACTGGGGATTAGGACTTCATGAATCTGGGGGGACACGATTCAACCCATAACAACACTGTCATGAAGTAGGGGGTCACAAAGACAGCCCTTGAAGCAAAGGAGCTCCACTGCTTCCTAGCTGTGTGACCTTGGGCAAGTGACCTAACTTCTCTGGGCTTCATTTCTCATGACTGTAAAATAGGGATTGTGCATATCACTGACAGACGGCTCCAGCTGCTGCCTTTCCAGATCCACCCTCATGTTCCTGCCAAGGTTGCAGGAATGGACTGCTCCTAACTAGTGACTGAGCAGAGGGGAGCTAACTCGGGCTGGTCCCCACGAGACACAGGACGCCTTTAACGAGGACTCTCCAGGTTAGTCTCCTGACACTTTCCTATGACTGCAATACCTACCATCTGAGACCCTTCTTACTCAACCCCCCGCCCCCCACCCCCACCCCCAGGAGTCAGACCTTCAGACCTGCATCATGGTCTGATGGCATATCCCAGACAGGGGTAATAGTAACACATTCCACGGGAGTGGTTATGACAACCCTGCACACGAAGTAATATGTGTAAAGCACTGAGAAAAGTGCTTGGCACTTGGTACGTGCTCAATAAAAGTTCATTCATTCACAAAGCATTTATTTAGTGTCTGCTATGTGTGAAACACTGGGGTTGCAGAGATGAGTAAAACCTAGTCCCGGCTTTCAAAGAGGTCACAGCATCTTTGAAGAGGTAAACCAAAGTGAAGATAGCAGTAGTGCACAGAGAAATTGAGAGCACGACGTGGAGGTGAGCATTCTGGAAATGATCGTAAAGGAGTAATTCAGGGGAAAGTAAAGCTGCGAACGTGAGGACGCCTGGGGCTTTCTCCACCACCCACAATCCACCCCGCGCCCAGGAATCACAGAGATCAGAACGATCAGCGTCAAATCCAGATCTGATCACATCCTTCCCCAGCTGCCAGGCACCTGGAGGCCCCCAGACACTTACGGATCACGAAGCACCGCTGGTCCTGCCCCTGCCTCTGCTCCAGCTTTGGCTCAGCCTCACCAACACTGAAGCCAGACAGACCATCGCTTCAGGCGTTAGCTGCCACCTTTCTTTCTCTGCCAGTTGTATGCTCTTGCAGGTACCTCTGCCTGGAACACCCTTCCCTTCCATATCATTTGACCACCTCCTATGTATCCTTCAGGCCTCAGCTAAGATGTCACTTCCTCTGGGAAGCCTTCCCTGATTTCCTAAGTCAGAGGAGGTGGCCCTCTTCTGGGTCCCCTAGCCCCATGCTAGCCCTGTCACACTGCTCTGCCAGGGTCTGGTTCCTTGTCTGTTTCCTTGCAGGACTGTGAGTTCCTTCAGGGCAGGAACTGTGTTTACATTTCTATTTTTAATTTTTTATGAAAAATTTCAAACATACACCAAAAAGGGAGAGAACAGCACCACAAAATCCCATTCACGCATCACCCCAGATTATACTGATTTTGTCCCACAGGTTCTATCTCTCTCCCCTTGTTTTCTTTTTTCCCCTTTGCTAAAATTGTAAAGCAAATCATTCCCTCCCCCCCGCCATGTATTTCACTGTGCTTCTCTAAGAAATTGAATGAATGGTTTTCAATCACATGAATGACTGCTGCCAAGCTGTTTATAATAGCCCCCAGCTGGAAACACGCTTATCAGCTAACATTTGAAAATGAGGGGGTGCTCAGAGGACTCTAATGCATCCTTTCAGATGGTCAGTATGAAGACCACACAGCCCCATGGCAAAACGCCTGTGACCAAGAAAAGCCCAGAAAGGCAGAGAGCGCAGCCCAAGGTGGTCTCTGCATTCCCTTTTGGCAACCAGGCCAAAATATCTGCCTGGGTTCCCAGCCAGAATGGAGAAGGCAGAAAGGAAGGTGAGGATGAGGGTGGTTGGATGTGGGCGAATCTGCGATTCTCTCTTCCAAGTATTCTTCAGCGTCTTTAACAGCACCTTTCCAAGCTGTTACCTGCAAGCCAGATTCGCCAGGGCTGTGTGTGAGGCTGAACAAAGGACTGATGGCATCTGCTGGCTCCGTGGGGAGCTTGCTGGAGCCACGGAAAGCCGTGCTGAAGACCTCATGACAAAGGGCGGATCCAACCCCCAGGCACAGCCCTTCTCAGTTCCCAGAAGGTGGCCAACGAGCTGCACGGCTGTTTGTTCTGCATGGCTGTTTGTTCTTCTGCTGTTGGGGGTTTGGAAAGGCCACGGTGTGGTGGCACGGAGTTATCTGATGTCCTGGGCCATGTGTGTGCTTCATCGCGCATCGGGGCCCTTGTCCCTGCCAGGTGGCTTGCCCACCTGGGCACCTGGAGCTTGCTCTGGCCGTTTAAACAGTTATCAAGGTCAGCAGTTGTGACATCTTTGTTCCTTGGCAGAAGCATGACTTGGACTGCTGGCAAACCCTGACCCACAGGGTTGTCCTGGGGAAAACAGGATCCACTTTACAGCTTGGTTCCCAGGCACGGTGACCCCAGAGAAGGGGGCCTGTCCCAGCAGACTTCCTTGGATCCACCCCTACCCCTTGGGAGCTCAGTGTCCTGCAAACAGGAGGCGCTGACTTAATGCTTGTTCTCCCAGGTGCCATGCTGAGCCCGGCGTCTTTTTGCTCCCTGGAAGATCAGACTCGAGGGATTTTGGAAAAAGGACCCATCATAGTGCATTGGTTAGGGGGTCAGGGGTGGAAAGAGGCATTGGGGGGTTATCTAGAAGCCCCAAGTCTAGCCCCAGCTCCCCTGTAAGTCACTTGAGGACCTTGGGACTGCCTGTCCCCCACCTGCCTCATCTACCAATGTATCCATTCATCTCTGACTCTTCAATCAATTAGATGCCACACACGGTCCCTGAGAAGCTTCCCCAGGGCCTACGAGGAGACCCAGAGCTGAAATGCCATAGTTCCCGTCCTCGGAAAGGTCACTCCAAACAATAACTGTGTGGTTTTTTTTTGCGGTACACGGGCCTCTCATTGCCGTGGCCTCTCCCGCCGCGGAGCACAGGCTCCGGACGCGCAGTCTCAGCAGTCATGGCTCATGGGCCCAGCCGCTCCGCGGCATGTGGGATCTTCCCGGACCTGGGGATGAACCCGTGTCCCCTGCATCGGCAGGTGGACTCTCAACCACTGCGCCACCAGGGAAGCCCTGTGGTTTTAAATGATCAAAAAATGACTGAGGGAGTGATTCTTGGTGAGGGAATTGATGGGGTTCAGGGCAGGCCGCCTCCAAACATGCCACTCTGGCATATTGATTATTTTGAATTAAAGTTTCTTGGGAAACAGCCAGTGCGAGAACATGCTTACCCTCCTTTGTCCCCCTGAAAAAGCAGGAAATAAATCTCCCATGTGAAGATACCCTCTACCAGGAGGAGAGGAGGCATGCCTATCGCCAGAGATAGCGAATTCAAGGTCTCAAGGCCAAGAAGGCTGTATAAACAAACTTTGTTACTTCTTCATTAATTTGCTACCCCAAGCAAAAAGGCTTCCGTGTTGTCAAATCTTCACAAGTGATTGTTTCTTTGCCTACAAGGTATAAAAGCTGCCTGCGTTAGTCACTTCTTTGAGCTTCATGTTTGGGGCTCCTGGACGTTCGAAATTAAATTTGATTGTTTTTCTCCTGTTGATCTGTCTTATGCCAATTTAATTATATTAGACCAGCCAAAGAGAACCTAGAAGGGCAGAGGGAAATTTTTCCTCCCCTACAGGATCAAGAAAAATGTCAAGGGCTTTCATTTGCTAAGGGTCTTGAAGATGGAGCAGAAGTTCACCGGGCAGGCAAGTGTGGGAACCCCAGAGACAAAGACGGAGGCAGGAAACACGTGGTTGTCTGAGAAACTTGAAGAAGTTATGCCGAGGCTTAGCTGGGAAGGGCCTTGGCGGGTCTGCTTACTTCACTGGTTGCCAGGAAAGGCCTTGGTGTCTCCTACTAACGTGTTTTTACCCACAACAGCAGGACACTTTTTTTTTTTTTAATTTTGTTTATTTGTTTTTGGCTGCGTTGGGTCTTCGTTGCTGCGCACAGGCTTTCTCTAGTTGTGGCGAACAGGCGCTACTCTTTCTTGCGGTGCACAGGCTTCTCATTGCGGTGGCTTCTCTTGTTGCGAAGCACGGGTTCTAGGCGCACAGGCTTCAGTAGTTGTGGCACGTGGGCTCAGTAGTTGTGGCTTGCGGGCTCTAGAGCGCAGGCTCAGTAGCTGTGGCACACGGGCTTAATTGCTCCACGGCATGTGGGATCTTCTCAGACCAGGGCTCGAACCCGTGTCCCCTGCATTGGCAGGCGGATTCTTTTTTTTTTTTTTTTTTTTGCGTTACGCGGGCCTGTCACTGCTGTGGTCTCTCCCGTTGCGGAGCACAGGCTCCAGACGCGCAGGCTCAGCGGCCATGGCTCACGGGCCCAGCCGCTCCGCGGCATGTGGGATCTTCCCAGACCGGGGCACGAACCCATGTCCCCTGCATCGGCAGGCAGACTCTCAACCACTGCGCCACCAGGGAAGCCCTAGCAGGCGGATTCTTAACCACTGTGCCACCAGGGAAGTCCCAGCAGGACACTTCTGACACCAAGTGTGTGGTTCCCCCAGCCAGCAATTCTCCAGCTCTCTGCAGACACCAATGGGGTGCCCTGTAATTTAATTCATTCTAATGCTAAGTGCCTGGAGTCAGTGCAGACCCCACAGGTTAAGGGCCGAGTACACAAGACCGTCCCCCTCTTCAGTTGCAAGTACAGATTCCTCAGGTTACCCACATTTCTGTACAATTTGGCTACAAATCAGGGATTCCCTCCACCCCCTCCTCACCTTTCATAATTTGCTATAACAGCTCACATAATTCAGGGAAACACCTTACTTCTGCCGGTTTATTACAAAGGATACAAACAGCTACATGAAGAGGTACATAGGGTAAGATCTGGTAGGGTCCACAGAGAACAGAGCTTCTGTCCCCATGGAGTTTGGGGTGTACCACGCTCCCAGGAAGTGCTTGTACTCACAACTCAGAAGCTCTCCAAACCCCTTCATTTAGGGTTTTTATGGAGGTTCCATTACATAGGCATGAATGATGAAATCACTGGCCACTGGTGATTAACTCAATTTCCAGCCCCTCTCCCCTCCCTGGGGCAGGGGAGGGGGGACTGAAAGTTCCAATCCTCTAATCACAAGGTTGGTCCCTCTGCGATTAACCCCCAACCTGAAGTTATCTAGGGGCCTCCAGACACCAGTCATTCATTAACCGTAAACTCCAGTACAGTGGAAAGCTGCTTGTTAAGAAAAACAAAAGATGCTCCTATCACCTCTGTCAGGAAATTTCAAAACCCTTTCAGAAGCTCTGCGCTAGGAACTGGGACGAAGACGAAATATACATGTCTTACTATATCACAACATTGCAGAGTCAGACCTGAGTTCAAAATCCTGACATTTCTATGTTGGATGACTTGCTGAATTGGAGTTTCCTGCTTTATAAATTAGGAGATTACAATACGTATCTCACCAGGTTGGAGTGAGAAGTAAATAAGTGTATGATGAAAAAACATCCAACAAGTTCCTGGCATCCAGTAGATGCTCAATGCGTGTTTATTCTCTTTTAAAAAATTAAAGTTTACTCTGAATGTAATAAACATCAGCACCTACCACAGGTCAGGTCTCCCTGTGGCATCTCATTTAATCCTTGCAGTCATTCTGTCAGGTAGATTATCACTCTCATTCTACAGAGGAGGATACTGAGGCTCAGAGAGGGCAGGTGGCTTGTTCAAGGTCACACAGGCGACAGGATATGGAGCCGGAATTAGAATGGAGTGGGCTGGACTCCAAATCTTAATTCTTTCCAGACTCTTCCTCAACAGACAAACCACCAGGCCTCAGCAACCCCGTTCATGGCAGAGACTGCACATAAGCTCCTGGTATCCATTTCCCAATCTTTTTTCAGTAACAGAAACTGTAGTTGGTCACTTTGTAGCTCAGTCCAAAGCCTTCATTTCCTGACCTCCCTTTCAGTGAGATATGGCCATGGGGCTAGGTTACTGCCATTCAGATGTAAGGAGAAGCATCATGAGGAACCTCTGAAGTCTCCTTAAAAGGGAAGGGAGATTGCTTGCAAGTAAATGTTGATTTGAAAAAAAAAAAAAAAAGGAGGAGGAAGCAAATGCCATCTTCCTACCTTTCTCTTTCCTTCCTGCTGGATGAACTCAGACTAAATGACTGGAGCTCAAGCAGTCATCTTGGGCCATGTGAAGCTGTGCTGGTAGGACAGCAAGATGGTGAATCACCGTCCCAGTCCTAGACTGCCTCCCTCTTCCCTCTTCTGAATATCAGCTCTTCTCTATTAAGCCTTTACTTCAGCATTTAAACAGGCTCAAGTTTCTCCCAACCTAAAAGAAAAAACTCTTCTCAAACCCATGTTCCCTCCCACCAACTGGGAAGAACCACCTATTCTCAAGGTTTTTGTGTCTCCATTTCCCAGCCATTCCTCAACTCACTGCATGTGGGTTTCTGTCCTACCATTCCATCCGAATTGCCTGGGCCAAGGGCCTCCGAACAGCTAAATCTAACAGGCTTTCTTCGGTTACCTTCTAACTGGATCTCTCAGAAGCATGTCATGTTGCTCCCCATGCCCCCCTCATCTTGGGTTCTGTGCCACCTCTGCTCCCCCTGCCTCTCTAGCTGCTCACTCTCTGTTGGCTTTGCTTACTAACCCGCTGCTCTGAGCTCTAGTCTTCTCTAAGGAATGATCTGACTTCTTTTCTTGCATGTCTCAAAAGCAACTCAAACTCAACATATCCAGGGAATTCCCTGGCGGTCCAGTGGTTAGGACTCTGCGCTTTCACTGCCGAGGGCCGGGGTTCAATCCCTGGTCGGGCAACTAAGATCCCACAAGCCACGCTGCGCAGCCAGAAAAACCCAACATGTCGAAAATGAACATTCTCCCTCTCCTCAGACCTAGTTGTTCTTGCCAGAAATCTGGGAGAATCTTTGACACGTCTCTTCCCACCATCACCCACAACCAATCCGTGGTCAAGCCCTGACGATTTCATCTCCTAAATAAAGTTCACCGCCATCAGCTGACACAAACCACTCTAGGGACTGTTGCCTGGATCCAGTACAACATTCTCCTAATTGGTCTTTCTGTCTCCACGCCAATCCTCTTCTAAACACCAATTTTGTACACAGTAGTCAAAGGGATCTTTCTACCAACAGGGTCATGTCAATGGCTTGCTCAGAAGTCAACAACTTTCCTTTATCCTCCAGACAAATAGCCCAACTCCTGCCTGGGGCTAGCGAGGTCAGAGCCTGCCCCCTACCCCCTTCATCTCACTCCCCCTCCATCTCTGTTCCAGCCACAGCGGCCTTCGGTGACACCCATGCTTCCTGAACCCACCCGCTCCCTTTCCTCGTGCCTTGTGCACTAGCTGTCCCCTCCAGCCCTTCCTTGTCGCCAGTTACCTGCCACACTGCCACGCCTGCCACATGCATAAACTCCCTTCCCAGTAAGCAGCAGCATTCGAAATGACTTACGCATGTAAATGTTGTCCTTCCCAATTAACATGTTAGCTTTTGGAGGGCCTGTCTTGCTTGCTGCTTCACCCCAAAGGGCCAGGCACAGTCACCCAATGAATATTTATTGAGTGAATGAATAATTCGCCCTCTCCCGCCCCCATAGTGCTCATAAAGTACCCTAATCCAGGGTCTTAGGAGCCCCACCTGAAAGGGATCCTGAAGAAAGTTCTGTAAATAAAGATGAAGAGGGGCTACTACATAAGGAAGCCGTCCTTCCCTTTCTCTTACGGGAGAAAGGGTGGAAGAGCGCGCCTGCGCACTCGCTTCCCTACGGCCGCATCCTACTTCGGCCGTAGGGTGGCGCTGGGCTCAAGCTTCCTGGTAGCGCGGTCCTCCTGGCCGGCTTTGGGTCGCTCTAGCCGCCTTTCTCGCCTGCTCTGGCGGGAGGCGGGGGCGCTCGCGGGGGTCCCTCCAAGATGGCGGCACAGAGGAGGAGCCTGCTACAGAATGTGAGGAACCCACTCGCTCTTCGGGATGGGGGTTGGGAGCCCGGGGGGACCTGTCGGGTGCAAGCGCGGCTCCTTCTCCGCCTTTGGTCGCCTCCCCGTCCCTGGCAGGGTGTGGCCGCCGCCCTCCCCTTTCCCGGGCCGGCCCCCCCTCATTCCCGACCCCGGGTGCGTGCGGCCCCGCAAGGCCCGCGCGTGCGCGTTGCCGGCCGGGCCGTCGGGGGCTCGGATTCGCGGTCTAGCGGCCGCGAGCGTCAAGGGCGCGTGGAGGGTAGGAGCGTTCTGGAGCCTGCAGGGACAGTGGCGCGCGGCCGCCGAGAGAGCCGGGGTAGCGAGCCTACCCCGGGCCCTGGGCGGGTCGTGCGATAATAATCATCGTAGCAGCAGCAGCAGCCAGTTGTGTATCGCTTACTATATCCCAGGCTTTGTGCCAATAGCTTTATATTTCTAAGTTTAATTTTTCATAACAGCCCCGTGAGACAAGTACTGTAATTCTCCCTGTTTTACAGATGAGGAAACTGAGGCACAGAGAGGTGGTCATTTGCCAAAGGCCACACAGCTGGTAAGTGGCAGAGGCAGGATTAAAATCAGGGATTCTGATTCCAGAAACCCTCTTAACCTCTAGGCTATACGGAGGGAATGACTGGGTTCTGGTCCTGGCTGTAACTCACTGTGCTTCCATCAGTCTCAGTTTCCTTATCCATTAGGTAAGAGCAGGCAGCGGGAGGATTGTCGTGAGGCTCCCCCCTCCCACCTCCCCCCAGTCTGGACCCTCATGGGATTGTCACTGGTGTCTTCCAGCACCTGCATCCTTTTGACACACATATACATAGATGCACATGCGTGTTGGCACCATGGACCGAGGGCAGGTTGCTTGTCCCCTGGGTCCTGCTCAGACATGGCAGTCTGTTGTACTTGCCTGTGGACTTGTCTGCCTCCTGTACTGGAAAGTGAACTTGAAGAGAGGGGAACACTGAATAGTGTTACCAGCACCTCCCATCACTAGGTGCTGGGCATTCAATAAATTGTTTATAAAATAATGAGTAAAGCATTTGAGGCCAGGTCCAGTGCTCAGCCCTGACTTTACAGAAATGCAGCGCATCTTGGCCCTACTGCCCTAAGGGGTCTTGAAGCATTGGAACCAGCGGGTAAGGGTGGCCTTCACTGCTGTAATCTAATGAGAGGCTTTGTGTAGACTCCCTTTGAAATTGCTCCTCCAGGACGGCGATTCCCAGCTTTTCCCAGTGGGGAATGCTCTCTTCCCCTCCACACCTGTGGCTGTCCCTTTATTTTACTACTGCCTGGCAGTTTGGCCTTATCCTTTTTTTTTTTTTTTTGCGGTACGTGGGCCTCTCACTGGTGTGGCCTCTTCCGTTGCGGAGCACAGGCTCCGGACGCACAGGCCCAGCGGCCATGGCTCACGGGCCCAGCCGCTCCACGGCATGTGGGATCTTCCCGGACCGGGGCACGAACCCGTGTCCCCTGCATCGGCAGGCGGACTCCCAACCACTGCGCCACCAGGGAAGCCCTGGCCTTATCCTTGAGTTGGTTAGGTAGGCCTGGCCCTCTGCTTTGCAGGAGGGCAGGGCCCCTATGTAAATGTCCCCAGTGTAGTAAATAGTCCAGAAATACTGGGTGGATTGTGGCAGATGCTGGTGCGGTTAACTGTCATAGGCTGACGTGGCTTGCCGAGGAGAGTGGCTACCAGCTTCCCTCCCTTACCGGTGTGATGGAGCCCAGGGACTCGGGTTAGACAGAGGCGAGCTTTGCTAGCTCCGGAACGTGTGCAGTCTTTTAAAGTTGGCTGGTTAGCTTTAAGCACGTAGCACTGTGATGAAAGGCAAAGGGGTGATAGGGATGTCCGCACCAGAGCCCTCCCGCGCTAATGACGATCAAGACACCTCTGCTCACAGGGTATCCAAGGGTCCACACGGTGTGCTGGGCTTGGCCTGCCCTCCACTGTCCTGAGTCCGGTGAGAGTAGCTCAGACACCGTCATACAGCAGGTGGCTATGAGATCTGCTGGTCTGTAGTTACTGGGCCTGGGGGTACGAAGATAAAGAAGGCAGGTGTCCACCCCCACTGCATTTGCAGTCCTGCATGGGAGAAGGAGCCTGTATCACTAATGTGATGTGTAAGGCACTCTAGTGTCAATGTGTTGAGGGGATGCAGATGGCCTAATTTGACCAGGTCAGTGGAGGCTTGCAGGAGGGGCTGGGGATCTGCTGTCATGGTGCTGGGAGGGAGTGCCAGGGACAAGATGGCAGAGCGCTTCGTGGAATGTCATCCTGAGGAGTTTCACCTTTGCTCCCCAGGTAGTGTAGTACCTTAAAAGGTCTTTTGAAGAAAAGATGAGCTTTTGAAGTAGCTTCAAAAGAACTTGGGCCCTTCACAGCCTGATAAAACAGCTCACGGGTCCTGTATGGCCTTGGGCAAGTCACTAACATCCCTAAACCTTGATTTTTCAGTTAACATCCCTGAACCTTGGTTTCCGCACCCGAGAGGACTCCCAGGAGTGTTGTTAGTATTAAATGACCATGTTACACTCCTGGCCTGGTGTGGTTACCTCCAGCCATGAAGCTCCACCTTCAGTCCTGATGTGAATGAAGGCCTACGGTTCATTCCCTTAAACGTCACTGAGTAGTCAGTATGTGGCAGGCACTGTGTAGTGCAGGGGACCCTGCCCTCGTGAAGCTTATGTTCTAGTGAGTGAAATAAGAAACAGAAAGAAGTACAGATTATATATGATATAATAATAGCCAGAATATAACATAGGGGTGCTGCGAGGAAGAATAGGCCGGATTCACAGACAGCGGGGCGAAGGGCCTGTTTTAGACAGAGTGGTCGGGGAAGACAGTTGAACGTTTGATGAGATGAGGTGGGCGATGTGGGAGGGAGTATTCCTGCGTGAGGGAACAGGGGTGCAAAGGCTCCCCTATTAGGGGAGCGTCAGGCTGGAGTGGAGTACATTGGGGGAGTAGGAGAAGCCGAGGTCCGAGGGAGCCTTGTGGATCCTGATGTGAGCTTTGGATTCTGTGCTAAGTGTGATGTGAAACTCTAGGGTGGGTTTGAGTAGGGGCGTGAAGTGATCTGATTCGTGGCTGGAGAAAGAGCCTTCTGTCGAGAGGCAGGCGTTGGAGCGGCGAGAGTGGAAGCTTGGGGCCTGCTGCGTGCTGCTCCCCGTTGCCCAGGTGTGAGACGACAGAGGCTCGGTCAGAGTGATGGAAGAGGGGTGGTGAGAAGGACCCAGTTCTGGCTGTGTTCGGGGGGAAGAGCCGATACGGTTTGCTGACGGATCAAGTGTGAGGCGTGTGACAGAGGAAGAAAAGTCGAGAAGGACTACAGGGTTTCCGTTGGAACAACAGTGGTGCCGTTTACTGAGGTGGGGAGCCCTGGAGGAGGCGTGCCCTGGGGGCAGGGAGAATCAAGAGTTTAATTTTGCCTAAACTACTATTTACTTAATTATTTAAAAAGTCAACTTGAAATCAGATTTTTCCTGAGCAATTATATCTATGAAATCACAGGTCCTAGCCATATATTTTTCTTCTAATGTATGTTAAAATAAACACATAGCCTTAAAATAAAAACATCCTTTAGGGCTTCCCTGGTGGCGCAGTGGTTGAGAGTCCGCCTGCCGATGCAGGGGACACAGGTTCGTGCCCCGGTCCGGGAAGATCCCACATGCCGCGGAGCGGCTGGGCCCGTGAGCCATGGCCGCTGAGCTTGCGTGTCCGGAGCCTGTGCTCCGCAACCAGAGAGGCCACAACAGTGAGAGACCCACGTACCGCAAAAAAAAAAAAAAAAAAAAAATTAAAAAAAAAAAAAAAAACATCCTTTAGACCATCACCTACAACTGTCTCATATGCCGTCAGAATGTGGTCCAGCTGCTCCAGCACACGGTAAGCTCCACAATTATTAGTAGCCCCTTTAAAATGCATTAGTGCTATATTTGTGATGAAAACATAGAGAACCTTTGATGGAAACCCTAGTGAAAGAGGTGGGGGCCAGGAGTGGGGTCGGTCCCAGAGAAGCAAGGAAGGAAAAGGGGGTCATTCTGAAAGATAGAGATGGCAGGAGGCATCAGGGTGTTTTAGCCTTTTTGGAGAGAAAGAACTGCTGCCCCCACCCAGAGTCATCTTGCTGAGGGCATGATTCTCCCTTTCTGAGCTTCCTTTTTGCTTCTAAGGAATCCGGGTGCTTCCGCCACAAAAACACTCGGCCTTTTCATACTATAATTTGATATTCAGGCTGTGGCCCGAACTTGGAATCATGCTTTTGTCTATTTCTGCTGCCCAGGAGTTTGAGATGAGTCTCTGGGGACTTTTATGGACTACTTTTTTTTAAAATTAATTAATTTATTTTATATTTGGCTGTGTTGGGTCTTCGTTGCTGTGCTCAGGCTTTCTCTAGTTGCGGTGAGTGGGGGTTACTCTTCGTCGTGGTGCGCGGGCTTCTCATTGCGGTGCCTTGTTTTGTTGCGGAGCACGGGCTCTAGGTGTGTGGGCTTCAGTAGTTGTGGCTCGTGGGCTCTGGAGCACAGGCTCAGTAGTTGTGGCGCACGGTCTTAGTTGCTCCGCGGCATGTGGGATCTTCCCAGGCCGGGGCTCGAACCTTTGTCCCCTGCATTGGTGCAACCACTGCGCCACCAGGGAAGCCCTTATGGACTATTTTTATGTGACATGGTCACGTGTACATGAGGTGCTAATGCTGAAATATATGTGTGCAAGGTGTGACCCCCTTAATGGGTTAAATACAATTGAATAACTAGAGAAATTTATACCAAAATATGAATTTTGGAATCTCCCTCAGAAAATCAAGTTAAAATTAGGCTTTTCGAAACAGATTCTTTCTTGTGAGAAATGAGCTTGTAACCCATCAAAGAGTTAAGTGAGCCATACTCACTGTTGTATGTGTTTATGAGGCTCTAAGCCTGAGGCTCCCCTTTCTCAGCTTCTCACGACTCATGTTCAGGCGCTAAGCACCGCTTGCTGCTGGTGCTGTGGGCCTGGCATTTGCGGGCGTGGGAGAAAGTGTGCATCAGTGCGTGCAGGGGTGGAGGGGTGGGTGGTTTGTGTGAGTAGAAAATACATGACCTTTCCGAAAACTGTTCAGAATCGTGGAGGAAGGAAGCAAGAGTGTTGGCAGTCTGGTGGGTTTTAATAGAATCAGCAATGAATGCTTGGTATGGATAATCCCTGATGGTGGTGGACAGAAGGGGGAGAATACAATTGAAGCTTAGCCGGCCACAGCAGGGTGAGAATGATTTGAGGGCCACTGCTGAAATCAGGGAGGACCAGATACTCTCCCACTCCCACACGGGTAGCACCTCCTGGAATTCTCTGGCAGCTTGTTACTGAATGTTTGAGCTGCTGTGGGGACTGCACTCTATGCAGGGCCGTCGCTGAAGGAGCACTCATGAGTATCTGAGAAATTGCCCGTATGTCATTGGGTCTAAGACACTATGGATTATAAGGGCACATCATTATTTTATATACTACTAAGAAAGTGCCCTGCTAATTAACTTGTAACACACTAACTTCAGCGATATTAAAAATGTTGAAAATACATGTCTTTGAATCGGTGAAATAAAGTAGCCAATTAACAATACCAGACTATAACCTGAGAGTTGCCACAAGTTGCCAAATAGTTAATAGCCAGTGAGTAGGTACCCAGAATGCACGGTGAGGCCACGGGATGCATTTCTCAGGGAAGGGGCCCCATGGCCTTGGGCAGTATTTTCCCAGAACCTGGAACACATTCAGTGAGGTGGTTAGGTGTATGCCGATATAAAACGCATCCTTACGTGTGGAGGTTATTTGCTCTTTAGTTCTCTTTGAAACTTTCTGATGATATCAGGAGATAAACTTGGTTTGGTCCTAGTACGTATGTAACACCTTTCTGATTCTTGCTAATCTCCCTTTATTTCAACAGAGAGAACAGGGCTTCAGCTCAGAGTGCAGCAGCCCATGACTTAAGCTAGAATTTAATAACCTTGTTTTGTTTTCCTTTTTTATTACCATCAAGATTTGGCAGGTAATAATGGTTTTCCACTTATAATACTGAAGAGTTTATATTCAAAATGAAGTCATTTTAATAAAAGAAAAAATGGCAGATTAAAGAAAAAACATGAAATGGATAATTTGTTGAAGATGGTGAGTGGATGGTTGAGGTTTGGGAAACACGGGCCTCTGGCACCAGTGGGATTTGAGCCGGGCTTTTGTGGGTGGATAGGACTTGGAAAGACAGAAAGGGGGAGGCTCTGCCTTACCGTAGATACTATTTAATATGCTCTTTGGGTAATTTTTTTCTTATTTCTTCTTTCTTTATTTAAATAGCAAGGCAAGTTGGCTAGAAACTCATTGTTTAAAGAATGTCAGTGTGAAATAGGAGAACTTCACTCAGCAAGGTTCATATATAAATAGTTGGTTTGTTTTAAAGTATGTGCTTGTTTCTGTGACTGTACCTCTAGGGTCAGTAGCTTCTTTATTTGAGGTTCCAAAAATACATATGGCTTTTCAAGTATCATAAACCTTTGGCGGAGGTGTTACTTCCCTTCTGTGTTTGGTGCAGACACCTCCTGTCAGAAGCGGGTTAGCTTCCCACGCTTTTTCTTCTGGTCACAGTTTTTTAGAAGTCATTTGGAACACTCTGTAGCAGGCCTTATCTGTACAAGATAGACAGCTGAGTGAGATTGTTAATCTGTCAAAGGGTGAGATTCAAAACTATGTCAACAGGCTGGATGGCTGAGATGAAAGCATTAAGATATAATCCAACCGATATAAATTTAAGTTTAAAAAACTCCTCTATAGGAGTGTAGTTTTGGGGAACTGACTCAAGAGGACTTCAGAGGAAAAAGGCTTTGTTATTCTAGTTGACAGTAAGTAGAGGCTAGATGCCCATCTTTTCTTTAAGTATATGAAGGCTGTTGATTTTTTGTGTTGATTTTGTATCCTGCCATCTTACTGATTTATTTCAGTAACTAACTTACTGAGTTAGTTACTAACTAACTAACTTACTGAGTTAGTTTTATTATTTATTCTTTAGGGTTTCCAAATACCATCACATCAACTGCAAATAGAGATGACTGTACGTCTTTTCCAAGTCGTATGCTCTCCTTCTTTTCTCTTGTCTAATTGCATGTGCTAACACCTCCAGTTCATTATTTAGTAATGGAGATTATAGGTATCCTTGCTTTGTTCCTGATCCTAATGCGAATGCCTTTTGTGTTTACCCACTAAGTAAGATGCTGGTATTAGGACTGACTGAAGTATATATATAATGGTACATTAAGAAAATATCCATCAATGACTGTTTCCTTAAGTGTTTTTTATCAGAAATGGACAAACACTGCCCTTAAGCCCTGGAGTACTTACCCACTGACCTAAACACTGATTGCCAATTACTAAAACAATGCATTTCCAAAATATTACTAGCTCAACATTATGAAAATCCAATTTCAGAAAAAGCACTTAACACTGTAGAAGTATCCAGACACTAAGCATAAATACTTTCTGAAGAATAAGGTGCTTGTTAAGTAGGTTGACCACTGTCAGACACACAGTCTTTCTGGTTTGGGGAGCTTGCTACACTCATGTCAGCTGGGCACGGCTGCAGCAGCCAGCGTGGCATCACCCGCTCCTGAGAGCAGCTTCGTGAGTTCCCATCGTGAAGTGCTTTTACATGAATTGTTCCTCTGCCACGACACACTGACGTGGCAAGTTCCTCAGTCATCCATTTGAGTTTGTATCCTTCCTTGTGAAGGACTAATGTACTAGTCTTTTTCATAGTGTATTTCTCAATGCCGAGGGGGCCCATAAGTTGCTTGGGTAATATTTTTTTTTTCTGGAAAGTATGAATTGATTGGAAAGATTTAAGTCCCTGGAAGCCTGTCTCTGTCCCTTGTGGGAGTTAGATAATGGCAGAGGAAGCACTGTGATTGCAGCATCGATGACAGGTTTTGCATCGTGGGTGACACATTCATATTGTTCATCTCATATTAGAGGACGAGTTCAGTCCATCTTAATCTCAGTTTTAATCACAGACAGGATTCTAGAAAGTATAAATGTCTTCTCCTCCCATGCTTTAAAACAGCTGGGACATTTTGGGGTGCTGAATACTGGCTTCTTGGCCCATCCTTTCAGGACAGGGGACACTCCTAGTTGGGGAGATGCTTTTGTGCCTCTGCCTTATCTTATGCTTAATTTCTTCCCAGTTGGAGGCAGGAGGCAGACCCTAGAAAAAGGAGTTTTTTGGGAAATTTACTTGCGAGGTTGCCTGAGACCTTTGTGAGGTCCTTGGTGATGGAGGTATATTAATCAATCTAAGACATAGGGGATGATTGGCAATATCTGTTCCTTGAAATATAATTCCTTGGCAATGAACTCCTTTCTGTGGCCTAAAAGGCCTTACACTGTCCTTACTTGGGCACACACGTGCGTGCATGTGTGTGAACGCAGGAGCAAGCCACTTTCCCCACTGCTCACTACAGAGGCCACGCCAGCCTCACACTTCCTTAAACCTAAGTCATTCTATTTTCTACCTCAGGGTCTTTGCATCTGCTTGGAAGGCTCTTTCCCCACTTTCTGAAATGGCCACTGCTCCATAGACGTTCAGGTCTGTCTCAGAGGTCACCTCCCCAGAGAGGCTTCTTCTGACCACCTCATCTGGAAGAGCCCTCCCCACCACTGTCTGTGCCCCTACCCTGATGTATTTTCTCCATAGCACATTTCCGTGTCTAAAAGTGCCGTGTTTATTTACCATATTACATGTTTGAAGTCTCTCTCCCTAGAAAGGAAGTTTCAAGCCAGGACCCTCGGTTGTCTTCTCCACTGTGTCCACAGCACCTGGAGTAATGCCAGCCTGTTGTAAATGTTCAGTAAACATTTGTTGAATGAATATATGTATTAATCAAATATACTCTCATTGCATAATGTCACATGTGGATTCCAAAGACTGAAGTTCACACTTACGTTAAGAGAGACATTTTTGTTGCTTTAAAGTGAGACAGGTCAGGATCAAAACTAGAAACAATTTTGTGTTACTGTGAAGCAGTTTTTTGTTTTGTTTTGTTTTATTTCCCTGTAGCTTGACCTGAAAGAGTTAAATGCTCAGCATCATCGGGAGCTGAGCAGAATTTCAGCTCTTGTTGCCGTTCCTTTTCCATTAGTAGATTTTAGTCATATGTTCTGTTGTCAGAGACTGCTCGTAGGCATTGGTAGCTTTTTAGCCCTTGTGGTGAAGTTGTGTGAATTTTTAAAGTCCCATAAAGAAGACACAAGGACTTTTAAAGACATACCGTTTGATGAATTGCAAGATTCGATATAGTGAAGATGTCACATCTCCTCAGATTGATCTATAGATTTGAAACAATTCCAATCAAAATCCCAGCAGGATTTTCTTGTAAATACAAGCTGATTCTAAAATTTATATGGAAAGGTAAAGGAACTAGAATAGCCAAAACAGTTTTGAAAAAGAATAAAGTTAGAGGCATCACACCAACTGATGTTATAATGTAGATTTTAAATACAGATTAATAAAGCTATGGTCATCAAGAGCTTTGAGTTGGTGGAAGGATAGACACATAGATCAAAAAAGGATAGTCTTTTTTTCTTTTTTTTAAAGTAACCAGAAGTATTTAAAATACTCTTTTTTTTTAAAATTTATTTTTGGCTGCGTTGGGTCTTTGTTGCGGCGCACAGGCTTTCTCTAGTTGCGGCGACTGGGGGGGCTGCTCTTCATTGCGGCACACAGGCTTCTCACTGTGGTGGCTTCCCTTGTTGCGGAGCACAGGCTGTAGGTGCACGGCCTTCAGTAGTTGTGGCGCATGGACTCTAGAGCACAGGCTCAGTAGTTGTGGCACACGGGCCTAGGTGCTCTGCGGCACGTGGGATCTTCCCGGACCAGGGCTCGAACCTGTGTACCCTGCATTGGCAGGCGGAGTCTTAACCACAGCACCACCAGGGAAGTCCAGAGAAAGGATGGTCTTTTCAACAAATAGTATTGGAAAAATTGGGCATCCATTTGCCAAAAAAAAAAAAATTTACCTAAATCTCCTGCGTTATATAGAAATGAACTCAAAATGGATCGCAGGTCTAAATGTAAAACTATAACACTTTTATTTTTTATTTATTTATTTTAAAATTTATTTATTTGGCTGTGCCGGGTCTTAGTTGTGGCATGAGGGATCCTTTAGTTGAGGCATGCAGGCTCTTAGTTGCAGCGTGCATGTGGGATCTAATTTCCTGACCAGGGATCGATCCTGGGCCCCCTGCATTGAGAGCACGGAGTCTTAACCACTGGACCACCAGGGAAGTCCCTATAACACTTTTAGAAGAAAACAGAAGATATCTTGACCTGGGACTGGGCAAAGAGTTCTTATAGATGACATCAAAAGCATGAACCATGAAAGAAAAAAAATGATTAAATGGATTTCATCAGGGTCCACAACTATTGAGCTCCCGCGCCTCAGTGAGAGAGCCCGCGTGCTGCAAACTACAGAGCCCACGTGCTCTGGAGCCCGTGTGCCACAACTAGAGAGAAGCCTGAGCACTGCAACGCAGAGACAGCTCACAGTAACGAAAGATCCCACATGCCTTAAAGATCCCGTGTGCTGCAACTAAGACCCGACACAGCCAAAAAAATAAGGAAAATAAATAAATATTTTTTAAAAAAGGATTTCATCACAAGTAAAAACTTTTGCTTTACAAAAGACACTCACTGGTAAGTGAATGAAATAGCAGGTAGAGACTGGGAAAAATATTTGCAAATCACATATGCAAGAAAAGACTTTTATCCAAAATATATGAAGGACTCTCAAAATTCAGTAGTTAAGAAAACAAACAACACAATTAAAACATAGGTATGAGACTTTGTAAAGAGACACTTCACCAAAGAAGATATGTGAATGGCAAATAGGCACATGAAAAGATGCTCAACATCATTATTAGCCATTAGGGAAATGCAAATTAAAGCTGTGATGAGACATCATTATACACTTCTTAGAATGTCTTAAAAAAAAAATACCATGTGATGAGAATGCGGAGCAGCAAGAACGGTCGTGCGTTACCTGTGGGAGGCAAGTGGCGCGCCGCTTTGCAAAGCAGTTTGGCAGCTTCGTATGAAGTTAAACAGCAGTCTCACTCCTAGGTGTTTACCCTAGAGATATGAAAAGTTATGTTCACACAGAAACCTGCCCATGAGTGTTTATGACAGCTCTCTTCAGAATTGCCAAAAACTGGAAACAGCCCAGATGCCCTTAAGGGGATGAATGGATAAACTATACTATGTCCATGTGACGGAATAGTGCTCTACGATAAAAAGGGACCAACTGTTGGTGCACGCACCAGCTTGGATGAATCTCAAAGGCGTAATGCTGAGTGAGAGAAGCCAGTCTCAAAAGGTTATGTACTTAAAGACATAGAGTGCAGTGGTGGTTGCCAGGGGCTGGAGGGAAGGGAGAATGGGGAGTTTTTGTTTACTGGGTATAGAGTTTCAGTTTTACAAGATGAAAAGAGTTATGGGGATGGATGGTGGTGATGGCTGCACAGCATTGTGAATATATTTAATACCAGGAAAATGTACACTTAAAGATGGCTTGAAAAATGGTTAAGATGGTAAAGTTTATGTTATACGTGTTAACCACAATAAAAAGAGGAAGAAAAAGGTTATGCATTGCATAATTTGATTTATGGCATTCTTGAAAAGACTGTAGAGTGATGGGGCACAGGTCACTGGTTGCCAGGAGTTAGGGGAGGGTGTGGCTTCAAAGGGGCAGCATGAGGGGGTGTTTGGGGAAGATGGGCTGTTCTGTATCTTTATTGTGGTGGTAGTTACACAAATCTCTACGAGTGTTAAAACTCATAGTCATAGGCCTGGGGCTTCCCTGGTGGCGCCGTGGTTGAGAGTCCGCCTGCCAATGCAGGGGACACAGGTTCGTGCCCCGGTCCGGGAAGATCCCACATGCCGTGGAGCGACTGGGCCCGTGAGCCATGGCCGCTGAGCCTGCGCATCTGGAGCCTGTGCTTCGCAACGGAAGAGGCCACAGCAGTGAGAGGCCCGCGTACCGCAAAAAAAAAAAACAAAAAAAACAAAAAACAAAAACCTCATAGACCTGCCCACCAGAAAGGCAATTTTACTATATGCTAATTTAAAAATAAAAACAAACTCCCACACCCTGCTGAAGTTGCTCCAGGGTGCAAAGCACAAAACTAAAGCGCTGGAATAAATGCAGCATAAAAGCAATTGAAATGAAAAAATAAAAATAAAAAAGCTATGAAGTCACTCCCTGTCAGTATGTAAATAAACAAAAGATGAAATTTGCCACAAAAGCTAACCACAGGCTTTTTACATATCTGATTGCAAAAGCCTGTTGAAGTAGTTTTCACATCCTTTTTTGAAGTCTGTTACTGCTAACTTGTAAGAAGTTGTGCACAGTATTCGTGCTTTTTAAATTTTCAATAAAGCTTTCAATCCAAATTTTACTCTCCTTGCAGTTGAACTTTGATTTTCCCAGTTTTAGTTTGCTCTAGTTCAGCTTGGTGGGCACGGGAATGCCTTTGTGAACCAGTCAGGGCTCTCAAGTGGGGGCTGGGTGTAGGGGAGGCTTTCAGTGAGTTAGTGGATCACACCTGCGCCTTGTGTCAGGGTCGATTCTGGGGCTTAGAAAGTGCAGGTGCTCAGAGTGCCCCCCCAAGGAGATTTAGGAAATTCAGAGTCTGTGTTTGGGCTGCCTCCTAGACAGCTCTGTGTATATGTGCGTGTGTTTGTGTTTAAAGCTCTGTCGTGGTTATACTGAACAGCCTGCTTTGAGATCCATGGGGGTAGAATGGGAGTCAGACACAGGCAAGAGTGGGGGGCCAAGTGTAGTAGGGATACACAAGAGGGCTGGCAGCCAAGCCTGGGGAGGGGCGTCCTGAAG
This sequence comes from Aethalodelphis obliquidens, assembly GCF_003676395.1. Classification (NCBI taxonomy): domain Eukaryota; kingdom Metazoa; phylum Chordata; class Mammalia; order Artiodactyla; family Delphinidae; genus Aethalodelphis; species Aethalodelphis obliquidens. Next base: position 55,821,709 of record NW_020837952.1, read on the forward strand.
GAAGTCTTCCTGGAGGCGGTGACTCCCGAGCCAGAGTCCCGAAGGACATGGAGAATTATTAGACAAGGACAAGGAGGGTGTTCCACGCAGAGGGAAAGAGCGGGATGTGGACAGGGTACTGCAAGCATTTGGTACTAGTGGAGAAGCATATGGCAGGGGGGCAGATGGGAGAGGACACCAGGGTGGAGTGGGGACCAGGGCGTGGAGACCCCAGTGCCAGGAAGAGTGACTGAGGCTGAGCTTCTAAGTCAGTTTCTCTAGGTGTGGATCTGTGTTGCTTGAATCAGTCCCCTGGGAGGAGCTGTCTACACTGCATATATCCTGAGCCCCGCCAGGATCAGACATTCTGTGGGCAGGGCCTGGAAATCTGCAGTTTTAACCAGTGCCCAAGGGATTGGAGTCAGAGCCATTGCAGTGCAAGGTGGGGACCACCAAAGAGTTTTTATACGAGGAGTTTGCTTCACTTGTGTGTGTGTGTTTCACTCATGCTCCACAGCGTAGCGCACTCCTGGAGATCCCTGCTGAGCCTTGCATGTGGGAACTCTAGTCTTTTTCAGGTTTCCCGGGGAAGTTTGTGGATTAGCCATAAACCATGCAAACCCTTCTGCAAGTGTTTGTTCATACACGCATCATTGTTTTCCAGGAGGAAGTGGAACCCTCTGGGTGGGGCTCCGGGCCTGCTAGGTTTTTGTTGGGGAAGAAAAAGCAGATGAGGTGGGGTCTGCCCTGGGTGAGAAGGTAACACGCTTGGTTTCCTGGTGTCCTTCCCAGGAGCAGCAACCAAGCTGGACGGATGACCTGCCGCTCTGCCACCTCTCTGGAGTTGGCTCAGCCTCCAACCGCAGCTACTCTGCCGATGGCAAGGGCACTGAGAGCCACCCACCAGAGGACAACTGGCTCAAGTTCAGGTGAGGGTGCTGGCAGCGCTCTCCTGGGCACCAGAAGTAGGTTTGCAAGCAAGAGAAAGCAGTTTTGCAGGTGTTTTCCGTGGGGCTTCCTAGTGCGATATGGCCCACGAGAGGTGGTGTCTGCTGCTGTCCCTTCCACATCTAGACATCAGACCAGCTGAAGGCCTGCTACAGGGGGCAGGGGTATCCTAGAAAGCCACGGCCGGAGTGCAATGATAGTCAAAGTGGGGGACCCACGTGGGCATCTGAAGCCACAGCTGCTGTGTCTTTTGTCTCCCCAATACCTTTCCTTTCTCCCCCTCACTCTGGAGCTGGCATCACTCTTCTGTGAGCCCCTGGTCTCAGGCCACCTCCTGCCCTCTCCCTCTGTCAGGAGTGAGAACAACTGCTTCCTGTACGGGGTCTTCAACGGCTACGATGGCAACCGGGTAACCAACTTCGTGGCCCAGCGGCTGTCTGCGGAGCTCCTGCTGGGCCAGCTCAGCGCCGAGCACACTGAGGCCGACGTGCGGCGGGTCCTGCTGCAGGTACGGGGGCTCGGGCTGGCTGGCCGTGGCTGAGTTCCCTGGGCCTCGGCCCTGCGACAGCAGAGCGTGCGGTTAGCCCGGGGCTGGTCTGAAGACCCCACTGGCTCCTTGTCTCTGCAGAAGAACCAGCTCTGGGAGCCTCTCCCAGCGGCAGGGGCAACCCGCTTCCCAGGTGCAGGGCCGGGCAGCCAGCAGCAGTCCTTCCCCACGCCTGGCAGGGTCGGCTCTGGACGAGGTGCTCCTGGGGAAGGGGATTCTGGACGTCACCTTGGACGTGGGGCATGGTGGCGGCTGCTGAGCCCTGGTAGACAAGGTCGTTGAGGGCGGCCCTCTCCCCCCGCGTGGCTCAGGCACTCAGTCACTGGGCGCTCCCCAGGCCTCCTCGCTCCCGCTGGGCTTGTGCTGGTTTTGCCACTTCTGCGTTTGTGCTTGCTGCTGTTCTGGAGTTTGTCCTCCTGGCATCGCCTTTTGGAAGCAAGTCCAGGGGCACTTAGTCTTAGATGAGAAGTGTGGATTCCTCTTCCTCGAAAACAGCGTTCCCAGCCATTTTCCTGCCTTGGCATCTGCGGGCCCGCGCGCCGGCCGTGGCCTTAGGGCCCAGTGCCAGTGAGTCTCAGCTGGCGCCCTTGGGAAAGGCGGCAGCGTGAGCTGTGTTGAGGGGCCTTCAGGGTGTGGCAGTGACACTAGCTGTCACTGACCTAGACTTAGTCTGAGCCGGGCGCTGGGTGCTCAGGGCGGACACCCTCAGTCACTGTCAGAACAGCACTTCCTCTGAGAAGGCTGCGCTGCCTGGCCGGCAGGTGCCAAGCTGGCCGTCACCCTCAGGCAGCCTGACTCTGAGCCTGTGCTCCCCACCTCTCTGCCGCTTCCCGCCTCTCTGGTCACTCTGCACTGCCACCTGGAAGGCACCAGCCCCACGGGGCCATCTTCATCAGACCTTGCTCTGCGGGAGCAGCAGTGCCTGGTGGTGTGCTGTGCGAAGCCCCATCACATGGTAACCTGCAGTTGATGCAACTTGTTGCCGTTAATAGCATTTCAGCCTCAGATGACAGTGGTGTTTGAATTGGCCTTTGCTGCCTTGTCCTCTGCCTCCAGGCCTTCGATGTGGTGGAGAGGAGCTTCCTAGAGTCCATCGATGACGCGTTGGCAGAGAAGGCGAGCCTCCAGTCCCAGCTGCCTGAGGTAACGTCCCCAGCCTGTGCCCCACGAGCAGCAGATCAAGGTCCAGCTTTGCTAGGAGCAAGGACTCATCTGCCATGTCCCTCCCAGGCCATTGATACAACTGGGCCAGAGCGGCAGGCGTTAGGGGACAGTTTCTGATGGGATGCAGGTGGCAACGGGTCTGCCCTCCTAGGGCCCTCCTTGGCTGGCTACGAGCAGCCATACTCTGCGACTCCACTTGGGGTGGGCATAGGGTGTGAGAGAAGCTCCTTCCAGGTCGGTCCTCGGCCCGAATCTGTCCAGGCCTCGTCACCTGCCTGCTCACGTCATGCGCAGGTACCTTCAGGGCCGACGGGACGAGTTAGGTCACGCCTGGCTCTCCTGAAAGAAGCCTGCCCTGGGGCTGCAGCCAGCTTCCTTCCCGGCCAGGCCTCAGATGCTCTGTCTTTAAGGGAGGGGAGGTTGGTGAGATGCTCTCCAAGGCCCTGGCCCGCTCTGACTGCCGGTGATGGCTTCTAGGGCGCCCCTCAGCACCAGCTGCCCCCTCAGTATCAGAAGATCCTCGAAAGACTCAAGACGTTGGAGAAGGAGATTTCGGGAGGAGCCATGGCCGTGGTGGCGGTCCTTCTCAACAACAGGCTCTATGTCGCCAATGTCGGTGAGCCACCTGCCTGTCCCAAGGCGGGAGAGCAGGGGAGAAGGTCAGCCTCTGGATCTGTGTGTCCTTTGGGCGGTCTGCTTCCCAGACACGGAAGACCTCCACCTCGAGCGTCCTGAGACCACTAAGTGTTTCCCGTTAACTCCATAGGACGTCTCAGTCCCAGGCCGGGGCATTTGAAGTACCTGCTGAGAGGCTGGTGTCCCGGCTTGAGTCCCCCCTGTGCCCCTAACTGGCTTGTGGCCTTGGGGAGTTGTGTCCCCTCTCTGGGCTACCTCAGTGGCTTCCTTGTCTAGAAGAAGTTGCCCGGCTGTGGAAGACCCACTTGGCATGAAGGGCGGCAAGATGGGCTGGCTGTGGGCTGGAGGGTGAGAGGTCACAGGGACGTTTGGATTTGTAGGTGAAGGGCCATGTTCGGCCTGAGAAGGCGGTGCCCTCAGGGTGCAGTTTACTGCAGGGGCTCTGGAGAGACCCCACTGATACAGTCCCTCTTCTCTTCCTCCTTTCCTTAAGATTTCGTTACGGAAAAAATTCAAAACTGTAATAAACAGCAGAGTGAAGAGCATTTAATGAACTGCTGTGTGCCCATCCCCCAGCCCCAGCATCCTCCCCCGGCCAGCCTCACTCATCTACAGCCCTCTGTCCCCGCGTTGTTGTTAAGCAAACCCAGACGCTGTGTCGTGCTATCTGTAAATACTGCAGTGTGGCTCCTTAGAGGAAAGGTCTCGTTAAAACCCTAATCATAATTGTCCTCGGATGTCACTGGAAAAGTGTAACCTAATTCCTTAATATTATCAGCTCTCCCTGTCTGGTGACTGGCTCCAGTGGTCTGAGCCTATTTTCTTTGCTCATTTCAAGGACTTCCATGTGTGAGATGCTTGCCTTTTCTCTCTTTTCTCAACGTGTCCCGTTCTTCACTGTGCTCTCAACCTTTGCTCAGCTGCTCGAATTCTTCTGCAGGTACGAACCGTGCGCTTTTATGCAAATCCACGGGGGATGGTCTTCAGGTGACACAGTTGAACGTGGACCACACCACGGAGAATGAGGATGAGCTCTTCCGGCTCTCACAGCTGGGTGAGTGGGGGGGCGGGGCCTGGTGGCCCACCCTGTGCCTTCTGTTGGTCATGTAGAGAAAGGCATGAAGTGGACGGGCTGTGACCTTGGGCTTGGGACCAGCCTGCCTGGGGTTGAATCCCAGCTCTTCCACTTACTAGTTGGTGATTTTGGAACTTACTCAAGTTTTCTGTGCCTCAGTTTCCCCTTCTGTGTAATGAGGATAATAGTAACACTTAACCTCAGGGTGTTGTGAGGATTGAAAGAGTTATTACATGTGAAATGCTTCCAGGAGTCTCTGGTATGCACTGTTATTGGTGGAGACTGAGAGGCCAAAGAAGTCCTGGGGCTCCAGCTGCCGCCATGGCCACCCCCTCCCTTCCCTGTGAGCCCAGGCTGCAGAGGGAGCTGAGCTGGGCGGTGCTGGATCTGCTGTCCCATAGGGGAGGACTCTGAGCCACGGGTGTTCTGATGGGGATGGGGGCTGAGGACACTGGGGGACTTTGGGCTAACTGCCCTCCAAGGTGCCAGCTATGATTTCACTTCCTGTTCAGTGCCTTGTTTTTGTGGATATGTCTGTATCCCCTTCTTTTGGTTCTTCTTTATGAACAAACTCTGAGGTTGTCGTGTTGTTCTTCCTCTGGTAGGTTTGGATGCAGGAAAGATCAAGCAAGTGGGCGTCATCTGTGGGCAGGAGAGCACCAGGCGCATTGGGGACTACAAGGTCAAATACGGCTACACTGACATCGACCTACTCAGGTGAGTGGCCGGCCTAGCTGCCCCCATTTGTAAGACCAGAGGCCTGGGGCAGATGCAGATTGTAGGCTCTAGGGACAAAAGGTACAGTTGAGGTAGTTTGGAGCCCAAGGAGATGCTTTCATTCTCCCAGAGAGGTTGGTGTGGGGCAGGCCCTGGACCCAGCAGGCAGCAGGCCAGGAGTTGGGGTCCTGTAGAGCTAGGCTGGCAAGGGGTTAGGTGGGGAGCTGGGCCAAAGCCAAGGGCAGCAACCAATGCCATAGGGCCTGGCAGGAGAGGCCAGAGTTGGCATGAGCTGCCTGGTGTGGATAGAGACAGACGGAAGGCCTGTTGGTCGGTATTGTCATGACTGGGGCCAGGGCGGGGCTGCCAGATGGGTTGTCCCTTCTGGATGCCACCCACTGCTCATAGCAAACAGACGATGATAATAACGTGAGCCTCCATCCAAGCCCATGCGCAGTTTTTTCCATCCACTCTCTCACTCAGTCCTCAGGCCCTATGAAGTGGGTGCTTTTATTGCCCCAGAGGTATTTTCATATGAGGAAACTGACACATGCAGACACTAGGTAGCCTGCCTGGTCTCAGGGCTAATAGTGGGCTTAGGCAAGACTTGAAGCCAGGCAGGCTGAATTCAGAGCTTGTGTCCTGAACTACGGCGGCCCTGTATGCGACAACACTGTGTGTGTGTGTGTGTGTGTGTGTGTGTGTGTGTGTGGTGCCCACCTTGTGTCTTAGAAAATATGTGTTACAGCTCCTTACCCTCACAAGGTTTAAATAATTACGTTTGGAACCTTTTGTCTCTAATTTGTCGGGTTCTGTTTGCTTTATGGAAAGGTCCATCTGTGGTTTAAAACAATTCAAACAGTGCCCAGGATATGCAGTGAAAAGTGAATCTTCCTCCCACCCCAAGCCCAGACTCCTTCCTCAGAAGCTGCTAGTTTCTGAGGTATCCTGCCCTGGAGTTTCTGTGTACGTGCGCGCATGTGTGTGCGCGCCGCATGCACTGTGCATGGCGCGTGCTTGTTGGGGGTGGGGAGGGAGCAAGTTGCTTTTTCAAAACACCCACAAATGCTAGCATTCCGCGCCCAGTGTTGTGCACCTCACTTTTTTCAGTCTAGGCACCCACTCCTCCATTCCTGCACACCTACAGTTTAGGCTGGCAGCATTCTTGGTAACAGTTGCTAGGATTCCAGTGTGTAGCTGTCAGCACTCACCTAACCCGCCCCTACTGATGGACCGACCTTCAGGATGTTGCCAGACTCACTCTTTCAAATCCTGTTGCCGGGAACATCTTCTTATCGTTGCCCTGTGTGCATGTGTGCATGTTGGAGCTTCCCGACATTGACCAGCTCTGATGGTGCATCAGTTCATAGTCCCTCTGCAGCTAGAGTGTATGTGGGGCCTGGGTCAGCTTGGAGGAGCCCAAGAGGAGTGGGCTTTTAAAAGAGAACCCATCCCTCTGGCTGTCCTACCCTCCCCCTGCCACCCCCCAGCTCTGTGGACAGGAAATGTGGAGTGGGACCAGGATTGGGCATTTGACCTTGGCCGTTGTGACCCCAGCCTCGCCCTGGCTTTCCTGGCCCTCTGAGCTTTATTTTAAGAGCTGCCCTCAGAAGACAGGTCTGTTTTTCTGGTTTTCTCTCTCCTCTCTTTCTTTTCCTCTTGTCAGATGTGTGTTTTATTTTACATTCTGGATGTAGATTCTTCTCACCAGAATAAATGTCCCCAGGGGGCCATTCCAAGCACAGCTGTGCCCTCTGCTCTCTTCCCACAGCGCTGCCAAGTCCAAGCCCATCATCGCGGAGCCTGAAATCCACGGTGCACAGCCCCTGGATGGGGTGACTGGCTTCCTGGTGCTGATGTCTGAGGGGCTGTACAAGGCCCTGGAGGCAGCCCACGGGCCTGGGCAGGCCAACCAGGTGAGCTGGGCCCGAGCAGAGCTTGGCTGGCCAGCCTGCAGGGTGGCATGCTCCCCAGAGCTCTGATTCTCACATGCTCTCACCAGACATCTTCTCTGGGTTCAAAGTTGGGGGAAGAAAAAGCCCAGAGTTCCAAGAACACCCATCCTACCCAAAAGCTTTGCTCATCTGGGCTTGAAGCAGTGCCAGTCCCCAGGGTCCTGAGCAAAGCCTAAGGGAAGAGGGTGAGGGAAATGAATTTCCACAGGCACACGTGGCTCTGGAGACTGGGAAGGGCCCGGGTGGGCCGCGGAGGAAAGCCCAGCAGGAGCGCGGCCTGGTACATAGAGCGCCGGCCAAGGAGTCATGCGGCCCGCCCAGGTCCCGCTCCACTGCCTCCGTCGCTTCCCTCTTTGAGCTGCAGATGATACACAGTTCATTCCTTGTTTCTGAGATGGGGATGATGACTTCTGCCTTTGTGGGGTTGTGATGAAGGCTGGGCGTGGTAGACACAGGTTCTCAGCCAGGGGGAGCTGCTGCTTTTTCCTACACCTTGGGATGCACGTGTCAGACAGTCGTCAGTAAAGCGGGACTTGGAGGCAGTCACATTGAGGATGACCTTGAAGGGAAGCTGCCTTTACCTGACCTGGGCTTGCTGGGTCAGTCAGAGAAGTTCAGCTTGTGTTTCTCCTTCCATCTGTGATTCTGGTGAGAAGGTAACCTTTTCTGCTCTGTCCTAATTAAAAATAATGAGGGCAAGTCTTAGGCGCCTCACTGTCTCCTAATACCTGTGTTCAAGGTTTTTCATCCATTTTATCTCATTCCTTCCAGTAGCCTTATAACATGGTGGGGGCAGGGGCTCACTGCCATGTCAAGCTAGGGAACTTGGGGCTCACAGAGTTCAGGGTCTTGCCTGAGGTGACAAAGCTGGTCAGTGCTGGAGCTGAGCCCCCCGGACCGGGCCCAGGTCATTTCCCGTTACCTGCCCCTGCCCTCCTACCTCCAAGAGACTGCAGCCAGCCATCACGTAGAGGATTTTGTGTTTATATTTTTTATCTTACCATAAATGTGATCTTTTTTTCCTTTCTTTGCTCTTCGTGATAAGACTATCCAGTGGCTTCTACTGGGTTCTAGAATACACGGGACAGTGGACTTCTCTGAGGGCAGAGACTCTCTCTTCATCCTGACATATCATCTCCTACAATAAGTTTGTTCCAGGAAGGAAAGCCGACAGTTTGTACTGAGCTTAAAGTGCCCTCACGTCCATTATGTTGTTTAATCCTCACTGCAATGCAGTGAGGTGGATATTCTCCCCCATTTCTTTGGTGTGTGGAAGCCAAAAATCAGAGAAATCACAAGGTCACACCTTTTCTAATGAGAAAGTTCCAAAAGAATTATCCTGAATACCTTGAGAAGCTCAGGTTGCAGGCTTGGCCGGTGGGGACGCCCACTTGCTTGGCTGGTGACCCCTAAGTGTCCTGATTCGGCTGTGAAGGTGTGGCCTACACTCCCTGGGCCCCCTTGTTCCTCACCAGGTTTGTGCTCCCGTCGCCCCCAGGAGATCGCCGCCATGATCGACACGGAGTTCGCCAAGCAGACGTCCCTGGATGCAGTGGCCCAGGCCGTGGTGGACCGGGTGAAGCGCATCCACAGTGACACCTTCGCCAGTGGCGGGGAACGTGCCAAGTTCTGCCCAAGGCACGAGGACATGACCCTGCTGGTGCGGAACTTTGGGTACCCCCTGGGAGAGATGAGCCAGGCCGCACCCACCCCAGCCCCAGGTATGTGTGCTGCAAGCCCGTGCCCGAGGCCGTCCGGGGCTGGGGTCGGGGCAGAGCGGCGAGGCCACGGCCTTGCTGCCTGGGGCGGAGTGGAGTCGGGAGGCCTGGCTTTGAGCAGTTCCAGGCCGGGCCCTGACTTTAAAGCTGTCTGAGCTGTGCTTATTTTTCCCCTTTTGTCTGTGAAATGAGGCCAGTACCACCTGCCCTGGCCTCCTTTGAAAGACCTGAGTGCACGGGAAGCACTTTGCAGCACCACGGGCCACATCGCGGGCCACATCGCGGGGACAGCGGCAGCTGCGGGCTCAGTGCCTGCTGTGCGCCAGCCACCTCGCCCGCATATTTCCTTTCGTCCTCATTAACAACCCTTTTACAGAAAGGAAACTGAGGCCCTAGAAGGAAGGGACCTAGCCGAGGTCGGGCATGTCAGAGGTGAGGGAGAGACGCTTTACTCTCCACCTTTTAATTCTAAATCATGTTGCCCAGGAAGAATTACTCTTTTGTTCTCCCTCCCAGTGCTGCTTTAGTGTCAAGACCAGCAGTTCCTGGGGCTGCATTTCTTTTTCTTTTTTTCAAACAAGCAAGCCCTAGCACTCAAGCATCAGATGGATTTGTTCTCCCACGGACACCGGGGTTACTGGAGTTTCTCTAGCTTGTTATTGCAGCCGTATTTTTGTTGGGCCAACCTCAACTAGGAGCATACTTAGCCCTTGGGTTAAAGCACCGTGGGAAGCCAGGCAGTAACCCTTTCGTTGAGGCAGCTCAGCACTTCTCTTCCTGCTTTGAGCACCAGCAGTGCTTTGCTGCTGCGCGGAGGCCCCTGCCTGGCCCGGAGGAGTCTCTGCCACGGGTACTCCTTCGCTGTCCTAAGGGGCAGAGGGTCAAGCTAGGGGATCCGAGCCGGGCCACCGCCTACCTTCTCAGGCCCTGGAGCGGCCCTGTTGCTGCCACCCCAGGGTCCCCCTGAGCCACACCCTGTAGCCCACCACTCTCTTCCTCCCACAGCTGCAGGAGGACGCGTGTACCCCGTATCAGTGCCTTACTCAAGCGCCCAGAGCACCAGCAAAACCAGCGTGACCCTGTCCCTCGTCATGCCCTCCCAGGGCCAGCTAGTCAACGGGGCCCACAGTGCCTCCACCCTGGACGAAGCCACTCCCACCCTCACCAAGTAAGCGGCCACCCCCAGCCCCAGCCATCTCAGGCCTGCTTCCTGGGCACAGCCCTGGGTCCCTGGACAGGAGTGGCCGTAGGGCCACGTCCTGTGCCTGAGGAACCTTGGATGAGACGCCCTGAGATGTGCTGGGGTCTTGTTCCTCTCAAATCCCCCAGTTCCATCCCTGGGGAGGCCTCCGTAGCCTCCCAGGCGGGACTGCAGCTTCCAGCAGCTCCTTGAAGCCGGAAGGGAGGGGGTGGAGACAGGCAGCTCGTGCTGACAGCCTGCTGCTCGTTTCTGCTTGCAGGTGCCATGTATTCGTTTTCATTTAATGGGAAGGTTGTCCTCTTGTTCTTTTCTCTTCTCCCGTCTTGGAGTGTGTGATCTGGGGGGCCTCCCCCATGGTATCTGTGCTTGTGGGACATTGTTTGGCCTGTGCCGGCTTATGAGAGCCAGTGCTCTCTGACTGAAGCGTCCGATTTTAGCTTTGAAGCGAGTTCTCTAGTTTCAGGCTGGGGGAGGGGTGGAGGCAGCAGGGGGTCTGGAGCCTGGGGGTGTGGTGGGCGGGCCCCCTCCTCACTCCTGGCAGACCTGCCTGACAGGTCGGGTGTCTGCCTCGCCCCCTCCACATCTGGGGAATGTACCCCCACCTGCCACACCAGGGGGCTGGGCTCTGGTTTCCACATTCCAGCCCTGCACAGAATAATAGAGGTGCCCCACCCAGCCCACTCAAGATCTGGCCGGTTGGAAGGGCCACCGGGAAGGTTTCCCTGTGCCTCGCAGGGGCCTTTCCTGCTCCCTGCCCCCAGGCTGCTGCCGCCTCCCCTGTGGGCTGGAGGGGCCTGCCGGGCAGCTGAGTGATGGGCATCCTAAGCATTGTACGGGTGGCCTCCCCACCCCTGCAGGGCTGCTCAGAGGAGCCACCAGCTGTGTCCACAAAGGCAGGGCGTGTAGCAGCCATCCCAGACCAGGCAGGAGAACCAGCCATTCTTCTGTGCCTCCAGCTCCCTGGGTCCCTCCATCCTGCGTCAGAGCTTAGTTGCCCCCACCCCCACCCTGCTGCCGGGCTGGCCCAGCTCTGAGTGCTGGGAGTGTGCAGGACAGTGGGTTAGCAGGTAATTCCCAGATGTTACAGGCTGTGTGGCAGAGGGTGGGTGCCCGGGGAGCTCTGGGAACATGGGGGGCCCGTCCCCACCCAGCTTGCGAGAGAAACGAGGAGGAGGGAGTAGGGAGGTTTTCTGGGAGAAGAACCCTGGCCTGCCTGTGACCAGTGGGGTTTGGTCTGGGATGGATTTGGAGAGGTTGGAGTGGATGGCGCCCAGCTCGGCGCCGCTCCGCGGGTGGCAAGTTCTGCATCCTACGCAGTAGCCACTAGCCACGCGGATTATTGAGCACTGAAGTGAGGGTTCCATTTTATTTCATTCTAGTTAATTTAAAGAGCTGCATGTGGTTAGAGCTTCAAAAATACATTTGACTTTTCCTCTGCCCCGAAGGACATCTGGCCGGCTGGCCCTCGTGGTTGCCTTTGTGGCCTGTGCCCTGAGGGGCTGGCCAGACGCCACGGCCCATCACTGATTTGCCCCTGTTGTGCTCCCAGCCAGAGCCCGACCCTGACCCTGCAGTCCACCAACACGCACACCCAGAGCAGCAGCTCCAGCTCTGACGGGGGCCTTTTCCGCTCCCGGCCCGCCCACTCACTCCCGCCCGGCGAGGATGGCCGCGTCGAGCCTTACGTGGACTTTGCGGAGTTCTACCGCCTCTGGAGCGTGGACCATGGCGAGCAGAGTGTGGTGATGGCGCCGTAGCCCGGCCGCGGAGTGCAGCCCGAGCAGGACCTTGCCTGGGGACGGGGCCCAGCTCCGGCAGGACGGGCCTTTTCCTGCCATTTGCCTGTGCCCCAGGGGCCAGCAGGGCCTGGTGCTCAGCCTGCATCGTACTCTCACTCCACAGCCTGTGGTGCTGTAGAGAATGTTCTCTCAGTGCACCAACGCAGACCGGACCCCTTGCCACGGCGGCAGCACAGGGGCCGGAGGCTCAGTCCCCCGGCAGCCTCAGCCACGACCATGGCTGTTTCTCAGAACAAGGGGCACAAGGGCGGCAGCCCACAAGCCCCGCGAGTGGCAGCCACTGCTTTCCCAAGGCCACCCCCTTCCCGACACCATCTCCCCTGGTGGAGCCTGTGGCCACTGCTAGCACCCCCTCGCCCCTGGGGGGTGGTTCTCGCCTTCTCCAGCCGGCCTCCAGAGTGGAACCCCAGTTGGCGTCTGCACCTTCGAGGCCTGCACCCATCCCTGGGCCCCGTCCCTAGGCCTCTTTGGGCTTAGGGGCACTGGGATGGCTGCAGAGAGGGCAGTCAGGTGGAAAGGAACCGGAGAGAACTGGTCCAAGAGGAGCACTGGTCCTGGAGCCCACCAGAGTGGGCAGGCTGGGCAGGGCTGGCTCCCCAGGGCCGGGTGAAGAGGGGAGGTGTGCCCGGCCTGAGTGGGGGCAGGGGCCGCCCTTGTCAGGCCCCTCCGGGAGTGGCGAGGCCCTGAATCGGGGTGAGCCAGTTCTGCTCTGCTTTTCCCCGCTGGAGCTGGGGAGGGCCCCAGGGTGGGAGCTGCTAAGACTGCAGTCTTAACCACTGACTGTGAGTCTCTGCCAGCTCTACGGTAACAGACAGGTCTTAGGCCAGGCCTCGGGGCTCACTGGAAACAGAGAACAGTGGAGAATGGTTCCAAAAGGTCCTGGAGACCTGCTGCTCTGGGTGGTCGAGGGCTTTGGAGACGTGCACTGTTTTTACAGACACTTAGGGTGGGGATCAGGCCAGCCCAGGCCCTCAGTGAGACCATTTCATGCATGTTCTCTGCGTTCAGTGGGGAAGGGGTACCACCAGGGCTGTCAGCTGGAATTGCCCTTCGTATTTTCAGAGGAGGAAGCAGGCTCAGGAGACTCTCACCTTGTCCAAGTCACGCAGTCAGTGGTGGAGCAGAACTCAAACTTTCTTGTCAGTCTCTGAGGCCCCCCTGGGTTCTTGCCAACACCCCCCCACCTGGTGCCCAGCCTCCTGCCCCATGATGCCCCAGACACAGCTCACCAGGGACTGGCTGCTGTGCACGGCCTCCAGTGTGCTTGGACTCTGAAAAGTCGAAGGCCAGTTCCAAGGTCCCATGTGGTCCAGGAACATGTTTTCCTGTGGCAGGGCGGGGCCCATTGTGGTGCCGGTTTCCGAGGGGAGCCGCGGCATGAGCAGAGGAAAAGCGGATCTCGGCAGAGGGCCCTGACCCCCCTCCACTACGAAGCCATCTCCTTGTGCAGGTGAGCAGATTCAAAATCAGTCACAGAGGCTTGGGCACAAAGGGATCCTCTTCCGAGAACGTCTCTCTATGCTGTTTGGTCTCTAGAGATAGAATCACTTTTTTACGTCAGTAAAGAGATAATAAAGGGTGGTATAATGTGTCGTGCTGTTAATAGTCTACGGGTGTCTCGTGTAGCTCGCGGCAGCCCTGGGAGGTGGCCGTCGCCTCCTGCCCTGCTCAGCATCTGGAAGCACCAGCTCAGCAGGCCTGGGAGTGGCAGAGCCGGGATGCGAACCCGGCCTCCGGACCGGACCGGTGCTGCCACCTCACAGCCTGAGGGGAGGGCGCTGGGTTGCTCAGCATCCCCCGAGGTCCCTGCACACCTGGAGAGGGTGACTGTCCTCCCCTGCTGCGCGCCAGCTCCTCCTCTTCCTGAAGGCAAGGCCGGTTCTCGGCGTGTGAGTGTGGTGTGGCTGGCAGGGCTGCGGGTCACCAGGACCCAGTCCTCGCACTCCCGCTCCCCACTGGTCAGTAGACCTTGAGAAGGTTCCTCGGCCTCATTTTGGTTTCGTCTGCATGGAGGATACTCTATGAATACTAGTCCACAAAGCGCCTCTTCCCGCTTTACGGGACTTAAGACCTTGTCCCTCTAACACTGTAAAGTCACGTATAAGGAAGGGTCTGCCTGGGGCCTTGCGTGCAGCAGGTGCTACTTGCCACTTCCCCTGGGAACCCAGACGCTGGGCCGTGGGTGTGGTTATTGCCTCTTCTCAGCGAAGCCTAGAGGGAGGCTGTCAACCGGGCTCCCGGACGTTTCCTCCAGCAAGGGCATCTTTCATGATTCTTCTTTCTGGGCCCCCTGCTTTGAAGCCAAACAAGGACACAGATTCCTGCCAATCCTGACGGGCTCGGCACGAGCACGCGCTTTGTTCCCACGCAGAGGTGATGTCAGCCCGGAGCAAAGAAGGGCATTTCCATGAGCCTCTGGGCGTGCAGCCTCCTCAAGGAGGGACACAGTGTCTGGCAGCCGGCTTTGAGGAGTATTGACACCAGCTCAGGGACTCCATTCCTGCCTCCGAGACACCCCTGCCTTCAGGCTGTGTGGACCAGCTGGCTCATCCAGCCCCTTCTTGCCCCGTTCTCCCCGGTCCCTCGGTGGGCCAGGGCCAGGGTGGGCCTCAGGGCCCCCGCCTGTTTCTGCACCCTCTTGCAATTGTCACTTCAGCAAAGCCTGCCCTTTGCCCAGATGGTGCTGAGCTCAAGAACCTTCCAGAGCTCCTGCGTCCTGCCTCGAGGCACCTGCTGCATTGGAGTCCTTCGTGTGCTTACCCCTCTCCCCCCGCCCCTCCACCCTGGACCCTGCACAGCCCCTGGGCAGGTCGAAGAAATGTCAGGTGAACGATGGTAGGTGCACTGCCCAGAGAAGAACTTCTGGAACTTTCCTACAGGAAACATCTTTACCCTGTAGAAAACTCCCACCCTAGTACCCCCCGAGTTTGGAAGTGTGTAAGCAGTTAGATGTCTCCTTACTTTGAATATCGAGGTGAATTCTGCAAGCAAACCCACAATAATCTCACGGTTGTTTTAGTACAAAAGCAACATTTTTTTCAAAAATAATATTTAAAATTACTTATTGTCAAGTAAATTGATGCTTCAGGAAGTGCTCCACGTCAGTCCTATAGGTTTGTAGGTCTCAGCCCATCGCAGGGAACCCAGCAGGACCCAGGTGGAGGGGCCCAGGTGACCCTATAACACCCGCTAACTGCTACGTGCCAGATGGGAACTTGCGAGGCATTAACTCCTGAGAGGCCCTCACGGTGGTCGCCCCCCACATGCCCCCCAGTGCCACCAGGCAGGGATTTGTGTCTGAAGGTTCACTGGGTCCTATTGTTAGTTCCCACTTTGGAGATGAGGAAATAAAGCACAGACAGGTGAAGGAGTTTGCGCGGAGCGACCAGGAGACAGATTTCTGCTCAGGATCGGAAAGAACTTTCTAATGGCGTGTGAGTTGTTAAACGTCGGAAGGGGCTGCCTATGGGAGGTGGGAGATTCCGATCTTTACGGCGTGTGAGCAGAGCTGCACCCACAGCATCTGATGGAGCCAGAAGCGTTGAGCTGCAGGCCCAGCCTGGGTGCACGTCAGAGCTGTGTGCCAGTGGGGGTGGGGGGTAGTTGTTGAAAATTACAGATTCCTTGGCCCTATCCTGGACTCACAAGTCACAGCCTCCAGAGGGAGGCCCCCGAGTCTGGAATCTCACAAGACCACGTGCTCCTGGAGTTCCTGACTAAAGGCCGGGCTGAATGGCTTCTGCCCTCCTGCCCGCTCCGTGTGCCCTTCCGTGATTTGGTGCTTCTGTGAGTCCTACGTCTGTGTGTCCCTGAGTGGCCTTGGGTGAGGCCCAAAGGCTCTCTGATCCCTGTCTCATCTCAAAATGAAGGTTTACAGTTCAGCTTTTTGTGAAAACAAAGCCCCACGCCTATCATTTAATGAGTTGTAACCATGTACCAGGCATGTACCTGACGTGATCTCACGGGATGGTTAACTCAGCAAGGAGCAGATGTCAGTGATCCCACTATAGACGTAAGGAAGCCAAGACTCGGAGAAAATAAGCCAGGTGCCCGGGATCACACAGGAGCAGGAATTTGAAATCGGGACTTTTCTCTGTGCCCCACAGTGTTTGCTCATGATTTTCAAAGGCCCTTCCAGGCCTGAGAGCTGGGATTTGACGGCAATCTCTCCATGCTAGTTTAACACACTCTCCTGGGTGTAGGAGGGAAACTTTCACAAGGACCCTCTGAGATCAAAGGTCACACTGGAATATTGTCACCTGGTCAAACTTGTCTGCTGGATTGGGGACAAAAGAGGTACCAAGCCTTTCCCAGCACTGGGACTTGGCCCTCAACTTCAGACCAGGCGGGAATCAGCCACAGCCCTGTCCTGGCAGAGCTCACAGGCTGGGGCTACCCCTGACCAAGACTCAGGGGCTCCTGGAAGGCTGCCTGGAGGAAGTGGGCTTGCATCTTGATGGAGCAGTAGTGATCAGCTGGGGGAGGAAGGGAGAGAAGGCAGGAGCACAGGCCTAGGGTGTGGAGGGCCTGGCGGGGCGGCCGCAGGGGGCCTGGGGACGCCATGGGGGTCAGGCCATTCTTTCTCGAGAGTCCTGGAGGAGACAGTGCACGTTTTAGCGGGGAGCGGGGGGGCTGGGCTGACAGAGCAGGTGACAGGGATCTGGGAGGAGAGGCAGGCAGTGGTGGGGTGGCAGGGAGTGAGGAGCAGTGTTGCTGGCGCCAGTCCTTCCCAGGAGGTCCCAACCCCTGAGGCTCTGTGTCTGTAGGACCTAATGAGGTTGGCCCTGCCTCGCAGGGACCAGCAGGGCTTCAGTTCCCTTTAGTGGGGTGGCCTGCAGTTGAGGTCCTGGCCCCAGCCTTCCTGAACTTCCAAGCACTCCTGGGGTCTCAGGCCCAGGAAGAAGGTCCAAGAAGGGTTCAAGAGCAGGTAGGGGGAGGTCAGGAGCTGAAGGCAGAGGGATGTCCCCTCACACTCGGCGCTCGGCGGCTCCAGGCCTTTGCCCAGCTGTGTCTTCTTCCCCGTGTGTCCTTCCCTTTTTCCTCTGTCTAGCGACAAAACACGCCTAGTGCCATCTCTGTGCAGCCCTGAGCCAGAGGGTGTGGGTGGGAGGGTGGAGAGAGGAGGGAGTCAAATGACCCAGTTAAGACTCCTGCCCTGGAGAGAAGATAAAGCAGCACCTGGAGCTCCAGCCCGAATAGGCCCCGAGACCCAGGCTGAGCTGGGGACCGCTTCCGGCTGATGGGTTCAGAAGCTCCCCGGAGTCGGGGCTGGCGTACTTGTGAAGGATATGGGCTTCAGGCTAGTCGTATCCCGACAACCTCCCTAAAGGTGGCAGACTAAACACATATGCCAAACGTCTTCTGCTCCTAAAGCCCCGTGAAGACTACAGAAAGGAATTGATTCTCTTTTTCTTTTTTTTAAGGTATAGGATTCCCTGGCGGTCCAGTTTTAAGGTATAGGATTCCCTGGCGGTCCAGTGGTTAGGACTCCGCGCTTGAAAGCAGAGGACTGGGTTCAATCCCTAGTTGGGGACTAAGGTCCCACAAGACGTGTGGCACAGCCGGAAAAGAAAAAAAAAGTATAAACCCATGAGGATGGGGCAAGCAGGACAGGAGGCAAATGAGTGCAATTTTGAAGCTGGAAAGTAAACGTAGAGTGACGGCTGACTTAACGGACTCGGGCTTCCCTGGCGGCGCGGTGGTTGAGAGTCCGCCTGCCGATGCAGGGGACACGGGTTCGTGCCTCGGTCCGGGAAGATCCCACATGCCGCGGAACGGCTAGGCCCGTGAGCCACGGCCGCTGAGCCTGCGCGTCCGGAGCCTGTGCTCCGCAACGGGAGAGGCCACGGCGGTGAGAGGCCCGCGTACCGCAAAAAAAAAGGACTCAGAAAAGCCACATGCCAGCCAAGCAGGGTGGCAGCTAAGCCCCAGCATGATTTACCCCACAGGACCGCCAAGGGCTCAGCCTGAGCTGGCAGCCCCAAGTGGGGGTAGTGGATGGGGGTGAAATAAGGAGCAGTCAGACCCCCAAATCCCCTCCCAGAGCTGCTAGGTAGTCACCCTCCCCCACCCCAGCAGGAAACCAGAGGCATTCTCTGGCAACGGTAAACCAGGGGTCCCTGGCCTGGGGATAGGGGCATTGTACTGAAAACAGGGAGCTGAGAGTCAGGGGCTTCTGAGTCTGGGGTCCCACCCTTGTCTCCTGTCCTGCTCCCAGCGACAGCCAGGCCTTTACCCTCCAGGCAGGACACTGAAGGTGCTCTCTGGAGATTCGAATCCTCCCAAGAACAAAGTCCCAAAAATACTGACATGGGGGGGAATCCCCAGCAAGTGCCCCCCAAGCCTCCTTTCAGCAAGATCAAGTGTCTGTCCTAACACACCCTGAGGGAGCAGCCGTCTCTTCGACAAAGTGTATCTAGGACTCTGGTAGATAAGGTAAAAAAGACAAACAGAAGCAGCCTTTACCATATGACCGAGCAATTCCATTCCCAGGATATGGAAACATGTCCACACAGAATCTATACACAAATGTTCATAGCGCCATTGCTTATAACAGCCAAAAGGCAGAAACAACCCAAACATCCCTCAGTGGGTGAATGGATAAGCTAATGGTGGTCTGTGCGTACAATGGAATATTATTCAGCCATAAAAAGCAACGAAGCCCTCATAGATTCTATAAAATGGATGACCCTTGAAAACAATATGCCCAGTGAAAGAAGATAGACACGAAAGGTCATGTATTACATAATTCCATTTATATGAAATGTCCGGAATAGGCAAATCCGTAGAGACAGACAGCAGATTAGTGGTTGCCAGGGGCTGGGGGAGGAAGGAATGGGCCTGATTGCTCAGTGGATACGCCGTGTTTTTCTGGGGTGATGAGAAAGTCTGAAACTAGAGAGAGGTGGTGGTTGTCCAATGTCGTAAAGACCCCAGGGACCACATAGAATGGTACACTTTCACATGGTTGAGTGTATGTTATGTGAACTTTATCTGAATTAAAAACAAACAAGTAAGAGAACCGGCCAAGGCTTCTGAGCTCCAAGTGCCTCCTCTAAACTCGCAAAGCACCTGGATTAACCCGCGAGGGTTATGTTTCCAGCAGAGAGAATTCAAACCACAAACGCCATGCTGGATTCCGTAGTGGTCACGCTCAAAAAGTGAAAAGATACAAGTGAAATTGATAAGGACAGAGTAAAGGGACAAAGTAGGTGATTAAATAGTTAATCCCAATAGGGGACTGTAAGTAAAGAAAAAAAGTGTGGGAGACCCCTGTAAGTTAATGATAACTCAAGAAAGCAGGTTTGCTTAACCACAAAACCAAGCAGGTTTGCTTAGCAACAAAACCATGCAACAGAAGCATGAGATGCCCCAAAACAATAAAACAATGGTGGCATGAGACCCACGTCCTGCCCAGTGAGCTCAGTAAGTTAATGATTCCCAGGACACACTCCTCTGTGTGCGCTAACAAAAATATAAGGGTGACATTATACTGAAACCTGAGATGATTTACCATATTTTAGTATATGTTACTACCTTTTTGCTCATTTCTGTTGCACCATGACAATCCCAGCTTGACCATGGAGGGACAAGAAAACTCCCCCACCTGACGTGGAGGAGGAACTGATGATGGAAGCTTGACATCTACTCAAGAGTGAGGAAGAAGGTGGTCTTCTCTCCTCACTTTTCCTTTGATTATAAAACTGTAGCCCACTAAGTTCTCGGGGCGTGGCACCCTCTGGCCCACCCGCTTGTAAGCCTCACACGTTCTATTCTAATAAGTCACTTCTTATCTATCACTTTGCCTCTTGCTGAATTCTTTCTGCCCCGAGACATAAAGAACCAGAGCTCCTTGGAGCCCCCAAGACGCATTGCTGGGGTTTCCAAATTAATTTTAGTACTCTACTTCCTTTAACCCAGCATAGCCAAAATATTATCATTTCAACATGCAATCAATATAAAAACTACTAATGAGATGGTTCTTTCATGCTAAGTCTTTGAAACACGGGTGCCTTTACCCGCACAGAGCATCTCAAGTACAGGAAGGTTGGCCGAGTTCCTGCACTTCATAGCCACTCGTGGCACATGGTCACCCCAATAGGACGGCGTAGCTCTAGAGAGTCTCAAACTAGAGTCTCGGGACATAATTTGCAGAGTATGAGAGTTTTCAAATTAAAACTGTGAATTAGGGACTTCCCTAGTGGCGCAGTGGTTAAGAATCCACCTGCCAATGCAGGGGACACGGGTTCGATCCCTGGTCCAGGAAGATCCCACATGCCGCGGAGCAACTAAGCCCGTGTGCCACAACTACTGAGCCTGCGCTCTAGAGCCCGTGAGCTACAACTACTGAAGCCTGCGCGCGTCTAGAGCCCGTGCTCCGCAACAACAGAAGCCACCACAATGAGAAGCCCACGCACCGAAACGAAGCCCCAACGCAGCCAACAATAAATTAATTAATTTTAAAAAAAACTATGAGTTAAAAACAAATGGACGATAATCCTATTTAGGATCATCTGAGCAATCACCTAAAAATAAGTCCTAAATCAAACATAGAATTACCACATGATCCAGCAAATCCGTTTCTGGGTACACACCCAGGAGAAGAGAAAGCAGGGACTTGAACAATTATTTATACACCAACGTCCATGGCAGCATTATTCACAGTCGGGAAAAGGTGGAAACAACCCATCGATGGATAAAATGCCTATTGACGATGAATGGATAAGTGAAATGTATCCACACAGTGGGATATTATTCAACTGTAAAAAGGAAGGAAATTCTGACACAGGCTACAACACAGGAACCTTGAGGATTACACTAAAGAGAAATAAGCCAGCCACAAAGACAAATACTGTGTGTCTCACTCCTATGCCGTACTTAGGAGTCAAATTCATGGAGACAGAAGGTAGAAGGGTGGGTGCTGTGGCGTGGGGGAGGCGGGGATGGGGAGTTAGTGTTTCATAGGGACGGAGTTTCAGTTTGGGAAGATGAGAAAGTGCAGGAGGTGGATGGTGGTGGCTCTGCAACGATGTGAATGTACCTAATGCCACTGAATTGTACACTTAAAAGTGGCTCAAATGGTAGATTTTATGTTATGTATATTTTACCACAATTTAAAAAAATAGGTCCTGCCCCTCAGTGTGTTGGGTGGGTGCTGACCAGGGCAGTTGAGAGTTTACAGTCTCTGGTGGTTAATGAGAAAAGATGCGGGGAGACTTCGTGCCCAGCGAGGCCTGCCTGGCTGCCCAGGACGGCCAGGAGCTGTCCCGGCACTGTCCCTGCTGGGGCCTCGCAGGCTGGGTGGGAGAGGACAGAGGTGGTGCAAGGAGCGGGGAGGGCCCACACTGTGGCCAAGGCCCCCCGGCCCCAGAGAACCGGCTCTTCGTTGTGTCCCCTGGACTGCAGACCTTCTGTGGTGAGAGCTGGCAAGGTCCGTTCCTGTGGTCAACTTGTTTGTTTTTGTTTGTTTGGTTACACCATGTGGGATCTTAGTTCCCTGACCAGGGATCGAACCCCTGCCCCCTGCAGTGGACGCACAGAGTCCTAACCACTGGACCACCAGGGAATTCCCCTGTCACCTTGTACTTTTATTGGTTCTGCTAATATTCTTTATATTTGTTTGTACATTTGCTTTGGTTTTAATGTGGGAGGCAAACGTAAGCACAAGAGGTTTATACCTGGCTCTGAGTCTGTGTGTAGTAAGAAACACTGTAATAAAAACCATCGAAGACAGCCCCAGGGTCCCGGAACTAATTTTTTTCTTTAAGAGAGTGTCCACACGGCATTGCTTGGATGTTGGGGTAACGCTGTGCTTTGGCTTCTGGGTCTGTTTCCCTTGAAGCACAGTCATCTCTGTGTCCCTGCAGGGCCAGCGTCCAGGCTGGGCCAGCGAGGCAGCGGAGCTGGAGACTCAGGGAAGGCTGGGGTGGGGCTGCATCCTGGGTCTTGAAGAGGGAGTTTGAGGAGTAGAAGATGGGGCTGGGGAAGGGCCCATCTCGGGGGGAGGCACCCGCCCCAGCCCAGAGGGCGTCAGGGCATCCAAACAAGCCCCTGCTTTGCCCGACTGTCAGGGGTGGGCGGCCAAGAGACCAGCCTTCCCCCTCAGACACCCCGCAGCTCCCTCCTCCCCCTACCCCGGACATTACCCTGTCCTGTTGGTCTCACCTCCTCTCTCAGCGCCACCTCACCTGGCCCAGCCACCATCACTTCTTCCCTACATCCCTGCACCTATAGCCTCCCCTGCCAGTAAGGGATGTACTGCGTCCAGCAGGCCTTCACTCATTCACTCAGTAAACATGCACTGACTAGGGCAGCACCGATTAGGAACCAAGCAAAGGCCCTGCCCAGTGGGAGACAGACAACGAACAAGGAAATGTAAGTGACATATGACAGCAAGCGCCGCAAGAGCGGGAGGAAAACAAAAGGAATCGGGGGAGGGGTGCTGTGATACATTCCCTGGGTCCTCAGGTGGGTATGCGCCTCCGGGCCCCTCCGGGGATGCCTGCCGTGATCCAGCCCCCGCTCCTGGAGGATCTGATCACGTAGCCTGGCGGCCCCGGTGAGTGCCCCAGCCACAAGTGGTGAGAAGGCCGCCTTGGTGTGGCCTCAGGAAAGGGGGCCTCAGGGAAGCGACATGTCCAAGGCGGTGCAGCTTAGGGGGTGTGCTCCTGGGGCTGGGCCCAGGCCTGACCCCACTTGGCCATCACATTACATGGTGTGGCTGTGTGATGTTGGGCGTGTTACCTTCCAACTCCGAGCCTCAGCTTCTCCACCTGTAGGATGGGCATGGAATGGTAGGCAGAGACACTGCAGGGATCAGCAGGGCCTGGAATCCTCCAGGGAGGTTGAAGAGGAGCAGCCCAGGGAGGGAGGAGTGGCTGTCATCCCAGCCTCATTTACAGCAGCCCCTCTCCTGGCTCCAGGGCTGGAGACACCGGAATCTCACGGCTGTCTGCAAAGACAGATGTAGGAGGCCTGGCAGACTCCCGGCTCCCATCAGATCGCCCTGTGGGCCAGGAGTCCAGGTAACAGACGCCCCCACCAGCAGCCTCAGAGTCTGCCATGTGACCATCAACGCCTCCTCCTACCCCCAGGGCCCAAGTACTGATAAGCCTGGGAGGTGGAGGAAACCGGTTGGGAAAGCAGGAGCTCTAAAGCCCCCCTAACAACTCTGAGTTCAGGGCTTGCTCTGCACCGCGAGCCCTGGGACTTCCAAACCTCTCCCAGCCTCAGTTTCCATGTCTATAAAGTGAAGATGGTCCCTCCCGAGATAGTAGGAAGAGTAGATCATGATAGGTAAACCATCCTCTACTAGGAACGAGCTTTTTTTGTTGTTTTTAATTTATTTATTGCTGCATTCGGTCTTCGTTGCTGCGCGCAGGCTTTCTCTAGTTGTGGCAAGCGGGGTCTACTCTTCGTTGCAGTGCGCGGGCTTCTCATTGCGGTGGCTTCTCTTGTTGTGGATCACGGGCTCTAGGCGCGCGGGCTTCAGTAGTTGTGGCTCGCGGGCTCTAGAGCGCAGCCTCAGTAGTTGTGGCACACGAGTTTAGTTGCTCCGCAGCATGTGGGATCTTCCCGGACCAGGGCTCGAATCTGTGTCCCCTGCATTGGCAGGCGGATTCTTAACCTCTGCACCACCAGGGAAGTCCCAGGAACGGGCGTTTTTAAGTTGGTGATCATCTTGGTGGCAGTGGAGTGTTGGTCACAGGAAATGGGGTGGGGGGATCTGGGGTCACCTTAGTCCTCCCTTCAGCCGCAGAGGAGCCATTTCCCGTGAGCTGCTGAGAATTCAATCGGGAAGCTGGGGTCTGGGTGCAGGGCCAGGCCCAGCTCTGCCTCTTTCCTGCTGTGTGGTGTGGGCAGGTCACTCCCCCTCTCTGGGCCTCTGCTTTCTCTTTGGGGGCTGGTCTTGAAGGTAGCGAGGGTTGGCCCCCTAGGGGCTAGCCCCGGGACCCAGCTGCTTTGGACACCCTCCCCACCCCCGCCTGGGGCGAATGGCAAGGTCTGCTTAGGCGGCCCTGGCACCCACCCAGGCTCCTTCCTGCACAGAGATGACCCACAAGATAAAGTGGCGGGAGTGTGGAGACACGGCTTTCAGGAGACAGCGGGCAGTGAGCAGTGCGTGTGTCCAGGCCCACAGGAAGGAGGGTGGGGGATGGGGAAGGGCAAAGCTGGGCACAGGGGTGCAAGTGGACCCCCGGCTGGGGGACAGACGCATACAGACAGGTGGCTCCACGGTTGTCTTGGCAACCCCCAAACTCCATCAGCCCCAAGTAGACGTGCTTGCTCTGGGGAGCAGCTGAAGACACAGCTCTTGCTCAAGATTCCCCCTTGCACCAGCCTCTCCTGTGTAGAAACGTGGTCCTACAGTCCGTCTGGGGCAGACTGAGTGCCCTTCTTTCCATCGATTTCTCAAACAGGAGAGCCAGAAATGGGATGGTGGGTGGAGGGAGGAATGCGGCCCCCCGGGGGAGTGCGTGGGCCAAGCTGCTGCTCTCTTTCTGTGTGGACTCAAGGCCCTCCAAGGGCCCTTTCAGCCCAGCCCTTCCACACCTGGCCCCGCAAGAGGGACCCCGGTACCGCAGGGGCTTGGTGGGACTGACAGAGGTGTGGCAGTGGACGGCCGTCTGCTGCCCCTGAGTAGCCTGGCTGGGGCCACTGGCACGTCTCCGTCTTCCCCAGAGCAGGAAAGGGTGGAGGTGGAGGGGAAGGTGGACAGGCGTGGAGACACAGGCCTAGGTGGTGTCGGGGAGTCACTTTGTCTTTTAGCCTCACCCTCCCCTTCTGTCACTTGGAGCTCCATCATACGTCTCCCAGGACGGTCGGAGGCTCAGAAGGGGTGGTGTTCCTGTGCGGACATGGCAGCTAGTAGGTTCCTGTGGCAATAGCCCTGGAGAGCATCCTGGTATCTCCGGGTCCCAGGAGACTTTGGCCAGCTTGAGAGGGGTCTGCCTGATTCAGTCCTGGAGAACTTTTTAAATAAATTTATTTATTTATTTAGGCTGTGTTGGGTCTTCATTGTTGGGTCTTAGTTGCTGCGCGTGGGCTTTCTCTAGTTGTGGCGAGCAAGGGCTACTCTTTGTTGCGGTGCTCAGGCTTCTCATTGTGGTGGCTTCTCTTGTTGTGGAGCACAGGCTCTAGGGCCCACGGGGTTCAGTAGTTGTGGCACACGGCCTCAGTAGTTGTGGCTCGCGGGCTCTAGAGTGCAGGCTTAGTAGTTGTGGCACACGGGCTTAGTTGCTTTGCGGCATGTGGGAGAGTGGATGGTGACTCATGAGAATGCGGAGGAGGGAGCGCCCAGGAAGCTCAGAGGCCCAGCTGCAGGGAGACGAGAAGGGTAGACCAGTTCTGGCCAGGTCCTAGGGGACCCAAGGTCTCAGAGCCCTCTCTCTCTAGTCTCCTGGGTCTTTCCCCCTCCTAAGGCCCGGCGGCCCTGCTCCCTGCACCCCCGCCCCCCAGGAGTGAGACCGTGAGCCCCAGTGGGGAATGAGGCCGGGCCTGCTCTTCCTGTTGATGACAGCACTCTAAAAACTCCCTGCCTCGGCTTTGCTGGGGGTGCCTCGCTGGCAGGGAGAGATGCTGTGGCCTTGCCCGCCACCGGCCCTGCCCTGATCGGTCCTCCCTGATACTGAGAAACTTCCGTCCAGCAGTGCCACCTCGGCCCCACCCTAGCCTCACAGATTCTGAGCAAATGCAGTCCTAGATAGTGATGTTCACGAGGGGGCCAGTGGGGAGGAGACCATGCGAACCCTTCCCCCACCTCCAGCCTCTGAGGACCTCAGAAACTTCACAGCCGCCCCTGAGTACAGGCTGTGGATTCAATCCTGGCTCTGCCACTCTTAGCTCTACCATCTTGGGAAAGTTACCTCTCTGTGCCTCAGTTGCCTCATCTAAAAAATGGGGAGAAGAGAGGGCAAATGTAACCACTCTGTGCAGGCCCTGTTCTCAGCAGTTTACATCTAGCAGCTTATTTAATC
Organism: Aethalodelphis obliquidens; assembly: GCF_003676395.1. Lineage (NCBI taxonomy): Eukaryota > Metazoa > Chordata > Mammalia > Artiodactyla > Delphinidae > Aethalodelphis > Aethalodelphis obliquidens. The sequence goes on from NW_020837952.1 coordinate 55,847,424, forward strand.
CTCCCCAAAACTCTATGTGGGCTAGGGGCAGGGGGCTCTGTTATTAGTCTCACTTTACAGATGAGGAGATGAAAGCACAGAGAGGTCAAGTAACTAGCCTGGGCTCACACAGTTAGTCATCATTCCGGAGCCTATGCTCCATCCGCTCCTGCAGTGTCTGCTCCCCATCTCCTAGTTCCTTCCTTTTTTTTTTTTTTTGGTAAAATATACATAACATAAAATTTACCATTTTAACCACTTTTAAATGTATAATTCAGTGGCATTAAGTCCATTCACATTGTTGTAAAACCATGACCACCATCCATTTCCAGAACTCTTTTCATCTTCCCAAAGTGAAACTACCCATTAAACAATAATTCCCCAGGACTTCCCTGGTGGTCCAGCGGTTAAGACTGCACTTCCACTGCAGGGGGCACGGGTTCAAGCCCTGGTTGGTGAACTAAGATCCTGTATGCTGTGCAGCCGGAAAAAAAAAAAAAAAAAAAAAACCCAATAACCCCCCATTTCCTGTCAACCACCGTCCTGTCTCTATGAATTTGGCTTCTCTGGGTACCTCATGGAACTGGAATCATACACTATTTGTCCTTTTGTGACTCGCTTATTTCATTTATAATGCCTTCAAGTTTTACCCATGTTGTAGCATCTGTCAGAATTTCCTTCTTTTTTAAGGCTAAATAATATTCTGTTGCATATTGATACCACATTTTGCTTATCCATTTTTTCATCAATGGACACCTGGGTCGCTTCTACATTTGGCTATTGTGATTAAAGAGGCTGTGAACACGGATGCATAACTACCTGTTCAAGTCCGTGCTTTCCATTCTTTTGGGTATATACCCAGAAGTAACATTGCTGGATCACAGGCTAATTCTATGTTGAATTTTTTGAGGAAGTGCTGTACTGTTTTCCACAGTGGCTGCACCATTTTACATTCCCACCAGCAAAACACAAGGGTTCCTTCTTTCACCCAAGTGTGACTCCAGGCCCAGGGAATGCTGGCAGCCCTGGCAGGGCCAGGTAAGAAGCTGGCAGAGACTGTCCAGCAGCTCCTGAGTGAGGGGCATGCGGGGAGGGGCAGTGATGCTGGCCATCCTGGTGGGCACCAGAAAGCCTGTCCTGCCAACATCCCCATCTGTGGACACTGAGCTCTGGGCTCAGTCCTCTGGCTCTGACCTTTCCTGACCCCTCTCTGCCAGACCAGGCTGCCCCAGGGCAGAGGGAATGAGAGGGGCCCACGTGGGAGACGCTGGCAGGCTTAAGGCCATGGGACAGTCAGACCCTGGGGCAGGAGGGTCCCTGCTCAACCAGGCCTCACCCTGCCCTGCTGCATCCCTTTACCCTGTCATCCCCCTTCCCCAGCCTCGGTTACCTCCTCCCCCTTGTAGGGACAAGCCTGAGAATTGGCTTTGTGACCCGGGAGAGGCAGAGCTCCTTTGAGGAGCTGCCAAGGCCAAGGCCCTCACTGTGCGGGTGTCTGGTGGTGAGTCAAGGGGTGTGGCTGTTCTAGAACCCTGGCTCCTGGCTCCCACCCTGGCTTTCTCTACACACTGCCCAGGCTACCAGCATCCTCCCAAGAGGTGTAAGGCCAGCAGGCCCCCGAAAGTCTGGACTCATCGAAGGCCCTGGTCCTAGGCTGAGGGTGGGTGCTCTGCCCTCCAGGGAAGGTGCCAGAAACAGGGTGTTTCTTCTGCACAGGCCCCAGTCCTGGCGAGGCCTCTTCGGGTCCTACCACCCCAACCTCCGCAGCCCCAGCCCCATAGAAGGTGCCAGAAACAGGGTGTCTCTTCTGCATAGGCCCCAGTCCTGGCGGGAGGCAGGGGCCAAACATTCTGAAGGTGGCAGCGCAGAGCCCAGGGGAGTGGTCTGGGCTTCAGAGCCTTGGGCCCACACACATGCTGTAGGTTGAAGGCCATGGTTATGGGGTCTTGTCCTCACAGCTTCGTATGGTCTCAGACAGGCCCGAGCCGCTCTCTGAGCCCTGTCTCCTCACTGGTGTAATGGAGGGTAGGCTGGAACTCAGTGGTCTTCAAAGACCATTCCATGACCCTAAACTTTCAGAAAGGGAGAAGTCAGGGGGGCTCTGAGTGGCTGGAGTTTCTGGACAGTAACCAGCTACAAGTAGTAGTAATAACGGCCCTTGCTATGTTCCAAGCATTTTTTTTTTTTTTCGGTATGCAGGCCTCTCACTGCTGCGGCCCCTCCCGCTGCGGAGCACAGGCTCTGGACGCGCAGGCTTAGCAGCCATGGCTCACAGGCCCAGCCGCTCCGCAGCATGTGGGATCTTCCCGGACCGAGGCACGAACCTGCGTCCCCTGCATCGGCAGGCGGACTCTCAACCACTGCGCCACCAGGGAAACCCTGTTCCAAGCATTCTGACACGTGTAAACTTATTTCATCTTTACAACAACCTTATGCAGTAGATACGATTCTTTTTTTTCTTTTTTTTTTTTTTGGCTGCACCCCGTGGCATGCGGGATCTTATTTCCCCGACCAGGGATCGAACCCATGCTCCCTGCAGTGGAAGCGCAGAGTCCTAACCACTGGACCACCAGGGAACTCCCAGTAGATACAATTCTTATTCCTACTGATAATTTACAAAAGAGGAAACTGAGGCACAGAGAGGTTCAATGACTGGCCCAAAAGTGCAACAATAGCAAAATTCAAAGCCTGCCTTGTTGACCCATGTTCTAACCCACGATCCTATACCATAATGTGGCTGAGGTTTTTTTTTTAAACCAGAATTTTTATGAGCACCTGAGCCTTTCCAAGTGCCAAGTCCCTGAACTTCAGGTAGCAGCTGGCAGGAAGTGTACAAGAGTGGTCAGAAACCTGACCGCAAAGGCAGGTGGTGTAAACCGGAGGGTCGGCCCGTAGGGGGAGGGGAGAGGCCCTCGGCCTTTGTACTAGTCAGGCTGCAGCTGGGGAAGGGCAGGGGCAAGTGGGAGAGTGGCTGGAATGGAAATTTCTAGAAACCCTGTCATAAGAGTAGCTGCTGAAGAACCTGGGAGGAGAAGTGGTGCAGGGACTCTTGCCAAATTTCTGAAGGACTGTGGCATTCATGAAGAAACTGACTTGCTCTAACCAGTTCCAGGTGGCGGGATCTAGGATTTCTAACAGCCAAATCTGTCCCACAATAAAGAGCTGCTGTGGGAGAGAGTGAGCGCCGTGTCACAAGAAGCATGTAAGCAGAGCTCCTGGGACGGGGGTCGGAGGAGTTGACCTTGAGCGTGAGGCTCAGTTGAGCCACATCTGCGCAGCCACAGTAGTCTCGGGGTGCACATGGGTGAGAGGTTACCAGCTGAGCCCCTGCTGCCAGCTTGGGCCCCCAGGTGGAGACCCAGCCCCGCCCAGGGCCTTTCTCTGTGGCCGACCCACAGAACAGATTTCGGGATGAACTCCTCTTTTCTTCCACTCCCACCCGTCCGCCCAGCTCCAGCTGGACAGCCAGGGCTCCCCGCAGCACCTCATTATTTACATTTCTGGTGTCGAAAGGACCGGAGAGCCTGCTGGGCCAAAGGACCTCTGAGACCCCTGGAGGGCCACCTCTGGGCCCGGGGCTTTCAGGCTCAGACAAGTGAAAACAGTCTGGACGTTCCAAAGGTCGCCTTCCAGGCATGGGAGATGTGACCGAGGGGCTGTGGGCAAGGTCCTGGCTCAGCAGCTGTGAGGATGGAACCTCGCTGATGGGCCCCAGGAGCGCAAGCTGCCATCGGGTGGACATCGTGGGTTTGTGCCCCTACCTCTGTTCATGGCGTTTCAAGGCGCCTTTGCCAAGGCAGGTGCTGGTGGTATGGATGGGAGCCGAGGCTGCAGGAGGAGGGGGCTCTGGGTGGGCGGGGCCCAGCCCTGCCCTCCCGTCTGTGGCCCACAGGAATGTTGTCGGGTGAGTCTGTGGGGAGTGCCCAGCAGTGTTTTGTGGGTGCAGGGTGTGTATCCTGTGTGTGTGCACATGGGGTGTGTCTGTGGGTCTCTGTGTACAAGGCTGGGTGTGTATGTGTGAGTGACACTAGGGTGGGGAGTCTCCAGTGGGCACACCTGCTCCGTGCATGTGCCAGGCATAGACACGCAGGTGTGGTTGTGTGTACTTCTCTCTGTGGGCACGACCACTGGTGTGACCCAGCGCGTTCCCCTTGGCGACCCGGCCCCCGAGCCTCACTCCAGCAGGCCCCCCTCCTGGCTGGCATCTGCCACAGTGGGGGGCACTAGCTCAGCTGGTGACAGTCCAGCTCTCAGTACCTTTGGTGTCCTTGGAGCTTGTGGGGGTCCTCAGGCTGAATCCCTCCCTCTGTGTCCCCTGCACACTTTCTGCCTCTAGCCAGTCCCTTCCCTGTCCACCCTCAGCCTGGATGCCCTCTCCCCTCTTTTGCTAGTTTGCGAATCTGCCCCACCCTTTGAGGCCTGGCTGAGATGCTGCTTCTACCTTCCCAGCCCCACAGGGGGATGGCAGGGCTGCCTCCTGTTGTGTTTCTGTCTCATCCCCTGCTCCCCATGTCCCAGGTTCTCCTGGGGGCAGGAAAGAGTCTGATTCGTCTAGCCCAGGGCCTGGCATACGGTAGGTGCTCAATCAATGAATAGATGTAACCTCAGCCCCACCCAAATGTACTCTCCTTCCTCTCTCAATGGGGTCTGCAGATGTGGATGAGAGAACTTGCGGGGGGACCCGCCCCTGGTGGCTGGAGCTCTGGCTCTGGAGTCTGAGTCCTGGCTCTGCCCTCAGCTGTCGGGTGGGCTCTGTCAATCAGTTTCCTCACCTGGGGTTCCAGTGTGTGAGGCTTGGGGGGGCTCCGGGGAAGGCAGCGGGGTGGAGATGGAACAGGCTCCCGAGTTTCTAGGAGAGGTTGCCGGGGCCCAACTAAGTGTGCAGCTCATGGTACAAAAAGCGACTGGCTTCCTGGGTCACGTCCGTTTACAACCACACAGCCGCCCTGGCCCTGATGGGAGGACTCTTCCGTCCGAAGGTCTCCCTCGCCCCGCTCCCTCCGGAAGGCTGACACTTCCCTCTCTAGGCTCCCACCAGCCCTCAAGCCCCACACAGAAGACACTTACAGCTGAGGGATGTCCCCCAAACCCACACGGGGCTGAGGCGTCCTTCCTACGGAACAGAGCTTACTGAGCGGCTGCTGTGTGCCACAGCAGGCTAGTGGGTACTGGGGAGACAACAGCGGGGTCAGGATAAAGATCGCTGCCTTGCTAGGGGTTATATTTAGTGGGGAGACAAGCAAAAAACAAGAAACATAGGAGGGGGCGTTCCCTGGTGGCCTGGTGTTCAGGATTCTGGGCTTTCACTGCCGTGGCCTGGGTTCAGTCCCTGTTCAGGGAACTGAGATTTTGCAAGCCGTGCAGCACAGCAAAGGAAGGAAGGAACGAAGGAAGGAAGGAAGAGAAAGAAAGGAAGAAAGAAAGAAAGAAAAATAAGAAATTACCTAGTGTGCCAGAAGGTGAACTACTGGGCATATACCCTGAGAAAACCATAATTCAAACAGAGTCGTGCACCACAGTGTTCACTGCAGCTCTGTTTACAATAGCCAGGACATGGAAGCAACCTAAGTGTCCATCAACAGATGAATGGATAAAGAAGGTGTGGCACGTATACACAATGGAATATTACTCAGCCATAAAAAGAAACAAAATTGAGTTATTTGTAGTGAGGTGGATGGACCTAGAGTCTGTCATACAGAGTGAAGTAAGTCAGAAAGAGAAAAACAAATACCATATGCTAACACATATATATGGAATCTAAAAGAAATGGTACTGATGAACCTAGGGGCAGGACAGGAATAAAGACGCAGATGTAGAGAATGGACTTGAGGACACGGGGAGGGGGAAGGGTAAGCTGGGACGAAGTGAGAGAGTGGCATGGACATATATACACTACCAAATGTAAAATAGATAGCTAGTGGGAAGCAGCCGCATAGCACAGGGAGATCAGCTTGGTGCTTTGTGACCACCTAGAGGGGTGGGATAGGGAGGGTGGGAGGGAGACGCAGAGGGAGGAGATATGGGGATATATGTATATGTATAACTGATTCACTTTGTTATAAAGCAGAAACTAACACACCATTGTAAAGCAATTATACTCCAATAAAGATGTTAAAAAAACAAAAAGTGCTAAGAAAAAAGAAGAGCAGGCAGAGCGATCAGGAAGCCTGCACCTAACAGGGTGCTTGGGGAGTCCCCGCATTTGCACTGAGACTGGGAAGAGGAGGAACCGTGCGGCACCTGGGGAAGAGCATTCCAGAGGAGGGAACAGCCAGCCCGAAGGAAGTAGATGAGCTCAGGGAGCGCTGAGGGGGCAGCAGCTCAGACCGGGCGGGCCCTTGTGGCTCCTCACGCTGGGTGAGATGGGAGCCACGGCAGGGTTTGAGCAGAGGAGGGAGGGGGTCGGACTTGTGCCTTCCAGAAACACACTGACTGTTCTATGAGGCAGGAGCAGAAGCACCGGTGGAAAAGCTACGGCAAGAATGCAGGTGAGAGCCATGGAGGGGTGAGAGGGCAATGTGGGAGCCCGCAGGATCCTCCACCGTGGGAGGAGAGTGGAAGAATTGGGGGAGGGGCCTCTGAAAAGCCAGGAGAGCCCAGGAGTCCCTCAGCTTGGTCCCCCACCCTTTGAGAATCCGATAACAGCCATGGACCCTCAGTAGCAGCAAAGGCCTTGAGGTGGGAACTCTCCACATAGGGCATGAGCAAGGCCTCTGGGAACCAGAGTGGCCTTCAAGGGTAGGGGATATGTGGGTTGGGTCTTGAAGGATGAGTAGGAGTTTTTCCAGAAAGGATCTCTGGGCAGGGCTAATATATGCCAAGGCACAGAGGTAAGAAAAGTTGGAGAAACTACAAGCTTTTCAGAGGGCTGCTTGCTGTACGCTTTGGGGAGGGGCTCAGTAATGATGGAATGGATGAATGAATGAATGAATGAATGGAGAGCATGTGGGGGAGGGTAGGAGAGGATGCCAAGTTTGGTGACTTCATCTGGCAGGTGATGAGGAAGGAAGGGGACTAACATTTATGGAATCCTTCTGCTGCCAGCCCACACGCTGTCAGGCAGTCACCTCATGTCCATTCTGCAGATGAAGAAGCCAAAGCTTTATTTATTTATTTATTTTTTGCCACACCACCAGGCGGCATGCGGGATCTTAGTTCCCTGACCAGGGATGGAAACGGTGCCCTCGGCAGTGAAAGCGCAGAGTCCTAACCACTGGACCGCCTGGGAAGTCCCGAAGGCAAAGCTTTGAGCCAGCTCACTCCGCCCGTGGCGCTGCCGTGCTCCTGGCCCCCAAGGAGCCTTGGCAGGACAGGTGCTTGGCCCTCATCACGGGTCCTGGAGACCCAGGGCCAGGCGTGAGATGACCCAGGGAGGGGAGAATGTAGTTCCCACAGGCCAGGCGGCAGCTGCCAAAAGGGATAACAAACCCAGCGATTGTTCCCAGAACCAAACAGGTCCCGGGGGAAAGGGGACAGCAGATCTGTAAGGCAACACCTGCCTTGGGGTGGCTAATCTTGTATCTGGCCTCTCTCAGCTCCAGCCTCCCACAGCCTCCTTGTCAGGCAGCCTGGCCCCAGAGGAGGAGTGGAGAGGGAGGACCACCTACTGAGCCTCTGCCTCCCCACATCCCTCTGATGGCCTGGAGACACAGCGGGGAGTGAGTGAGGGGAAGGGAGAGGATGGGGACGCCCAGGTTCCACACTAATATCAACGTGATGACTGGGCAGGGATCATCCCCATTTTCCAGATGGGGAAGCGGAGGCTTAGCACAGTGAAATGACTGGAACAGGCAGTGGAAGTGCATTAGAACCCTGGTCTTTTTTTTTAATTTTTAATTTTATTGAAATATAGTTGATTTACAATGTTGTGATGTTGTGTTAGTTTCAGGTGTACAGCAAAGTGATTCAGATATATATATATATATATATATACTTTTTTAGATTCTTTTCCATTATAGGTTATTACAAGATGTATTTATTTACTTTTGGCCGTGTTGGGTCTTTGCTGCTGCGCGCAGCCTCCTCATTGTGGTGGCTTCTCTTGTCGCGGGGCATCGGCTTCATTAGCTGTGGCTCACGGGCTCTAGAGCGCAGGCTCAGCGGCCATGGCTCACGGGCCTAGCCGCTCCGTGGCATGTGGGATCTTCCCGGACCAGGGCTCGAACCTGTGTCCCCTGCATTAGCAGGCGGATTCTTTTTTTAAAAAAAAAACTGTTCTTTTTTTTTTTAATTAATTAATTTTTATTTTTGGCTGTGTTGGGTCTTCGTTTCTGTGCGAGGGCTTTCTCTAGTTGCGGCGAGCGGGGGCCACTCTTCATTGCAGTGCGCGGGCCTCTCACTGTCGTGGCCTCTCCCGTTGCGGAGCACAGGCTCCAGACACGCAGGCTCAGTAGTTGTGGCTCATGGGCTTAGCTGCTCTGCGGCATGTGGGATTTTCCCAGATCAGGGCTAGAACCCGTGTCGCCTGCATTGGCAGGCGGATTCTTAACCACTGTGCCACCAGACAAGCCCCTAGAACCCAGGTCTTAATCACGACAATACTTGGCTTCTCTCCCTGTCGAGCACCTACTGGCGGCCAGCCCTCTATAAAAGCTGGAGGGGAAGAGACTGGGGAGGAAGGAACTGGGGGTTGTTTCCCTCCTGGCAGCTATCTCAGAGGTGGGCTCCTGGCGCTGCAGGGCCTGTACAGGGAGGGTGGAGAGGTGGGGCCTGGGCAGGTTGTGTGTGACTGGGCAAGTCACCTGTCATCTCTGTTGGGGTGGGTGGCAGGCATTTGCCACGTGCAGTCTCCAACACAATGGGCAGATGGAGGCCGACTTTGGTGTGGCCCCAACCAAGTCTGACTCCCCTGTGGTCTCCCAAGAAGCTTGGGAATCTGGAAAGTTCCAGAGAACAAGGACCCAAGTGGGGAGAGGACACAGCATGCTTGAGCAGGTCCCCAGAGTCTCCCTGACCCGGCCAGCTCCGGGCAGGGCAGGCCAATCCCACTCTTGTTCCTCCACACAACTGCCCTCCCTGGGGGGTGCCTGCCTTTAGGTCCCTCTCCAGTGCATGGGCCTAAAAGCACCCACATGTGGGTGGAGATGCCCCAGTGAGGGATGCAGGGTATAGCCCCCTGAAGCAGGACACTGGGGACACAGCTTTCCCAAGTGGCCATTTTCAGACAGGTCAAAATGGCCAATCACTGTTTTTTTTAATGACAAGCAACATGCACACAGCATGAACTCATTTTTTTTTCTCTGCAAGTGTTGACTGAGTGCCTCCTGCATGTCAAGCCCTGTACTCAGGGCTCAGGAGAAGGCAGCCCTGAAGCTAAGATAGAGACTGGATGGCAGGCCCTGAGGAGGGCCTCGTGTACAGGGACCCATTTCACCCTCTGAGCAGCCTTATGAGGGAGGCTTCCTTATCCCCATTTTACAGACAAGGAAACTGAGGATTAAGTCATTTGCACAAAAACCCAGACTGAAGCCAGATGTCTCTGGTTCCTGAACCCAGTTACCACCATGCAAAGTGACCTGCCCACAAACCTTACCTCTCACTCGGCTCCATGGGCAGGGCCTGGGGGCTCAGCGACAGGTGACCACATCTATTTTGAACCTTATTAAAAAAACCAAAAGGGAGTCAGGCTATAAGTGGAATGGATTGGTTTTTAGGTCACAACAAAATGGCTTCACATCAAACGAGCTGCATCACAAAAAATGTCACAAGGGTAAAATCCTTACATAGAGGGAAGCGTGCTTTCCACCTGCCACCCTTCAATAATTTTCAAATTTGCCCTGTGTGCAGCTATTCTCTCTTCATTCAAGTCAATTAAAAAATTTCAAAGGACAAAAAGGCATACTTGTGGCTCAGGCCTTGATCTGGACCTGCGGGGCTCGTAGTCTAGGGGGGAGCCAGAGCATGTCAGGGGCAGAAAGAGCACACACGAAGTGACAGATGAATACTGTGGACCACCCACCACGAGCATCCTGGCAGAGAGTGAAGACCGAGAAAGCCCCACAAACTTGAACTCGAGCCCAGGGCATGTCATTTCACCACCTCCCCTTTGCCGGAAGCTGTGAAGACCGAGGGATACGATATTTTGTGCCCAGCTTGGTGCTGGGCCGGTGTCCAGGTTTCTTAGATGCCCAGAACAAGTCTGCTGGGGAAGCCAGACCTGAAACTGCTCCACTTCTGGGCCGAGGGATGCCCAAGCTACTGCGGGAGGCCGCGGGAGGAGATTCTCCCGGGGACGTGGGGGGCAAGGAAAGTGTCTCTGCGAGCACCCTTTCCAGGTGGCAGGAATCCCCAGGCAGAGGCACAGGGAGGGGCATGGCGAGGTGGAGGTGAGTGTGTGTGAGCAGTAGTGAGGATTCCGCGGGGGTGGAGAGACGAGGGCAGAGAGTCTGCTAGAGAGGCAGGTGGGGGAGAAGAGGAGGCTGACATTTTCAGGGTAGAATCGATGGGATTTGGGGGGCGTGACAGAGTACCTGAAGCAGGTGAGTCATGGGGATGGTACATAGGGCTCAGGGATCTATATACCTAGAGCAGTGCCAGCTAGGAATGGTTTTTACATTTTCAAGTGGAAAAAAACAATCGAAAGAAGAATAATGGTTTACCTTGAGTGGTCATAAATAAAGTTTTATTGGAACACAGCCATGCTCATTCCTTTACACAATATCTGTTGTTGATTTTATGCTACAATGGCAGAGTTGAGTAGTTGAGACAGAGACCCTATGAGCAGCAAAGCTGAAAATATTTACTATCTGGATCTTACAGACAATAGTTTGCTCATCTTCGGCTTAGAGGGAACTTTCAGGCAGAGAAGAACAGTAGCAGGTGATGCTGAAAAACTGGATGGGTCCAGGCCACCGGGGCCTCCTTCTTCCCTGCCCAAGAACTGAGCTTAAGCTGAGAGCAAGTGGGAGCCATCTGGGGTTCAGGGAGGAGAGTGACCTGCTCAAATGAATGTTGAAGAAGGGGCCACCTGGCTGCTTAGCAAGAATGGATAAAGGTGGGCCCGGAGCACCTGGAGTAGGAAGACCAGCAGGAGGTGGCTCCAGAGGTCCGTGGGGCTGCCCTTGGGAACATGTGCTGGGACCTAGCCTTGAGGCATCTCCCCGCCCTGCCCTGCTCCCCTTTGCCGATGGTCTACAGTGGTGCTGCTGCATACCCAAGATGCCTTGCACACACGGGTGGAAGTGAATGCTCAACGGGACCCCCAGAGCGGAAGCTTGAAGCCCACCGCCCCGGAAGGGCAGGAAGCACATGGAGGGTGCCTCGATCCCGGAGCAAGAGCGTTAGGGGCCGAGGTGTGAAATGGTGGGCGCTTGGAGAGCTAATGCTGGCCGCGTAGCAGGAGAGGACGCCCAAAATGTGGGCAGGGCCAGTGGGCTTTGAGTGCCCGCTGCGGGGGGAGGGGAAGTTTCCGCCCGGAGTCAGTGGGCCATGCCTGGGGGAGAGGGAGCACACAGTTGTGTTGGTCATATGCATGGATGGAGGGGGTCAGAAGGATACAAGTAAGCCAAGGCCCAAGGCCCACAGGCCACTGTACATCGGGGATCTTCACCAACACACAGACCTGTGTAGACGCAGTAACAGGCCCAGCGCTATGCGCGCACCACAATACAAAACCAGGCCTCTGCCCACGGTGGTCGCAAATGCGTATATACATCATCGCAGACGCCCAGGGCCTGGCAGGCACACAGTACAAGACCTAGAGGCCTCTCTGCACACGGTCACAGATGTGTGCACACAATCACGATCCAGGTACACACAGGCACAGCCCCAGGGATCCACGCCCATGCACACACGGGAACAGACCCGGGTACACGCTGCAGGTCACACAGACCCATTCACACTGCAAAACAGACACACGCATCCAGGCGCACACAGAACCGGACACGCAGACGCATGCACATGCCAGACACACATACTCTCCGACCCGCTCCGCCTCCCATCGCACACACACACAACCGCACAGGACGCACCGGGCCGTGGGCCGGCGCACGCACGGTCACAGGCAGGGGCGCGCGCGCGCACGCGCGCACACACGCGCGCACACACACACACAGACACACACACACACAGACACACACACACACAATTTGATCGCACGCGCGGGAGGCGCGGAGCGGCGGCGGCCCGAGACTGCGGTCCGAGGCACCCCCAGTCCCGGCGCTGCGAGCGGAGCCCGGCTGGCGGCGGAGGGGAGGGGGCGCCGGTGGGGGCGGGGCGGGGGCCGGAGCCGCCCGAGCCCGGAGGGAGCGGCACCTCTGCGCTCGGCGCTCGGGCCTCGGCTCCGCACCCCCCGCGCGCCTCCCGTGGGGCCCTCCCCGGCGCCGGTCTGCTCGTCGGGCCCCCGCCGCGGCCCCGTGGTGCAGGCAGGCGGCCGCGCCTGGCCCGCGGGACGGGGTGGAGGTGGGGGCGGGGGGCGGGGATCGGGGCCGGGCCGGGGCCGCGCCGCCTGCGATGCCGGGCGCCCGCCGCAGCCGCCGCCGCCGGAGCCCGGGATGGGGCGAGAGGTTGCGGCGGACGCCAGCATCTCCCCGCCGGGGGCCCCGGGGGCCGCGGAGCCGCCGCCGCCGCTGATGCCGCCGCTGCTGAGACCCGGCGGGCGATGGGTGAGTTGACCCTGGCGTCCTGGGGGCCCGAGCCGCAGCCCCCTCCATCCCTGCACTCCGGCCCTCCGCCTCCATCTCCGCGCCTCCTCCTCCGCGCTCGCTGCGCCCCCAGTCACAGCTCCCACAGACCCTCTCCCTGAGCGTGACCTTTGGGGGCGGGGGCGGGAGAACTACGCTGGGGGGCCGGGGTGGGGGGCCGAGATGACGGGCGGATGCAGAGGCGGCTACTCAGTTCTGGCGCCCCCTCCCCCAACCCGGCTGCTCAGCGGAGCTTTCCGTGGCCCGGGAGGGCAAAGCCTCATCCCCTCGACCCCCCACCCCCGGCCTGGGCCGGGGGCGTCCCCGAGCCTCGGGGCTGGAGCCAGGCTTTGTGCGCTGCGCCCCCGACAAACCTCCCGCGCGGCGCGGGACTGGGGGTGGGAGGCCTCAGCGCCCGCCTTCCCCCATCCACCTCCCCCCACTCCGGGTTGCGGCGGCGGCGGCGGCGGCAGCGGCGGCAGGGGCCCAGGCGCTGTCTGGGTGCTGGGCGGGTGCGGAGGCCGGGACCAGGCAGAGGGGAGTGGGGGAAGAACCCCAACCCTTCCTGCTGAGGGGGCTCCCGCTCTTTCCACTTCACTGCCCAGGGCGGGGGAGGCAACCAGGCTGGGGGAGGGCGCTATAAATATCTGCAAATAATGAGTTCTGAAACCGGGGTGGGGAGGGGAGTGCACCTGGGTTATAGTGGGGGGGGTGTGCCTGAGCTGGGGTGCCAGAGAGGCAGAGATGGGTCTCAGTCAACCCTGGTGACCTGAGGTCGGGTGACTGTCTAGGCTCTAGAAGACTTCCTAGAAGGGGCGTGGGCAGGGACACTACCTCAATGAGCTCTCTCCAGGGTCCCCCAGCACTGCCACTCTCCACCCCAGAGCACTCCTCTTCACTCCTGGGCCACCAAGCCAGACCTTCCTTGATGAGGGAGTTGCGGGCACTGTTGTGTCACCTCCTGGGCAGTTACTAAAAATCCAGGCAACGGGCCAAGCCTGAGGATGGAGGGAAGAAGACAAGTGCCCCCCCACCCCCCACCTGGGGGAGCTGGGAGTTCTGTGGGGTTATCAGTGCTAAAGAGATAGGCACAGGGTCCTAGGAAAGTTTGAAAAAGGGGCTGCCAGTCCAAGGGGGAGAGAGAACTTGCTGGGAAACATAAAAGGAAGCTGGAAGGGTTTGTTGGTGGAGAAAGTGGGAAGGGCATTCTGGGAGGAAGGATGGCATGAGCAAAGGCTCAGAGATGTGAGTATGTGCTGGGAGATGGAGGTGGGGGGATGGTCAAGCACTGCGTCAGGCCAAAATCGGAAGCCAGATGAAGAGGGGGAGCCAGGGCTGGAGGGAAGGAGGGCCAGGTGGAGGCGAGATGGCGGGTCACACCAGGGAGCTGGCACGAGGACAGCACAGTGAGGGGTGACTTGACTGGGATAGCGCCATCTGGCTCAGCTGCCCCCCTTCCGAGGGTCTGCCCAGTGCCCTTGATGTGGTCAGGGCTGCTTGACCCACACTGGTGATCCCTTTTACTGTGGAAGCTGGACCACCTCCGGCTGGGCAGCTTTCAGAACCTCAGTTTCCACATCTGTCACATGGGGAGAATCCTCCACAGAGTTGTGGCGAGGACTGCATGAGATGCCGCATGCCGCACCTGAGAAGCACTCGGGAAGCGCTGGCTGCTGCATCCGTATTTTTACGTGTAAAACAGGGACATGGATACCAGCTGGCGGGCCACGTCCACTTCATGGGTGACGGTGAGGATCCCGTGAGGGCTGGATGTGACTAGGAGGTAGCCGAGGCCTGGGGGAGCTGTATGTCCATGTCCTCCTTCTAGGAGGAGCAGTGAGGAGTGACCAGGGACGGGGTGGTCTGCATAGACGGCCTCCTCTTGCCCTCGTGGGCACCCATCACCTTCTGGCCCCCAGCCATGCCCATCAGGGGGCTCTGCTCTGCTCCCCAAGGCCAAAGCCTCTTTGTTCCCCACACCGCATGGTGCACCCCACTCCCAGCTAGCTCTAGTCTACCACATGGGGACCAGGGCTCCCTTCCAGAAGTTTCTTCAGATATTCTGATCAACAAACATGATGTCCTCCTGTGAGGGGCACTGTGCCGGGCAGAGCCAGGTGGAGAGGACACAGGCCTTGCCCCCCGGAGATTGGAATCTAGTTGGCCAGCAGATATCCCTGGGCACCCATGGTCTGCCTAGCTCTGTGCTGGCTGCTTGGGGGTAGGGGGAGAGTCTCAATAATTGTGCCATGAGGCAGCCAAGTGCAGAAGTTAAAAAGCAAGGATTCCAGATCCAGTGGCCCAGGTTCGAATCCCGATCCTGTCACTTCTTACCGTGTGACAGTGTACTAGTCACTCTGCCTCCCTGTGCCTCAGTTTCCTTGTCTCTAAAATGGGGATGACGCACATTACTGCTATTTGAACAGCCTGGTTCCGTTTCCATTGGGCATTCGCTGCCCCCCTCCCTGAATGAGTCTCCCTCTTCGCCCCTGCTTCCTCAGAGACTACACAGCCTGCCCCAGTAGATGTGTCGTCCACTTCCGCGTTCTCTTCCCCTCTGTCTGTGAGTCCCCATGGGCCAAAGCCTGCCTTTCTGTACCCACTGCTTGAGCAGGGGGCAGTGGTATGCTGGCAACTGGGTCTCGAATGAGCTGGGGTGTAAATGGTTCTCAGACCAGGGGAACGGCCCTGCTCTTCCTTCCACCCATTCCTCCCCCTTCTCCATCCCTGATGGAGGACGCTGACCCTCCACAGGGCAGCCTCACTTGCAGCAGAGTGGTCACAGGGACCTTGCTTGTGCCCATCTTCCAGAAGGGGAAAGAGAGGCTTCAGGAGCGGGTGGGAACTTCCCAAGGGCTGGAAGCGGGCCTGGGGGGTGGGGGGGTGGAAGGGTAGTGGCCCACGGTCCTGTGGTCTAGAATGGGCTGACAAGGGGGCCCAAGGTTTTGCCCATAATCCAAGAAGTTAACAGAGTCCCCAAATGCTTTTCCTTGCACTGCTGAAATTCCCCCGTTGGCTCACTTATTTTCATCTTTTCCATAAAAATAAAACTGGAACAATAAGAATCATTCACACACCTAATTACTCTGTTGTTTCATGAATTTAGAGCTTGTTTGGCTAAGACTTTGGTTCCCACTGAAGTGGGACTCCTTGGGGTGGGGTGGGGTGCAGGGTGAAGGCCAGGACAGAAGGTAGGAGTCTGTGTGGACACTGGGGCCTCCTGAGGGCCCAGCCTCTGGCTACCTCTCTAGGCAGGCCAGGAACTTCCCAGAAGGAGCAGGCCAGACAGCGTCTGGTTGAGGGAGGGTGGCCAGAGGCAGTCTCTGAGAGTCTGGTTGAGAGACCCATGATGGAGGACTTTCCAGTCATAATAATTTGCTGTTATTTATCGAGCGCTTACTGTGTGCTGGGCACTGGGCCAAAGCACTTTGCGTTCAGAGATGCCTCGAACTTCCCTCGAGGCAGGTGCTACCAATATTATTATCCCATTTGGCAGTTTGAGGCGGCCTGGGGCCCAGGGACGGGAAGTGGCAGGGCTAGGATTATATCTAGCCTGTAGGACCCCATAGCTTCACGGGGCTGCCTGTCTAGGCCCCCTCAATCACCCAGAGGTGGCTGCTGTCTGAGGCTTGGGTGCCTGAGACAGCTGCCTCACCCGTGTCCTGGCCTCCAGGCCACCCGCTTCAGGGTCCTGGTGCTACTTCCTTCCTTGCCGTAGTCCCGGGGCCCTGCCTCACCTGGGCAGCTTGGGGAAAGTATGTATTTCCCGGGCCTCACCCTGCCCTGCTGAGTCAGAATCACACCATGGGAGGGAGGGCTGGAAACCCAGATTTGAATCCCCTGGGGATTCAGAGGCCTGTGGACTCCAAGAACCACTGCTTAGCCCCATGAATTCCAGGATGAGACCCCCGCCCTCTGGGACCCAGATCCCTATGACTCAGCCCCCTCCTGTGTTCTCGGCCTCTGCTCCACCCCCAGCCTCAACCCAGCTCTGCACACACTATGCCATGCCCCCTGCCCGCTCCTCCCCTCCCCCTGCCCATTGCTTTTATCCCAGCACCTGCTACTGCCGCTTCCTCCAGGGAACAGGTCCTGGGCTGGCTGTGGAACCCCCAGAGCTTGCTTAGTACTTTGGACAAATCCCTCGTCACCACTCTCCTCTTGTTACTGGGGACCAGCACACAGTCTGGGTGAACCGTGGTGGCCAGGGAAGGGGGACCAGGGAGAGCTGCCCATTAAGGCGGGGGACTCGTTCCTGGGCTGGGCACACAGGCACTCCCTGGGGGCTGACACCATGCCTCACACAGAGGAGGCACTCGAGAAGTATTTCTTTTTTTTTTTTAAATTTATTTATTTAGTTAATTAATTTATTTTTGGCTGTGTTGGGTCTTCATTGCTGCGTGCGGGCTTTCTCTAGTTGTGGCGAGTGGGAGCTACTCTTTGTTGCTGTGCGCGGGCTTCTCATTGCGGTGGCTTCTCTCGTTGCGGAGCACGGGCTCTAGGCGCGCGGGCTTCCGTAGTTGTGGCACGTGGGCTTCCGTAGTTGTGGCTCGCGGGCTCTAGAGCACAGGCTCAGTAGTTGTGGCGCATGAGCTTCCTTGCTCCGTGGCATGTGGGAACTTCCCGGACCAGGGCTTGAACCCTTGTCCCCTGCATTGTCAGGCAGATTCTTAACCACTGTGCCACCAGGGAAGCCCGAGAAGTATTTCTTTAGTACTTGTTGAATGGTAATTTTGAGAGTGGAAGATGAGGGCCACTTCCGGAAACAAGGCAGATTGGCTGGTTTAGGTGAAAGATAGAGAAGGTGCCTTCTCGACCCATCGCCCAGGACTGTGAATGTTAATGGTCGTAACTCATATTTACGGCAGAAATGGGAACGAGATGCTGGCGCTTTCTTGCGTGATTTCATTTCAATACCTCAGGAGCGATGCACCAGCTCCCCCAGCCAGACTAGAAATCCAGCTTCCAGCTTTCCTCTCAAGCCTTTTCTGCTGCTGTCCCTCTGTCCAGAATGCCCTTCCCCTCCCCTCCTGACCCATCCTTTAAGACTCCTTCAGGAAGCCACGCCACACCCCTACCCCAATGGCAAGGCTGATCCTCCTCGCTAGGGATTTCTGCCTGTCCGTCCCCATGGGATGAGACCCGTGTGCAGGACAGGTCTATCGAGGGTCTGGCAGGGATGCCAGTGGAGTGAACAGAGAGGACTGGGTCAGGGGACTCGTGTGCAGGTCACCAAGGGACAGCAGCGGGGTTGCTTTGCTGTTCCTTGTGTCTAGGTGGCAAAGGGAGGGGATTCTGGGAAAGACCAAGGGACCTCCCAGCGCAGCTCCTGAAGGCAACTGGAAAGTGCAGCCCAGTCGGTGACTGTCACCTCAGTCCAGAGAGGGGGCCATACTGGGGAGCTTGGGGCCACCGGGGAGCTGAACCGGCTCATTTCCCAGAGGGAAGATTGGATCCCGGGGTGCTTGGCACTGACCCAGACCTTTGTGGTCTGTAGGAGGAGAGCCCAGGACTGTGGGGCTGCACCCCACACCCGAGGGGTGTTTCTCAATGGGGTCCAGGTTAGGGAGTGGATGAGAAGGAGTCAAGGAGAGCAGCATCCCCAGGGCTCAGGTCTGCCCTCTGGTCCTCCGGTGTGGGAGACAAAGCTCCTTAGGAAAAATGTGTGTTGCCCCAAAGCTGGCAGGAAATCCATGTCAATAGCTCATTCCAGCAAAAATGTGCACAGGAAAAAACTCTGTAAGAACTTAAGCCAAAATGTTAGCCCAGGGGGTGGTGGGATGGTGGGTGGTATCATCCTGTTTCTTTCGCTGTGACGTCCAGATTCCCTAGAATGTATGAGAAACCTTTATAACCGGAGAGATGAAGTAATATTCTAAAGGAGAGAGGTAAGAAAAGGTGTCGTGGGCTTCCCTGGTGGCGCAGTGGTTAAGAATCCGCCTGCCAATGCAGGGGACACGGGTTCGAGCCCTGGTCCGGGAAGATACCACATGCCACAGAGCAACTAAGCCTGTACGCCACAACTACTGAGCCCACGTGCCACAACTACTGAAGCCCATGCACCTAGAGCCCATGCTCTGCAACGAGAGAAGCCACTGCAATGAGAAGCCTGTGCACCGCAACAAAGAGTAGCCCCCGCTCGCCACAACTAGAGAAAGCCCGCGCACAGCAATGAAGACCTAACGCAGCCAAAAATAAATAAATTAACTAATTTAAAATAAAAAAAAAAGAAAAGGTGCCGTGAGAACAGCCACCTCCCCATATTTTGGATTCTGGGGTCACTGCCTGTGGGCAGCCTCCAGGGGGACTGGCTGTGGGGTCTCAGGGTGGGAGTTGGCCCGTCCCAGGCACATACCCCAGAACATGTGCACCCGTGGCAAACAGCTTGCGTCTCTCTCATTCCTGGAAATCGGGTCAGTGAGGGTCCAGGCCTGGGGCTACTGGGATGCAGCGCCCCGAGAATTCCGCCCCAACCTCTGACTTCCTATGGCACCAGTCCGGCCTTCGCTCCTCTTCTCCCATGTACCCCACTTTCCAGCCTCGGGGCTGTTGCTATGCTGGACCGTCCACCTGGAAAGCCAACCCACTCCACCCCAGGTGCTGCCACCCACCCAGGAAGCCATTCCTGCCCCTTCCAGCCAGGGGTGACTCCAGAGCTGTTGGCTTTACCCCCACACCCCTGTGCCCAGTGGGTGTGCATCGCCGTTGACTGCCCTCCTGACGGACTCCTGCCTCGAAGTGCCTTTCCGCAGTCCTGCAACGTGGTCAAGTTCTCCCCTGTGGTAATAGTATTCCTAATCACAGCTCAGCCCTGAGGCCGAGTGGGGACTCAATCTCTGACTCCTCCATGGCCCCTGGCTCTGTCCCTGGTACAAAGCACTCATTCATTCATTCAGCACTTAATCACCGGTGCCTACTATGTGCCAGGGGCTGGGCTAGGTGCCAGGGCACAGCTCTGCCGACTGCAGGGTGTGAGCGTGTCTGTTTTTGTGCATTTGTGTGTGTGTGTGTGCGTCACCAGCATGTGCACACAGCAGGAGCAACTCTGTCATATGAATGCGTGTCCCTCAGTCTGTGCCCGTGTGTAACTGTGCCAGTCTTGATCATGCCTAGCTAATTCATTCAGCAAGCGTTTATTGAGTGCCCACAAGGGGGTGCCAGGCCATGACCCTGAAGATGAGTGTCCCAAGGTCTCTGCTCTTGGGAAGTGCCCATCTTGTCAGGACATCCCAGTGCAGACTGGTGGGGACGGTGGCCAGCAGGGGTGGGGGTGGGCGGGCAGGATGGCATCCTGGAAGGATGGGGAGAAGGGTGAGGAGGCGCACTCCTGCCCAGCTGTGGGTGTGCTCTGCGATCCCCCGATGGCCCTGGGACCCCAAGCTGACACTCCTTGCTGGTTTCACCGCTCTGAAGTGCTCCTGAAGGCTGATGGGGCTGGAACACGGAGTTGTGGGCTGTGAGCCCCGCTGCCAGTGCAGGGAGGAGAGTACAGTGCCCTGAAGAAGTAGCATGTGGGCTGGAGAGCCAGGGCTGCAGAACTTTCCATGAGAGGAGAACCTCGGGACCAGACCCCAGAACATAGCACCTAGAAGTGGAACCCCTCAATTCAGAAGAGAGAAACTGGATTATGGAATTGGAGGGGGGAAATGGAGCAGCAAACCTAGAATGTGGCCTGGAATGCGGAGCACTGATATCAGTCAGAGCTGGAAGGTCAAGTCCGTGCCCCCGGGGGTCAGTGGGAAACTGAGGTCCAGAGAGGATGGGGCAGTCCTGCACCTTGGTAAGCAGCAGTGGGCATGCACGTGGTCTCTGCTGAGCCAGGCCCTTCCCATGGCCTGCTGGTACCTGACCTTGGACAAGGTATGTCCCCTCTCTAAGCCCCGGTCCCCATCTGTGAGGTGGGCTCGTGAAGATGAGCTGAGATGAAGCGCATCACCTGGGAAGGGGGCGCTGCTCTGGGCGCCCAGGGTCTCCTGGGAGGTTAGCAATTGCTGAGACTGGGACCCCAGCCACCTGACCCCTGGAATGACCTTCGCACCTGTGGTGATGCTTCTGTCACTGCTGCCCCACCGTCAGTGGGAAGTTTGAGCACTTGCAGGCCTGTTCCAGAATGCTCTCTGGATCCAGCGGTGGGAAGGACTAAGTAATTAAAGAAGCAAGAAGAGATTGGCGGCTTCCATGAAATTAAGGAGCGGGGCCCAGTGCCTGCAGCCCTGCGCGATGGCCCCCTGCCATTTGGTGAGGGCTCACTGAGAGTCCCTGGTGGGGACTGACCCAAGGAGGCTATGGCCCCTCGCAGGCAGGGGCGGACAGAGAGTGATCGGGAAGGGAAAAGGCTCATTGTTCAGCCTCGAGGAGGCTCACTGGGTGCCCAGAGCCGCAGAGCCAACCAGCTGTGCACCTGCTCCGTCAGAGCCACTCCCAGCAGGAGGTTAATTGTGCTCAGGTTCCCAGGTTGCAGGAGCCACAGGCTCTGGGCCAGGTGCAGCCCCACATCCCTCCGAGGACCCTGCAGGTGGTGTTACCTGCCTCACTTTAATGGCTCAGCAGACAGGCCTGGAGAGGGTAGGACTTTTGCTTGGGGCCACAGAGCTGTGGGTGGCAGAGCCAGGGTTCAAGCCCGTTTCTTCATTCAGCAGCGGTTGCTTGAGGCCAGACCTGGCTCTGGGCACTGAGCACACAGCGGTGAGCCTTGGTGGGGAGGATCCTAACCTGCTCGAAGCCATTGCTTCTTTTTCCACCTTCTTCCTTCCCGTACTGCTTCCCAACCATCAGCCATCACGTTGCTGAGCACTGAGGATGGAACCGTTCCCTTCAGCACCACCAGCCCGTTGGAAGGGACCCTTCGAATTCACGTAGATGCACCGCTTCCCTGGGGCGCGCTGAGCCCGAGGTCACGTGGCAGGCAGGACTGGGACCTGCAGGCACTTTTCCAGGCCCCAGACCAGGCCTGAGAGCCCGGCGGTATTGACTGAAAAGTGCAGGTGTGTGGATGTGGGAGGAAGGTCTTTCATTCATTCAGCAAACCTCTGTGTCAGGCGCTGTGCTGGAGCTGGGGACCAGGGGAGTTGGGGGCAGGCCAGGGTTGAAACAGCTCGGCTCTTTCCATAGCCTGGGGTCAGGGAGACCTGGAGTCTAGTTCAGCTGAACCCTCCCCAGACCGGCATGGGGAGAGGGAGTGTAAGATTACACAGAAACATCGAGCCTCCTGGAAGATCTGGACTTTATCCTGAGGACACGGTTCTCAGCTAGGAGGGGCAGCGCCAGATGGGGCTTTTGCTTGGCTCACAGGCACCTGGCTGGAGTCCCCTTGGGAAGGCCACTCCTGTTGTGCAGGTGAGCATTGGTGGTGGTACCACCAGTGTGGAACAGTGGCACAGGGAAAAGGGTGGGGCTTGTGAGGTATCAGGGCATGGAATAGACAGGCCTAGTCATGCGGGGTCAGTGA
Source organism: Aethalodelphis obliquidens (assembly GCF_003676395.1). Taxonomy (NCBI): domain Eukaryota; kingdom Metazoa; phylum Chordata; class Mammalia; order Artiodactyla; family Delphinidae; genus Aethalodelphis; species Aethalodelphis obliquidens. The sequence continues at coordinate 55,869,471 of NW_020837952.1, forward strand.
GGGAGGATTTAGGGTGGTTCCTGGGCTCCTGGCGTGGGCGGCTAGGTGGATGGTTGCACCCCTGACGGGTTCCAGAAGGAGGAAAGTTGGTAATGCCCGAAGCTGTACAAGCATCCTGGGTGCCAGGCTCAGGTCACAGGTTATCAGCTCAGGTTGTTGGAACAACTGAGCAAGTTCTTTGCGCCCTGTCTTTTTTTTTTTTTTTTTTTTTTTTTGCGGTATGCGGGCCTCTCACTGCTGTGGCCTCTCCCGCCGCGGAGCACAGGCTCAGCGGCCATGGCTCACGGGCCCAGCTGCTCCACGGCATGTGGGATTCTCCCGGACTGGGGCACGAAACCGTGTCCCCTGCATCGGCAGGCGGACTCTCAACCACTGCGCCACCAGGGAAGCCCCCCCTTTTTTTAATATTGATTGATTGATTGATTTTTGACTGCATTGGGTCTTTGTTCCTGCGCACGGGCTTTCTCTGTTTGTGGCGAGCGGGGGCTACTCTTCATTGCAGTGCGCGGGCTTCTCATTGCAGTGGCTTCTCTTGTTGCGGAGCACGGGCTCTAGGCGCGCCGGCTTCATAGTTGTGGCACGCGGGCTCAGTAGTTGTGGTGCACGGGCTTAGTTGCTCTGCGGCATGTGGATCTCCCAGGACCAGGTCTTGAACTCGTGTCCCCTGCATTGGCAGGCGGATTCTTAACCACTGCACCACCAGGGAAGTCCCTTGCGCCCTGTCTTGCAGTGGAGGGTTCTAGGCATGATGGGAACTGACTCTAAAGCCCAGGTCCCCACCCTCCCTGCAGCCTGGCCCAGATCCCACTGGCTCTGCTCTTCTCTTCCCTTACCCAGCCAGCACTCGGGCCTCCCGCATGCACAGGTGTACCCACCACCTGCCGCCCTGTACATGTGGGGAGGTGCCCGTGGGAGTCCTTCCACTCCTACTGCCTAGGAACACGGAGGCCAACCTCTGCCTCCACCCTGGGCATGGGCACCACTCCGCCCCCCACGTGGGCACTCACCTACCCCTGCCCCCCAGGGGGCAGCACATGGGACACAGTCTCTCCAGCTATCGCTTGATTCTGTCGCCCACCCTGCATCCTGCCTGTGCTAGAGAAAGCTCCACGAGGACAGAGGAGGGGTGGGGTGTGCCCTCCCCTCTCTTCCCCCACACTTAGGCCTGCTGGGCTGGAGATGGAGCTGAGGCTCCGAACTGAAGTGGCCCTTTGTACATTGTCCCTGGAGGATGGGCGAGCCTGGCAGGAGGGGCTGGCACTGCTGGGGCTGCCTGGGCAGGACGGCGCTGATCTCAGCAGGGCTGGGGGGGCTTCCTCTGGAGCAGTGGAGGGAGCCCTGCTAGGTGTGGGTGTGCACTGGCGGGCCTGCTGCCTCAGGCACCCCCAAACCAGATGATACTTGCCACCAGGGGTCTAGCATCACTTCTCATATGAGTTCCATCCTCATTCAACAGCTGTTTATGGAGCTCCTGCTCTGGGCCAGGCTTTGTCCTAGGGGGTGGGGAGTAGCAGTGACCGATGACTGGGGCCCATGGTGACCCTGCTCTCATGTTGTTGACATTCCAAGCGAGCAGGGTGTGGGTGGGGGAGACAGACCACTAACACATAAACAAGGAGACAGATAGCTTCAGCAGTGAGGAGTGTTGTGGAGCAGATGACCTGGGAGGGGACGGCCCCTTTAGCTGGCTGGTCAGGAAGGCCCCTCTGAGCAGGCGGCTGGCATGTGGAGATCTGAGGGAAGGGCATTCCAGGCGGAGGGAACAGCCAGTGCGAGGACCCTGAGACGGGTGAGCCTGGGGTGTGGAAGGGCTGGGAAGGCAGGGACTGTGGCTGGAGTCAAGTGGACAAGGGAGGCGAGGTCAGCAAAGATGCAGGGACTGGGCCTGTGGGTGCAGAAAGGAGTTTGGATTTTATTCTGAGTGTGATGAGGGGTCTGCGCAGAGGGATGTGGCCTGATGGGGAGTCGCAGTGACAGAATTGGTGGGCTCAGTGCCAAATGAAAATGCAGGGCCCCTTGTTCAAAAATTAAGAATTTCAAGACAGAAAATAAAGGGAAGGCAGGGCCGGTGAGGAGGAGTAGAGGCATTTTGGAGGGAGGTGCCAGTAGGCCTAGCAGCGCCCCAGCCGGGCCATCCAGGCACGTGGTGAGGCTGTGTGGAGAGCCGGCATGAGCTCAGCCTCGGAGATCAGAGGACTGGTCTCTGTCAAGGTGCTTTGGGCGTTACCCCGTTTAATTCTCCTGAGGTGAGGGGCTGGGATGATCCCACGTTGTAGACGGGGACTCCGAGGTCCAGGGATATTGAGTGACCTGCCCAGGATCACACAGGGGGGCGAGAAGGCGCAGGGGCCGGATTTGAGTACAGTTCCGCTGGAGTTTGGATTCCAGGGAGCTGCTGCCCCACTGCTCTGTCATTGAGGGCTCTCACTCCTGAGAGATGGGGCTGGGGGCATCTCACATCGTGCCGGGCCCAGAAATGAGTTCTTGTAGAGGCACAAAGTGCTCAGCTCCGGCCTGACTGGCCTTGTTTTTCCTCACTGTGAGTCTGGGAGGTGTGGGTGTTCTGATTTCCATTCCACAGATGTGGAGACTGAGGCAGGGCAGGGCTGGCCTCGGCCCCTGGACTTGTCTGCTCTGGCCGCTCTCTCTTCCTGACGGGCCAGGGTGGGTCATTTGGGTCTGGAAGGCCGAGTGGCTGGGAGGTGGGCCAGGAGCTGCAAGCCCGAGGTGCAGGGGTCTCTGGGGGGGTTTCCTCCCCACTGGCCCCAGTGGGCTACGTAAGGATGTGAGCCATAGGCCTGCGTGGGGCGGGGCTCCGTCCACATTTGCTGAAGGACTGGCAGCGTGTTACTGTCATGAACTGGAAGAAGCCGGGTTCTTCTCAGTCCTTCAATCAGAAGCTCTATTAATGAGTAATAGTCTGCCCAAGTCACCACTGCAGCCTCCTGCTGCCTCGGCTCCACCTCGGCTGGACCCTGGCCTCCTCTCCCTTCCTCCTTTCTCTCCCTTCTGGCACCAGCACCGCACGCCGCCCCGCCTCTCCCAGCCCTTTCCCTGCAGAGATGACCCAGCCCCTGGGCCCTTGGGACGTCCCCCTACTTGGGGGTGTCCTCTCAACTCTCCTCACTTGGACCTCCAGCCACCCTACTGGGTGGGGCTGATCCTATGTGACAGAGGGAGACACTGAGGCACAGGGGGGCTGCAGGGCAGGCAGACAGACCAACAGGAAGTTTCTCTCCCGAGCAAGCTGGGTGGAGGCGCCCCTGCAGCGCGCGCCCCCGGGAGGCGAGGGCTAAGCTGCATTGTGAGGAGGGGGGAGGAGGGGGGAGGAGGAGTCCCAGGGGTGCGGGGCAGTGTGTTTAAAGGCCTCTGATGCATCCCACCCTCCAGCAGCACGAATGCTGGCAGCTCTGCCGGCCAGCCCCCTTCTGCGCCCGGGCCTGATTTACGGCTTCACCCTCTCGGGAGGACCCCGGAGAGGGCCATTCCTAACACAGAGAACTAATGCCTTGCCAGTGGTGGACTTGGACGTGGAGCCAGGCAGTACGGTAGCCGTTTGGGGGTCTCCTCTGAGCCCTCTGATTTCTCATCCCTGGCCAGCCTCTTTTCCCACCCCCGGAGAGCTGGGCCCCCGTGCGGGTGAACGGCCCAGGTTCTCCTAGTGGGCAGAGTCGGATTCAGACCCGGGTCCCCCAGCTCCTCTCCCCGCCCCCAGCCCCCGCTTTGTTTGAGCCACTGGGTCCCACCAGTGGAGCGAGTTTGCTTCTGAGCTCTTCTGCGTGGACCTCCGTGTCCCATCCGCGTCCTGCTGGACGTGCCCAGCAGCACCTTGGGAGTCAGGGCACAGGTCATGGTGAACTTCTGCCCAGAGAGCGAGCAGGGAGAGACTCCAAGAGGAGTTGGGCTTGCGGTCTACTGAGCGCAGGGCACCGACAGGCCCCTCACCTGTGACACGGAAACGCCGGGTGCCCTCACCTCCTTGACTCCTGGCTCTGGGGAGCGGCTCCCGCAGCGGGAGGCTGCCTTGCCCTGCCGCTCGGTTAGTGTTTGTACCTCGTGGATAGAGGTGAGGCCACCCGGCTGGGAAGAGGTGGAGCCAGGAAACCAGCCCTGATGAAGGGCAGAGCTGGTGTCAAGCCAGGCCAGAGTTGGCTCACCGCATCGCCACCTAACTGCTGCTGCCTGCGCTCAGCTTGGGGGTGGGGGGACAGCCTCCAGGGAGAAACAAGCCATATATGCCGGGAGGGGGTCGGGAAGCACGGTGCAGCCGCCGGGATGGGACACTACCTTACCTGTGGCGTGCCACGCCGGACCCGAGGCAGGTACTGGGTCAGGTGAGGGGAGGGTGGGCCTGGGGGTTCCAGGGAGGTGCCAGGCAGAGATCAGGGTGGGGTGGTGGGTACCGCGAGGGCCCAGGGGCTGGTCGGCCACTCTGCTGCCGCCTAGAGGGTGAGTCAGGCTGGTCACTCAGACTCTGAACCCCCCTCCTCGCCTGTGACGGTGATGGGGGCTCATGGAAGGATCAGATTAGAGCTAAAGCACTTAGTGCCCCTGCCAGAGAGTGGCTCTGGGATAGGCCTCAGGTGGGCGCTCTTCTTCCCCCCACACGGTGACAGGCTGGTAGGGGTGGCCACGGGCGCGGGGGTCTGTGTGTCCCCAGGCCATATGGCCAGGCCCAGCTGGCAAACTGCAAGCAAACAGAAACCCCTGAGTGGTGGGTGCAGGCGGTGTGGGGCCCTCGCTCACTGTCTCTGAGCTCCAGGCCAGCAGGGCTAGGGAAAAAGTAAAGGGCAAGGTGGGGATAGAAGTTGAAGAGAGGGAGGGTGTGGGCAGGAGGGCAGTACACATGGGCAGGCGACGACCCCTGGCAGGGGTCTGCAGGAGTCAGGTCCCCTAAGGAGCTTCAGGCCGCCAGAGCTCCTGAAGTCCAGGCCTGGCCTCAGAAGTTTCTCGACTTCTTAGAGCACCAGACCCCCTTCAGGCTACTGGAGACCCCGACACGGGACCCTGTCCAGGTTGATCTGTTCCCATTGGAGTCGGTAGGGGATGGGAAAGGGCTCTGGGGCTCCTTCAGCCTTTCAGGGAACCCTGGGTTTTGTGAAATGCGTTTTTTTTGTTTGCTTGTTTGTTTTTGCGGTACGCGGGCCTCTCACTGTTGTGGCCTTTCCCGTTGCGGAGCACAGGCTCCGGACGCGCAGGCTCAGCGGCCATGGCTCACGGGCCCAGCCGCTCCGTGGCATATGTGATCTTCCCAGACCTGGGCATGAACCCGCGTCCCCTGCATCGGCAGGCGGACTCTCAACCACTGCGCCACCAGGGAAACCCTGACATGCGGTTTTAAGTCAATGCAGCCCAGCCTTGAGAGTGCCACGGGGGAAGGGGGCGCTCACGCTGTTCCAGGGGGAGTCGGGGGTGGGGTGGGGCGGGGAAGCTGCCGGCAGAGGGGTTTTGGGAGGGTGCAGCTGTCCTGGGCACGGGGCTCTGGTGGCTGGTCTGGGCGCATGCCAGAGCCAGGGAGGACTGTGACCCACAAACGCAGGCCCACGGGCTCCTGCTGGGGGCCGGGGCAGACGTGCAGGGGCCTTTGACCCAGGCTAGGCTCAAGGCAGCAGCCTAGACTTTGTGCGGGAAAGCCTGAATGAGAAGCCGCAGCAGTGGCGTGTGGGTGTGAGTCCTGCTGCTGCCAGCTGAGTCTCAGGCAGGTCCCTCAGCCCCTGTGCCCCTCTCCTCCTGCCCAGTTGCCTTGAGGATAATGGAGTAAGGCCAGCTCACCCAGCGGCCGGCACCCGCGGCACTCAGTAAGTTCCAGCTGCCCTGAAGAAGGCGGTGGTGATGGACGCGCCCTCTCCTGGGAGGAATGTTCCAGGCTTGCTGCTCTCCAGCCCTGCCCAGCCCTGCCCAGCTAGAGGGTGTAGCTGTGTTGACCTCAGTAAAGAGGTAAACTGAGGCCAGCTCAAAGAGGTGAGGACTTGCAGTTTGGGACAAGCAAACTGGAGCCAACTATGAGCGAGTCTGTGGAGGGTTTGGGGCAGGTCGTATTTACGGGCAGGGACTGTAGAGGGGAGAGTTCAGGGAGGGTTTGTTAAAATCAGAAACAAAAGGAGACCAGCCTTAAAAACTTCTTGAGCAGACAGGACCAGTCTAGTCACACAAACAAAGCTCAGGGCTTCCCTGGTGGCGCAGTGGTTGAGAGTCCGCCTGCCGATGCAGGGGACACGGGTTCGTGCCCCGGTCCGGGAAGATCCCACATGCCGCAGAGCGGCTGGGCCCGTGAGCCGTGGC